>NC_046664.1:52115736-52149502 GCF_010883055.1 Belonocnema kinseyi
CCCCTCTGATTTGTTTCTAGCCTCTTTTTCGTCTCCCATCCCCCTACCTTTCTCAAGACTTTTTCCTTTTTTCCTTAATTCTTCTAATTCTTCATCCCAGCAGCATTCCTCCTCATTTATCCATAACCTGTCTCTCCCTATCCATACCATATGGCCCTTTTTTTCGCTGATAATCAATTTTTTTTAAATAAAAAATTTGATTATTCTTTTAAAAGTTGAACTTATTTGTTAGAAATTAATTTTTTTGTTGAGCATTCATCATTTTAGTTGACAATTCAACTAGCAAATGAAAATTCACTGTTCTGTACAAGATTCAATTCTTTGGTAAAAATTTAATTATTTTGTTTACATATAACTAATTTGTTAAACATATTTACCTTTTTAGATACGCGATTAGCTTTTTAATTTAAAAATGCAGCTTCCTTCTAAAAAATTTGTCTCTTTGTCTTGAAAATTCAAATATTTGCTTGAAAATGTAACTGTTTTCTTTTGAAGTTTAATCTTTTTTCTTTAAAAATTTGATTGTTTAGTTGAAAATTAATCGTTGTTTGTTGAGTATTCAACTATCAGGTTATAAATTTATATACGTTATTGAAAATTCGTCAATTTTGCTTGAGTGTTCAATTATTTGGTTGATAGTTAATTTTTTTAATTCATTTCTGTAGGTCGAAAATTTAACTGTGTTAAAAATCCTAATATTTGGTTAAAAATTAAATGATTTCGTTGAAAATTTAAATATTTGGTTAAACCGTCATCTTTTCTTTTAAGTCCTATGTCAACTTCTATGTTGAACTTTTGCGTAGAAAATTTAAATATTAACTATGTAATTATATTTTCGTACAGAAATAGTCTTTGTTTTTTATTGAAAATTCAACTATTGGCTGAAAGTTGACATTCTTTCTCAAAAATTCATCTTTTGTGTAAAGACTCACAATCTTAGTCGCAAAATCAACTCGTTTACTAAAAATTTAATTATTGTGTTTAAAATTCAACTATTTAATTGAAAATCGAGTTAGTTTATTGAAAATTATACTAATTTTTTAAATATTCGGCTTTTTGGATATAGGAAATTTTTCCTCTTGGATTGAAAATTCAACTGTCTCTTATAGATGCGTCTTTTAGCTTGGTTATTTAACTATTTGGTAGAAAGTGCAACTGTTTTTAGTTGATACTTAATCTTTTTTGTCTAAAAATGTACTTATTTAGTGAAAAATTAATTTTTGTTAATCGAAACTTTACCTGGGTGGCAAAAAATTCAACTATTTTTTAAAAAATTTGATTATTTCGTTGAAAATCCAACTACTTTATGTATGTCATATTTTTTACGAACATTCAATTGCTTTGCTGAAAAGCAGTAATTCTTGATTGAAAATTTATATTTTTTTATTTGTAAAATAATTTTCATTTGTAGAAAGTTTCTTGGTTGAAAATTCAACTGTCTGCTACATAAACTCGTCTTTTTGGCTTTAAAATTAGACTATTTTAAAAAAAATATAACTATTTGTGGTTAAAGTTAATTCTTTTTTGTTTGGGAATTCGAACATTTAGTTGAATATTCAACTGCTTGGTTATTAATGCAACTTTTTGTTCTAAAATTAATTTTGGTTTGTTTGGTTAAGTTTAACTGTTTAATTGATAAAACATCTTTCTTAATTAAAAATTCATCTATTCCGACTTAAAAGTAAAATGTTTTTTAGAAAATTCGACTTTTGGTTAAAAAATGCCACTCTTTTATTAAAAACTCATCTCTTTTGGTAGAAAAGAAATAATTTTTGTTTAAAAATGTAATATATAACTTGAAATTTTAAGATTTTCATCATACTGAATTCAATATGATACCTATACATATTAATTGTATTTATGGGAATTATTATTCCCCTATTATTTTTTTGTGTTCGTGCAAAATAAATCTATTTCTTATAAACGATATCAATTTGTTATAATGAAAGAGAATTTTTTCTCTTTTATTGACTCTTAATCATTAGTACTTTTTAATTTTAATTTTCTTAGGCGTTTGTTTAAAGAAATCGACACGTTTTTGTAAATCATTTCTCCCATTGCTGAATAATATCTTCTCTGCTTTTCTCATTAATTCAGATTTCACTGAAAGCAACGCTCGCATAAATCCCGTTTAAAACTGGAATTCACATCACGCAGAAGAAATCGAAAGAATCGTTCTGATTAGCTAAACTTGTTTAAAGTCCATCTATTGTTAAACGTACCATGGTAAATTTCAAGAAAGAAAAGAAAAAAATGATTTAGCGCTCCTGCATTGGGTGCATGAGTGCTCCTCGTAAAATCTCACATATTAATTGCTTTCTTCGGAGTTGAGCGCGAGCTGAAATTCAATCCTTTCGTTGCAAAGAAAACGAATTGATTTGAGTTTGAGGACTTTCTCCGTATGTTTGCGAGTGAAGAGCAAACTCATCACACTTCTCCTCTCGAGTTGCAATTTTCTCCGACAGCGCTTGCCTGCCTGCTATTAACATATGTTACGTAGTGGTGTAGTCCTAAAAGAAAAAGTGGCCTGGCGGGTAGTACTTTCCATAAGCTACAGAACCATTTCTAAGTTTAAGGGGGGGGGGGGGTGTCTAAGAACTAAGGTTGGTGACCAGAGGAACATGGCTAGCCTCGATTAAGTTCAACCCAAAAGTATTTGCACAAAAAGTTTCTCTTTGTGTTAGTTTTTAAGAGTAGAAGATTGAGGGATACCATAATTAATTTTCGGAAAGCAGGACAAAAAGCTTTGCAAAATGAGGATAAAATAGAAAAAATTTATTTTAATAGGAAGACAAAGCAGGATATAAAAGTTTAAAAAAGATGACAAAGTACGACCGAAAAGTTTGAAAAAAGAGTACTAAGTAAAACAAAATAGTTGAAAACAGGACAAATTAGGGCATAGTAGCAAACAAAGGATTTAATAAAAAAGAGAATGTTCAAACATATTTTTCAAATAAACTATTTTATTAAATTTTATCAACGCTTAAAAGCTTATAATTTTATTTTTCAAGCCTGATGCATTATAATCAATATCAGAAATGAACACATATATATTTTTCGTATAGTAGAAATGCGTAATAGTACTTTATCTCGTGAATTGACGAAGAAATCGTTCATGGCATTAATTGATAACTTTTTCTGCAAAAAAGGTCCAAAAGTTGATTAAAAATTAAAAATTCATCATTTAAAAAATCCGGACAAAAACCCGTACAAAGTAAAAACTCCTGTAGTACAACTCGCACAAGCCCTGAAATGAGGACATGTCCGGGGAAATCCGGACGGATGGTCACTCTAAGAAAATTTAGCTTTTCACTGTTGTGTACGATTTATTAACGAATTTTCTTGAAAGTATAAGTGAAGGGGGGGATTTCTTTGCTATTTCCTACGAAGGGGGGGGGGGGGCGTAATTCATGTAAGTAATTTTTGGAACTTCTTCAATGAAACAATAAGTTACACTAATTGTACAGAAATTTATTATGAATTTAGCCAACCTAGCAAAAAAAGAAAAAATTTAAAAAGTCAGGGAATTTTATTCTTCAGTGAAAAGTAAAGGGCTTAAAAAAATTGCAAAAATCAGAGAATTTCTATAACTTTCAATCAACATTAAGCAGAATAAACTTGTAAGTTTTCAACTTTAATTTGAAATTGTTTTTTTTCGCTTATAAAAGATTCTAGGCTTAAAATATCAAAACTTTAAGATTATGGTCTTTAATTTATAATGGTTAGGGGAAAATATTGAACTTTTTTTTTTAATTTTACTATTTAGTAGAAAATAAACTTGTTGTTTAAAATTCATATTTTGGTGCTTGATAAGTGAACGAAAATCGTTTCTTGAGTGAGAATTTAACTGTTTGTTTTTTAAATTTGTTTTTTTAATTTAGAAATAGACTTATTTAAAATTCATATTTGTGTGTTCAAAAGTCAACTGTCATCTTTTTTAGGTAAAAATTCAACTTTTTTTGAAAAAATTTAAAAAAATTTAAAATTCATCTATTTTAGTAGAATTTTCATCTTCCTTTGATAAAAATGAAACGATTTGGTTGGAAATTCAACAATTTTGTAAAAAAGGCATTCTTTTCAGAAGAAAACACAAAAATGTTGTTAAAGATTCAACTAGTTCATAGAAAAGTCACCTGTTTAAGCTTCATACGTTTTTTAATGTAGAAAAGTCAACTAAAAATGTCTTCAGATGAAGATTCAATTGTTCTTTAGTTTTGCCTTCTTAATTTAAAAATCCATCTGTTTTAGTAGAATTTCCAACTTTCTTTGGTCAAAATGCCACTCTTTGTTTGAAGATTCAACGATTTTTCTTAAAAAGTCATCCTTCTTGGTTAAAAATTCAACTTTTTTCTTGAAAATACGTCTTTTCTAGTTGAAAATTTAAATATCTTTGCAGGAAATTTACTTTTTGTTCAAAAATCATATTTTAATGTTGCAAAGTCGAAATAAATTTCTTTTATTTTACTTATACATCTCTTCAATTGAGAATTATCTGTTTGATCTGAAATATTGTTTGATTACATTTATAAAAGATCTGATCTAAGAATTTGAAAACTGAAGTATTCACCGTCTAAAGCTTATTTTACATAGAAAAAATTCCCATTTGTCTCAAGTCTCATATCTAATTATGTTTGGAAACTATAAATTATGTACAGTAAAAGCAGGGGGAGGGGGGGTGCATAAAAATATTTTGTTATTTTTTTTACAAGGAGTGGAAGGGTCTTAGAGAGAGCCTATGATCCGTTACGTAATTTCTTCTCAAAATATTAGATTAGTTTGCAAGCAAAAGACTGATTTTTCATTAAAATGGCGAATCTCCAAACAAAATTAATTTTAACCAAATTGAGTTTTTAACCAAAAGCATAATTTTTTTTTACCAGAAAATACTATTTTTTCATAAAATACATTAGTTTTTAACTAAAAAAGATAAATTTTCAACGAAAAATGGAATAGGTAAACTTTCAGTTAAGAAAATCAACTTTTAGCGAAAAAAATTAATGTTCTACCAAAGTGATGAATCTTAAACCAAAACGAATAATTTTTTCCACGAAAGTCGAATTTGCAATTAAAAATAAGATAAAATTTATATTTTGAACCAAAGGTGAAATAGCAAGCTTTCAGTTAAAAATTTAAAAGTGCAATTTTAAACTAAAGATATAAATAATAAATAAATTAAAAATTTCTACTAAATTGATAAATCTTTAAGGAAAAAGATGAATTTGAAATTTGAAAATGAAAACTTTTTCTCCAAATATATGAATTTTTAACCCAATGGTTGAACTTCAAACCAAAAAGATAAATTTTGTACTAAAAAAGACTGATCTTTAACAAAATGCATGAATTTTCAACCAGAAAGATAAATTTTCGACCCAAAAGGACACATTTTCAATGAAAATTAGAAATCTCTACCCTGAAAACTGAATTTGGAATTAAATAGTTTAACTTCGAACGAAAAAGGTGAAATTACAATCAAAGAGATTAATTTTCTAGAAAAAAAGTCGATGGGTAACAAAATATATAAAATTTCAAACAAAAAGAATAACTTTTAACGAAAATGATGAATCTTTCCCCCAAAAAGTGAATTTTTAACCAAGAACATTATTTTTTTAATCAAAATTACGAATTCTCAACAAAATAAATTTTCAGTCACAAAAATAGAGTTTTAAAGGAAATGATGAATCTTTTACAGAACAAAATGAATTTAAAAAAAAATTGAATTTCTAACTAAAAATTTGAATGTCTAAGCAAAAAGGTGAATTTTTAGCCAAGAAGATTAATTTTCTAACAAAAAAGACGACTTCTTAACCAGGAAGATGAATTTTATAATAAACAATAATAATAATTAATAATAATAAAAAAAATAATAATTAATTTTTTACTAAACAAAAGAAAAATTTCAACCAAAAAGACAAATTTTCAACCACGAACATTAATTTTCTACAAAATACGTGAACTTTTAACCAAATAGTTGAACGCTAAACCAAAAAAGGGTTGATTTTCAACAAAAAAATGGAATATGTTTAGTTTTAGTTATGGAAATTATTTTCAACCAACAAATGAACAATTTTCAAAATAATAGTTCAGTTTCTAACAAAGAAAACAAATAATTTTAATACAAGAAATGAATTTATCACGAAATGGTTGAATATTTAACTAAAGAAATACATTTTTGATCAGAATATTAATTTTTTATCAAAAAATACGCATTTTCACTTGAATATGTATATGAATTTTCAAGAAAATAGTTGAATTTTCAAAATGTGAATTTGAAATCAAGCCTGAAGTAGTTAAAGATCCAGTTAAAAAAGATAATTTCATATAAAATACATCAATTTTTAACCAAATAATTGAATTTCTAACTATAAAAAATCACTTTGCAACGAAATGTCGAAATATTAAGTTTACATTTAAAAAAATTAATTTTCAATGAAACAAAGAACGAGTTTTCAAAAAAGATATAAATTTTAAAGAAAAAATGGAACAGATAAATTTTCAACCAAAAAGATTAATTTTCTCCTGAAAAAGATGAATTGTCATAAAAAGATCTGAATTTTCAACTGAAAAAAGTTACATTTGAACACTAAATGCAATTTTTTTCAAAAACATTTCTATTTTTACATATTTCATGTAGTTTCGATATGTTTATATTTCATGTTATCCTCTTCCTTCTTTTAACCTTCAAAATTGTAAATTTTATGTAAAATTTGGATTGAAAATTGCGCGCTTTTCATCACTTTTTGCTTCCGGCTTAATCGTAGCTAATAGCTAGTGGTAAGTTGTGATATAACTCTATCTAGAGGATTTCTACGTTTAATGACAGAAGCAAGTGTTTATTTCTAATGATGCAAATGAGTAGAAAACGTATAATAACTATGTTTTAATAGTATTCGCATGGGAAGATTGTATACTCTTATGAAAATTCAATTAGGTGAATACTAGAAAAAGTTAGTAATATGATGTGATGAGCACAAAATGGTGTCGGCCGATTACAAGTTAAAATTCTAGCAGGCGATGTGTTACTAGAGCATCTTTAAAAATACCTTTTCTAACGAATTGGTGTATTAATTTAGGACCAGAGTCCATACCGTATCAAATAGAGACTGTGATTTGATATACGCGTATGGCTATGTTCTCGGACACAAAAACATGAGAATTAATGGTAATAAGATTCTTTTCACTCCAAGCATGACTGTTCCTCCTTGAAACACATTTTCCTTGATCCTTTCACTAATCTGTCATTGCACGAATTTTCGGGCCGTTTAATATTTTTGCTCATGATGAATCATTATTGAAATCTTTGCTCTCCAGAAACTTTCTCACTGACACACATATTAGGTGAATTAAATTTTACACCCTATTTCGTACAATATTTGTCTTTAAAAAAACGAAAGTGCACCGTCTCACTTGTGCTTGCTAACCGCTCTCCTTACATATAAAGATGTAACAGCGAGAGGCGCGCGGCTTGGTGGCAGCACCGGGGTTTGAATATTTTTTATACTGCTTTGAAAATAGAGGATCCGCGGTCTAAACCGGTTAACTGATATTTTTTCGAAAATGATTTTTTTTTCTGGAATATTGTTTACATGCATTTAATATCCCACACGCGAAACGATAAAATTCCTTTTAGTTTTTTAAAAATAGATTTTCGAAAATGGAGTTTTGTTCTTTAGAGCATAGGTCCGCGGTCTAAACCTGTTAACTGCTTATGGCATCTTATGGGAAATCCGTGCTTTTTTCACATTAACTCAGTTCACTCGTAGAATAGACCAGCGAAATACATTTCAGTGTGTGTGCAGTTAAATGTATATGTATGTCGAAAGTTTTTTGTGGCTACTTTCACGTCATCTTCGATGTTGTCGTCTACAGATCGCTGTAAAGACGAAGGTGAGCGACGTGTCTCGATTACTAACACTTAGCAACTTTTTGGCAATAAGCTATTTTAAATCTTTGTAAGCACACCTATGTTCGGCTTACGTTTCCAATATTTGTAGTTAAAATATGAATAGCTTTCAGTTGTCATATAACGTTAAATCCTTATTAAAATGTGATAAAACTAACGCGTATTATTTTTCTCTAGTAAATGAACAGAAAAAATTTTCAAGTTTAAAAGAAGATGTAAAATTGCAAAAGTAACAACGATTTTGCTTCACCATGTAAAATTTCAGAAATTTGAGTTAACAGGTTTATACCGCGGACCCTTCAAATTGTTTCTCGGACGCACTTGTATGTAATTTAATATTCAAAAATGCTACTTGTAACTAGCCTTCATTAAAATTTGGTATTTAAATTCAATTTTTCAATAAATGAAAAAACTCATCCAGGGTGTCACTATCTTGTCGCAACTAACTGTTGCCTTTACCTAACGCGTGTTTAGAAAAAATTATTTTTGCATTAAAAAACTTAAAAGTCTCATTTTTCTCGAAAACGAGACAAAATAGAAATAGCCATTCATATTTCAAACTTGTCTCCCTTCCTGATATCTATGAAAATGTACCCATACCAGATATATATCTTGTGTATTTTCACACAAATTTTCAAAAAGTTCATTCCCCTTTCTGAAATATATAAAATTATACCCTTACCAGATATTTATCTTGAGTATTTAAACAAATTAAAAAAAGAGAGAAGATCAATGAAAATCGACTTTGTTTGTTAAAATACAAAAGCTAAATACATGGGTGGGCAAAAGTCACCTCAAACCTCTTTCTTGATGACTGGTTAAGTTCTCTCAATTTTAATTTTGCCAAAGTGAAAATTTTTTCTCTTTCAAGAGATCATTTCTATCAAAATTCTGTATAAACTGAGCCTAGGAAGAAGAAAATTTCGTCTATTTTTTAAGTAGATATTAGAAAATAGCGTAAATTTCAATGTTTTGTTTAATGTACAATAACTTCCCAAATAATCATTATTTTTCAATGTTCTTGGCTCATTTTGTAGCTATTTTTCGCCGTTTTACAACAGCTTATGAGTACAAATCGTGAACATGTTTTTATCGAATTGCTGGAATTTGAATTTGCAACAAAAAGGTTGGAAAGATTTAAAAAGATCTTTCGTTAGGCAAATCAGAATCAAAATTAAATATATAGTTTAAGGAAATTGCTTACAAAATTCATGATTATATGTTTCATCATACAAAAATATTTTTGTTACCAAAAAAAATATTGCAATTTCTTGAGATTTTTTGTCACAAATACAAGTTCTTGCAATTCGATGAAAACATTTTCACAATTTATGCGCATAAGTTGTTGTGATTCGATAAAAAAATAGCTTCAAAATGAGCCCAAGATGATCGAAAAATGTTAATTATTTCGATTGTTATCGAACATTTAAGAAAACATTTAAATGTACACTATTTTTGCAATATCTACCCCTGTATATGGTGAGGGTATCATTTTATAGATTTCAGGATGGGCGACGAGTTTAAATATTGATACTAAACTAAAAAAAAAATCTTGATGTTCGTCAAACTAAACACTGTTCTAGTCATTTAAATAGATATTTAATATTTGTTTGAAAATTTTTGTTAAAACATACAAGATATACATCTGGTTATGGTACATTTTCATAGATTTCAGGAAGTTGAATAATGTAATTTATGAATTGCTATTCATATTTTAAATAGTTTTCGAGAAAAATGAGATTTTGAATAAGTAAAAATGCTATTTCTTCAATTTTAGAGACAAAAACTAATTTTTCTTTACTCTGGAGCTTAGGAACCTTAATAATCTTAATAATTTCGAAAATAAAATTTTGTATTGTTAAACAAGGACAACAATTTCTTCCTAAAACCGCGTAAAACTATTTGTCTCTTTCTTGGCACAAAATAACCGGAAGGCATCCCCGAAATACGTACAAAAAAGAAACTGGATGTCCTAGGGAGGGGGGGGGGACCAATGGAAAAAACGTTATGAACTTAGATAACAATGAGAAATTAAATAAATAAAATAAAATAAAACAATAAGCAAATGCAACTATATTTTCGGGTAAAAGTTAATTTTTTATTGAAATAATTACTACACTGGAACCCTGATTTTCCAGGACCTGATATACCGTATAAGGTGGTTTTAGGGGCGAGAGAGAGGCGCGTCCAAGGTCAGCCGTGTTGAGCAGTCTAAGGTTCGGCACTATTGATATTTTTACTAAAAAAATTAACAACTTTGATGGAACATTAATTTTCTGGCTTGAAAATTTATTTTTTCAGTTGAAAAATCAACAATTTTTAATACATTTTTTAAAAAGTTATTTCC
Source organism: Belonocnema kinseyi (assembly GCF_010883055.1). Taxonomy (NCBI): domain Eukaryota; kingdom Metazoa; phylum Arthropoda; class Insecta; order Hymenoptera; family Cynipidae; genus Belonocnema; species Belonocnema kinseyi. The sequence continues at coordinate 52,125,984 of NC_046664.1, forward strand.
TTTTATCAGAATTTTTATCTGAAATTTTCACTATTCCATTTTTGGTTTAAACTTTATCCTGTATATTCTAAAAGTTAAAAATTTAAGTCTTTTCTAGAAAATGCATGTATTTTGTTGAAAAGCTGTCTTTTTATCTTTTTGGATGGAAACTTATTCTTATTTTTTTAAAGTTCAACCTTTTGTCTGAGAATTCAACTATTTGGTTAAAAATTCACCAATTTTGTTAAAAATCTAATTATATTTGGAAAATTTAAAGATTTTGTCAAATTCATCATTTTTAATTGAAAATTCGACTATTTTGTTAAAAATTCATTCTTTCGGATTGAAAATTGATGTTTTCTGTCAGGAAAATCATCCTACTTGTTTTAAAATTTATCTTCCTTTATTGAAAAGTAAATTTTTTGTTAAAAATTCAACTGTCATAAAAAACTAGCCTTTTCTTCTTCAAAATTTTACTATTTAGTTATATCTTAAATTTTTTTTAACTTGCCTATTTTAATAGAAAATTAACCTATTTGACTTGAAATAGGAATAAAAGAAAAACAGGAGTTTTCAGTATTTTGTATTGAGTTCAATAGGTTGCCTACATTAATATTATTTAAAAGAATTTATAACCGTAAAGTCCATCTTCAGCCCACGGCTACGTTACTTTAGATTTTAGATGTCGGGTGTGTATGGGGGGGGGGGGGGGGGGGGGGGGGGGGGGGGGTTCAAGAATTCCCAAAATTGTTAACGTAGTTTACCGATGGCCTATAACTGAAATATTTTTCCGGGTGACAAGAAAGTGGTTTGGCGTCACCAGGCCTTCAAAAAAACTACCTTGGCGGCGCCAGGTGCCACCAGGCCTCGACTACGACACAGATGTTACACAACGCGGAGCGGAACTCAGATGCGATCAGATAGTGTAGAGAGTGTCGGCCGTCGAGTTTAGGTGCAGAAGGTCGAGCCGATGCTTTTACACAGAAAGTCCGATGAAAGTTGTCTGATCCTCGTTTGTTTTCATTATAGCCAAGCGTTTATGTCGCTCGAAAGTTAAAAATCGATTAAAGTGCGTGTTATGAAAGGAGATATAAATCTGGAATCAAAGTAAGAGTCATCGAGTTTTATGACTTGATGAGTTGAGTGTCTTCTTTCAAATTGTCTAATTTTCATAAATTATTTCTTGATTTATGAATCACTTTTTCTTATTATTAAAATTAAACCCCTCGGCGCGGCGCCTAAATGGTCCGGCGGCGGCTAAGTAGGTGGGCACCTAAATGACTTAATCAGAAAATAATTTTCTTCAGCCGATAAAACCTTCTTTGATATATGGGTGAAAATAAAAAACTCGGAATTATTAAATTTTAAACTTTCTTGAAAAATATATTGGGGCAGTACACTTTGTAAATGCAATTTCAACCAATTAGTTGAGCTTTCAAGCGAAAAAGAGAAATTAGTTAGAAAGGAGTTTCATTTTTAACCAGAAAAGTTAAATATTCGACAAGAAATTCATTTGTAACCCAAGAAAATAAATTTTTGACTAAACAAGATATCTTTTATAGCATATAAAATGAATTTTTAATCAAAAAGAAGGATTTAAAAAAACAGTTGAATTTTTAACAAAATAATTAAATATTAAACGAAATAATTGAATTATTTACCGAATAACTACATTTTTAACCTGAGGGTGTACTTTTAAATAAATACATACATTTTTAATCAAGTAGTTGACTTTTCATCTATATAAAAGATAAGTTCACAACCAAAAATGTAATTCTTAATTTTGAAGTTTGACAAACTAATCAAAAAAACAAATTTTAAAACAATGGAAATAGGAAAAACAAATTTTGAACAACAAGCTAATTTTTTACCAAATAATTGAATTTTCTACCAATTTGCTAAATTTTTCGAGTCAAAAAGACGAATTTTCTACCAAAAAATTTGCATTTTCCACTCGAAAATATCATTTTTCAAACAAAAAACTTAATTAACTACCAAACAGTTTAATTTTACACTAAAATAATAAATTTTAAAGCCAAAAAAGGTATGCATTTATTACAAAGTAGTTCCGTAGATTTCACAAAGAACATATATAGTCACCGACACATTTAATTTATTAATAATTTCAATAAATAAAGATTTCACTTTTAAATCGTAAACGGCTAAATTAAAAAAAAAGAAATATTAAAAAAAAGACTTGAATTCTCGATAAAAGAATTAAACTTTAAAAGTAGACTTAAATTATTTACCAGATATTTATAATTATTTATAAATACCAGATTTTTAACCAAGTGGTTGACTTTTGAATTATAAAAGAAAAGTGTACAACCGAAAATAAAATCATTAAATCTTAAATTTGGAAAATTGATTGTTAACAAAAAAATTATTGTAACCAGTTGAACTTTATTAAAAAAAGATAATTTTTAACTGAATAATTGAATTTCCTACGAAATATAGAATTTTCAGCTTATAGAGCAAAAGTTTTCAAAGAAAAATAGAATAGCTACAAGTTTAGAAAAAAGGTGATTTTTAAATTAAATAAAATGAATTTCTGACAAAGTAGTCATATTTGTATACATATTTGTATATAGTTATAGTTATAGTCATATTTGTAATTTTGAACCAGATAGTTAAGTTTTTCATCAAAGTAGTTGAATTTTCAACCAAAAACATCAATTTTAAACAAAAAAGTTAATTTACTACCAAATAGTTTAATTTTCTACCAATTTTTTTAATTCTTCGAGCCAAGAGGACGAATTTTCTACAAAACAGTAGGATTTTATGAAAAAAGTAAATTTACAAGTAAATAGTTAAATATTGAAATAGAATTATGAATCTTCAATCCTAAAAACGAATTTTTGAGCAAAAGTAGCGAAATTTACAACAAAAGATTTAAAGTTTTGACTGAAAAGTTGATGTTGGAAAAAAACAAATCTTTAACCAAAAATGGAATAGTTGAAGTTTAAATTACAATAATTAATTTTTATCGAAAATTAAAGAAATTAAATTCTTAAAAAACGTAAATTTTTTGCAAAATAGTTAAATTTACAACAGAAAAGATGAATTTTTAATTAAAACGATGAATCATAAAAGGTTGAATTTTTAAGCGAAGAGATCAACATTCAACCAAATGTTTTAATTTTTAACTAAGAAGTTTACTTTTTAAATCAGATTAATTTTTGACACAAAAAAGTAAAGTCCCAAGGAAGTACATGAATTTTCAACTACATAGTTGAATTAACTAAAGAGATTAATTCTCAACTAAGAAGTTGAATTCTTAACTAAGAAAGATTCATTTTTGACCATAAATTAAATATTTAAATTTGCAGTAAAAAAAATTTTTAAGAAAATAATAAAACAAATTTTCAGCAAAATAGTAGATTTTTGAACCATACGAGATTAATTCCGAATAGAAAATATTACGGTAGACTTAAAAAAAAACTTTAAACCATAATATTTGGATTTTCTTATTTTTTCTATTAGTTCAGTTTAAATTTAAGCGAAGAAACGAGAAAAAGGGAAAGTTTTCATTTAGTTTTTACACTAGATTGCAAGATTACAAGATTGCATAGTATTGAAAAAAATTGCATGTATATATGTCACTAAAAATATTTGCATAACATTTTTAAAGATCTCACGGATTTTATAAATTTAAAATAGATTTTTATACATTTTATTATAAAGATTGAATAAGGTCGCATTGTCATTACAAAAAAATCGTATAGGTATATAATGAATTTTCTATAATTTTTTCGCAAATCTTGGAAACCCATGATGAAAAATCATTATATAGAAGGCCGTTCCTAGATTCACTGAAATTCTTTAAGAGTGGAACGAAAATTTTCGGTGAATCCAAAGAAATTGGAGAAGGGTGTTCAATAACCACCCTTTTGAAGTTTTATTTTTTACCTAATTTCAGTAAACATAACCACTAGTTAGGTTTACTTAAATTCGGTAATCGTTTCACAAATATTTTTGGTAAACCTATAGAAACTTCCTATATATAGAAAATGAATTTAGGATAATCAGCATTGGAATAAATATAAGAGAAAAAATATTAAAAGAATTCATGTAAAACGTAGAGAAACTACTAACGAGCGATTTAATTTAGATCATCCATAATCTCATGCAAAAGTACACAGAAATATTAATTCTACACAAATAAAGTTTACAATTTTTGTTTAAAATTTTATTGTAATCCACACAAATCCTTTTGAATCACTTTAAGTCTCATTGATCCTTAGAAATTTATTAAAATCCTTAAAAACTCCTTTACATTTCTCAGCTTCTTTTGAATTCCATTGAAATCTTTGAAATTAGTAGAAATCTGTAGAAATAATTTTACATCCGCTGAAAATTAAATTAACAAAAGATCATTGCTAATCATATATACATGCCTTCAAATTGATGAAATCCTCTAAAATCTTTGAAATAATCGAAAGTCCGATAAAATCCTAAATCTTAAGAAATTCTTTGAAATCACTTGAAAATGTTCTCATTCCTTGAAATTCTTTGCAATAGTTGAAATCCCCTAGAAAACTTTAAAAGCCTTTGAAATCCCTGAAGATTTAATAGAATCCTTTACATCTTGTGAAATCCCTTGAAACAATTTAACATCCTTTGAATTCTCTTCTTTGAAAGTCTACAAAATTTATTATAATAAGTAGAAATAGTTTAAAATCTCTGAAAAATTAATTAAATTGAGCTATTAATTAAATAGGTCTCTAAAAAAATTAGTACAAATCACTAGAAATCAATGAAATCGCTTGAAACTGTTAAAACTGTAATAAAATTATTTTAATCTGGTAAAATTCATTGATGTTCTTTAAAATACCTAGAATTACTTTGTTTAGAAATAGTAAAACTGCTCTAAAAGAAGTGAAACATATTCGTAATCCCTTGACTATAAATTAAATTTATTCATTAGAGTTCTCTAAAAAAACGTTAAATCCCTACAAATATTTGCAATGCCTTGAAACCTTTGAAAAAACTAAGAATGCCCTTGAATTTAATTTACTTCCCAAAGTTCCCAGAAAATCCCTTGAAATCTTTGGAAACCCTAGAAAATTCTTTAAAGTTCCTTGCAATTTTTGAAAACTCTTAAAATACATGAAAAACCTTAAATTTTTTGGAAATTTTTCTTAATCTCCCGAGGTCCCTTGAAATATTTCGAAATATGTATGCCTCTGCTCTTTTTCCAGCTATCTTGGATACAAATTTAAAGTTATAGCGGTTTAAAAATTTTTAAAACCATTTTTTAAAGATTTAAAACTTCTATGTATGGCTGTTTGCAGTACTCGGAAATTCGAACAATTTATCCTAACGACTTTTTTTCGATAAAAATAAAATTATCAGAGCTGTTGCATTTTCAAAATATATAAAGAAAACGAGAATTTCAAATTTTGATCGCATAAACAATAATTAAAAATTATATTTTTTGGTTAAACATGCAATGCACGTAAAAAGAAGTATTGAGAAAAATTGTGCACAAAATAAAAAATAAAATGTTTAGGCAAGCAACCCAGGCTATGACAAAAATATACAAATTAAAGTTTTTGATTCATAAAAGAACTACACATTTTTCATTAATCATTTTTTGATAAGACGCGTAGGTTTTGTTTTAATCGTGAAAAATAAAATTACAAATAAGTAAATTACATTTTTGTTCAGAAAGACGCAAGGTACAATAAGTACCTACTAACAAAACTGTTTTTAAGTTGGACCTAAGAATGTGATTTGAAAATTCGATATAAAAAATGTTTTTTTTTCCTCACGAGATATGTGATGAGAATGTGCTCGTTGAAACCGAAACAGCTTTAACAAAAGAGACTTCACAATCACAAAGTTTTAGCTTTCGATGGTTTAATCTTTAATTTTAAAAGACCTATTCAAAAATGTTCTCGATTTTATATAATGATTTTTTTTTTAATCTTAAAAAAATATAAAGATATTCATTATGAAAAAATTATAGACTTATACTGAATTGCTCACATTTTTTTGATTGAATGCAGTTGTCTGTTTTCCCGCACGAATATTTTTAGATAAAAATTTTAAAAATTCGTGAAGCGCTTAAAAAAATCGATTTTTGTTTTTAATTACTAAGAAATAAAGAAATTCTGATCATATTTTATGGTAAATATTGGTTAACATTAATTTTTCAATTTTTTAATTAAATATGTTTATCCCTCACTTCACGAATATTTTAAGATGAAAGTGAGAATCATCAGAAGGCCACTTTCTAAAAAAATTTGGTTTGTGTCTTTAATTATTTTGGAATGGCAAAATTTGAGTAAGAAAAAAATATTTGGTTGTGTTACTGTAAAACTTTATTGCGACTCACAAGTAAACGTTAGAAATAAAAATATAAAGTAATATAATTTTAAAAATATCCATAAACAGGTTTTTTTTGTTGGTAATTATATTCAATGATAAAAATCTCATAATGGTGTCGGAAATATGAACATTCAGTGTTCAATTACACCGGAACCTGGATTTCCTACAAACAGAATGAGGGTCAGACTCTCAGAACGTTAGTTGCATCAGGTTGCGTCATGCAACCCAACTGTCCCAATTCAAATTAGACTTCCAGATTTTCTGAGTTGATTTGATTCAAAGAACTTTTATAGATTCGCGCTACGCGTAACAAAATTTTCTAAACGAAACAAAATTTTGTTTAAAGTAAATTAATTTATATGTAAATTAACCGATTTCTAGTAAAAAAATTATTAAAATATTGTGCATGTTTTTTGAATTATAATTACTTTTTTTTTGAAAATAGCAATTTAAGAAGAAATTAACATAAAATAACAAAAAATGGTTTGTAAATTTGTTCTCTTTTTTGAAATTTTATTCATTTTTGTTTAAAAAACACTATTTCCGGTGAAAATTTTAACGTAACAGGGCGACTTAAAAATACCTAAAAATAAAATTATGGAGAATTATGAAGTTCGATAATATTATATTTTCCATCTTGAATATTTTCTTGTTCAGTAATATTACCGTGTGGGGAAGTTTTCGAGATTTCTCATTCATCCCAGCATAATGTTAAACTACAAGAATTTTAAATGTATTGATTTTTTACTGAAAGTATTAATTTTCCCTGTAAAATGCTAAAACAACAAAAAATTTTTAAATATTGCGAATCTTCTTCGATAATTTAATGATTTCATATCAAAATTCTTTAAAAAAATATAAATTTCCAGCAAAAAATACAAAAATAAGTTTTATAATATATTAAATAATTCATTACATCATTTTCAATTTTTTATACAACCAAGAAGAATAACCTTCTACCAAAAAGACGAAGTTTCAAATAAAATGATGAAATTTCAACGAAAAAGGTTACAGTTGATATTTAAATCTAAAGAAATGAGAATTGTAAATAAAAAACAGTTTAATAGAAAAAGCTAATTTTTAAAAATACATTTAAATTTTTAACCAAGAAAGACTTTAATTTTAATCCAAACAGGTAAACCTTCATAAAAAAAGGAAATAATTTTCAAATCAAGAAGACTAATTTTTAAGGAAAACAGTTTTCATTTAAAACAAAAAATCTTAGACAAGTTATAATTTGATGAAAATATGATTTTTTTTATTGAATAAAGAATTTATTTCTGGAGTTTTTGTGTTTATTTCCTTCATGGTTATAATAAATATAATTATTCTAGAATTATAAAGAAAATTGAGAAAGATTTTTGAATGTCTTAGATGTGTTGGAAAATTATGTAGGAAATTTCAAAGATTTTTTTATTTACAGGATTTAACAAAATTCTAGGAAAAACTTAAGTTAGTTTAAAAAACATTCATGCCTTTTTGATGCTTACAAAGAATTTTAAACTATTTGATCAATCTTCCAAATTGATTGTTGAAAAATTCAGAAATCTTTTGTAATATTTAAGAATCTTTGAAAATATGCTCTTAAAATGAAATTTTAAAATAAAAAATCAATTAAAATATTCCCACGAATAGTAAGAATTCATTTTGTTAACTTGAAACCTTTTAAAATCTGGAGAACAGTTGAAAATTTTATTTCAGAATCTTATAAAATTTACATTTTGAATTCTTTAAAATTTAAAAGAATGAAAAATTATTAAATTTTTTGCTAAACTGCTAAATATGTTTAAAACCTATTAAAATTTTTTATAAAATTTTATATAAATTCTATAAATATAACAAAATTGTTTTGAACTATTGCAGATTCCTTTTCTTACAATTTTCGAAATCTTTCAAAACGTTTTGAAGTCTTTTTAAATATTCGCTTCAAATAAGCGTACATACATTAAATTATGTTTAAAATTATCTCTGTATTTTCTCGAAAGTCTAAATATCTTATAAATAATATCTTGCAATAATATATCTAAATAAATTATAAATTTTTTTTTTATTTTGTCATCATGAAAAAATGAAAAATGTGGTTTAAAATCTTTTGAATTCATTTCCGAAATTTAAGGAAATCATTTCAAAATGTCTCTATATCTTTTTGGATATTTTATTAAAATTAATTTCAAGAAATAAGAAAAGAATACCAAATTTTCCTGGAACCTTACGTTTTTATTAAAATTCCAAGAATCCTTAAAACAAATTCCAATTTCAAAAAGTTACACTTTGCTAACGAGTTTTTGAAAACTTTTTGAGTTTTAAATTATTTGTCGATCGAATAGTCGCATTTTTTCGATACGCGTAAAGCTACTTCATGTAACTACTGCAAATATTAAAAAAATTGTATTAAAATCTCCCAGATTCTTTTTCTGCACATATTGAAATCTTCAAAGCCTGCAACTAATATTTCAAAATAAAACCTAAAATATTCAAAATTTTCCCAGAAATATTATTTTCGGTACCTGTAAGTTTTTGTTACTTGTACCGGAAATGGAAATTCTCTTCAATTCTCTTAACTGTAAATTCTAATTTCATTTTCTCATCTTTTTGACAGTATGAACAAGTTGACTAATTTAATTGTGGTAGATAAATATAAACATTATTATTGCCTTCCAATATTTAAAAATATTTATAATTAAAACTTTCGCTTACACCCGTTATGTTTAGAAACATTTAGAAATAAATTTTATCATAAAATAAAACTACATATTTGGAATTTCTGATTTATCAAACGAATAGGACAGATAATTTCTAATCTTAATGATATATATGTATGGATCGATATATTAAAAATGAATGATTTTAGATTGAAAATTCCTCATTTAGAAGTTGCGAATTTGAAAACTTAAGAAAATTCAAAAGAAAAAATTGAAAATGGGCAACAACTGACCCATGTTCACTCTTTAAAACTGAATTAGTAGAAAACTAATAATTAGTAGTAATTTTCTACTAATTAAATTAGCGCCGATTCGTTTACTGCCAATTAGTAAAAATCTACTAATTTACTGTGTAATAATAATAAACCAAGTAAATTAGTAACTACCTCTACTAAGGGAATTGATAATGCTTCTTCTGAATCAATTAGCAAATTTATTGCTACAGTTGCTATTTGAAACGGCAATTCGAACTTAATATAAAAGATAATTTTACAACTAATCGAATTTTATTCAAATCAAAGAATAAATGGATAAATACCTAGAAAAATACAAGAAAGCTGAAAATTGGTCAAACGGTACAATACATGTAACCGTACCGTTTGAATTTTGAATATTGTAGTGTTCATTCGCAATCATTATTATTTTATCAATATAAAACTGGAATGTAAATTGAGAAATAATTAAGCTTCCTTATTTCAGACTCAATTCCGTAAAAAAGTATTAAAAAATTTAATAAATTACGTTTCTCTAGCAAATCATTGCTACTCATTAAATTAGTAAGCTAGTACTAATAACCAGGTTAGTAGAATATCCTTATTAATTTATCAATAACACAAATCCTACTATTTCATTTAAGAGAAAGTGATAAGGTTACTATTATGAAAGTCAGGCGTAATGTTACTAATTGCATTTGTAAAATTTCGACTCATTTGGATTTAGAGAGCACACAATCAACAACCAATCAATCAACAACAATGATTACGAGTTTTTCGAAAATGTTGTCCCACCTATTTTTTTAGAGAGGAGGATAGGATTTTCTCTCTTCTTCATTACGTCAGAGACATTTGCAATTTTTATCATGAAGCAATCACATGATGCGGATGCTTCTCTTGTATAAAATATTTATGTGTCTGTAGGAAGAGTGACTTTTGATGTAAACGGCGTTCAGTTCCGGGACGAGCCTTTTTACTTTCACTCATTACAAACTGACATGACGCAAACCTATTTCAACTCAGTCAATTTAAATTTAAATTTCTGGGATCAAGAAGATCAGGAAAAAAATTTCAATTTATACTAACGAAAAGGGTTCTGGGTATTGTGTCACGTACATCAAGTTATACAATTTTCTTTTCGGCTCTTCGAGGACCTAACGGATTTTCGAGTTCGTCGAACTGATGCATTTTTATTAAGTTTGGTATGACATCACATGAATCATCATTATATAATAGACAGTCATTTTCTTTTAATTACTACATTCCTTTTACATCATAGAAGAATAGGTGCAAGAATAAAAAAATACAATGTAATCTTTTTGTGGTTGGTTTTAATGAAGAAAAATGATCAGAGAATTGTGTTGGTAAATTGTTTTGTGATGGATTTGATTGAGTAATTGTTAATTGAGTTAAGAATACAGGAATTCCTCAATCTTAAAAGGTCGATGATGAAATTTCGATAGGTGGTTGTCATTAGTTTGTAAGAGTTCTTTATGCAAATGTAGAAAATTTAGAGAAAATTAAATCGTTTGCAGCGAATTAATATTATGAATGTTTTGTTGTTATCTAATTGTATGTAAAAAATGAAGATTAATTAGAGACTGGGTATAATTCAAATTTTTATGTTCATTTGTATGCTTGCAATAGGAAAGGTTTTAATTTTTTAATATATTATTTACGACTTGTTCCAGTCAGATGTGACAGCTTTACTTTCGTTTTTATTAGCAAGTTGTATATCATGATTCATTATTATTTTATTACATATATGTATATGAGTAACATTAAGTTTCCCAGTTAAACTTTCAAATCGATGACTATGCAGGAAGCAATCAATTTTATTGTTCGCAATCCAAGATCCTGCTTTTCAATAAAAAATAAATAGAAACTATCACAGGGGAGCGTTTTATTCCTATCATGCATGAAGTATTTGTTAAAGACGATAAATTGAAATACAAATATTTCAATCATTGAAAAAACATATTTTCAATCTTAAAACAGATTATATACTACACACTTATATTTTTAATAAATTTATCATTAATTTCTAATTTAGTAATATTACATTTTAGATTAAAGTTATTTACTTTAAAAACTGCTGCACATTCTGAAAATAAATTGTTTCGAAGGGCTTAGTTTGCAGATCCTAATTTAAAAATGCTTTGATTATTAAACGAGCTATTGAATTGTTTCAATTTTTAACGCTTTAAGTTTGAGTTCAAAATTTTTTAAAGTTTTCAATTAGAAAGTAATGATTTTCAAAGTTAAAAAAAATTAAATTTTAAAGGTTCACAAAATTTGAAATTTTTCAGTTTTGAAAAATAAAAAGGTCATTTATTTTTTCTGACAGAAATTACATTTTCTAGTAAAAAAGCCTGTTTAATTACTTTAAACGGTAGAATATTAAATTGAAAATCTTGGTAGTTGCACAATTTTCAGTTTTAAGAATTGTTAAATTGAAAATAATTTGGCAAATTCAAGCCTTGAAAATGAGAAGATTTTAGAACGAGATATTGAAATAATTATTTTTGGAAAGTTCCAAAATATGGAACATTTGAAACGCAACTTAAAAAAAATAATTTTAAATTTTTACACCTATAATTGTGCAATTTAAAAAATTGCAGTTATGGCGATTACGTTTTTTATTCTGGTCTTCAATTTCCGATTTTTCGTGTAATATATTAACATTGTCTGATTTTTAGTTCAAAATTTAAAAAAATAATCCCTTAAAATTTCAAAATATCTAATGAGATCAGTTGAAAAATTAATAATAATTTAAAAATTTGAAATTAAAAAGTTAAAAATCGTGTAGTTTAAAATGAAAACAGATAAACATGAAACTATCTGAAATCAATACCTTGCTAATTGAATAATATCTTCAATTTTGAGTGATTACAATTTTAGAGTTGTTAAGTTTCATACTCGATGCTGAATTTGCAAATTTTCACTTGCATAAGTTTTATTTTTGCAATTAAGATAGAATAGTTGAATTTTGTAAAGTACAATTAACAAAATTTTAAAATCGATAATTTTTGAACTATTCAAATGCTCGAAAATTTTAAGGAGTTTCAAAAAGTTTTAATATCACAATTCTTTGCAGAGTAGAAATTTGTTCATTTATCATGATTTTTATTGATAATTATTTTCATTTATGAACTTTTTTTTAGAATAATTCAATTTTTTATGTTTATAATTGATTTTTTTCCATTTTGAACGATATAGATGACGTTTTTTTATTGTTCATTCTTAGAAGAATTATAATTAAATCCATAAATTTAATTAAATTAGAATTTATTGTTAGGTCTGGTTTAATCAGTTTTAATGGTAAGTTATACTTATTGCTTTTTTGAATAGCAATTTAAAATTCTAGGATTTCATGTTTAGATTTTTAATTTTGAACGCTTTTGATTGGAAGTAATGCAGTTTTGATCCCTTTCAGTTTCAAATGATTCAATTAAAAAAAATTTAATACAAAAATACTAAATTCTTGAGTTTTTAAAATTGTCCTATTTTTTAAATTTGAGTCTGAAATCATGCAACTTAAACATCCTTCAATTGAAACAAAAAATTGTTTAATTTGGAGCGCTTTGAATGAGAATTTATACAAATTCAACTTCTGCCTAATGAAATTGTTAAATTTTCAAACTTTAGGTTTGAAATTTTTCAATTTTGAGAGCTTCTAATTAAAAAGTTTAATATTTAAATTTTAAATTTATTATTCAATTTTAAATTTTGTAATGTAGAAATAAAACATGCTTAATTCCTTTTTATTTAATTAGAAATATTGTTCTTTTTTGGCAATAAAAGTAGTCTAAAATTATTCAATTTAAAACTTTTCATCTGAAAATCGTTATCCATATTATTTTTTTTGCAATATTCAATTATTAATTATTGTTTCAAAAATTGTTAGAACCAGACATTTTATGATTTGTTTATTAATTTACTTTTAAATTAGTTACACACTTAATGTTAGGAAATAAAAAACCAGTGACCTAAACATTTTCCTCTGAAAAAATTCTCGTTTGCTTCGCTGGGAATTGAACTTACGTATACAATCTTTTTGTGAATAAGGATGCTCATTCGTTCCGCTCGGAATCGAACCCAATACGCTCTTTTCAAACTCGATACGTTTTTTTCTTCTGTTTTAGTAATACTACGATGGTGATGAAATCGTGCCAGTGGTTTCTCATGGGAATCGTCCTGATTTTTCGAGCGATCTGCCAAGCAACAGAAGATAACGAATTTCTTTCGAGAATCAAATTAGAATCAAATTTACCAAATTCCAATGCCTATTCGGGGGCAGTTCTAGCAGTGGACAGGGATTCGAACAATAAGGAAAATAACAAGACCGATTCAAATTTAAGTCTCATTCGAAAGCGTCGATTTATTCGATTTCCAACTGGCCCCGGCTATGCATTCGAAGGAGGTGGACAACATCCTAGATCGATGGGATTGCCCAATAATATTAGATTTGGGCTTCAGGCCCAATTTCCGTCTTGGAGACAACAAAAGTCTTTTTGGCGACCTTCAGTTCCTGGACCACCTCCGGTTCCAGGACCACCGGGTCCTGAGTTTTCAAGGCCAGTTATGAGCCATCGGACACCTAGACTCATTTTCCGAGACAATGACTTTCCTGTCGCTACCGGAAGTGGAGTCAGCAGTAATTTTTTTCAGTCTAATCAACTTCCGGATCTCGAAGAGGAAGTCAGAGGTAAAGGATAAATTCAATTACAAATTACATATGTATATTATACTTTTTTCTAGTAAAAGGACATTGAATATATTTTCAAACTTACATCGTTTAAGTTAACAACAAAACAAACTCGCACGCTTTGCGTGCAATTATTGTTCTTTTGTCTCATGCGATTTTTAGATTAAAATATAAGCCGGCAAACAAAATAACTTGGTTGGCTCAACCAAAACGCTTAGTTTTTTTATAGCAGCCAAACAATTCAATTGAGATAACCAGACATTTGATTAGCCAATCAAATATTTTTTCAGGATGGCGCTTCTTCAGCCTTAAAAAATCTCTTTTCAATTTTAGCTGAAGCGAAAATTTCTCATGATGAGAACATTATTTTGTGTTTTTCCGAATCTTTAAAATACCAGAAAACAAATATAAATAAAAAATAAATCTTGGCCTAAAAAATTTCTAAATTATAATATAAAATGAATATTATTAAAAAAATTGTAAATTTTAGAGTATCTATTATCTATCATAATAAAAAAGGAAAAAAGAACAATGTTTTTGATAATTGATGAAAATTGATATTTCAGCTTTAGAATTAACACATGTAATATTTGTGTCCCATGAAGCTGTTGAAATTTTAATAAACAATACCAATTTTTTATAAAAAGTACTTAATCTTCTTTGAAAACCATAGTGATTTCCAGTACAACACACTAAAAAACCAAAAATTGTACACAAATGGTGAATGTACTAAAACTGCATGTCAATCTGAAAATTCTGACGATTAAAAAAAAAAATTCCCCAAAAAACACTAAAATAACGAAAAATGGTCCTGAATTGTCAATGTACTATGTGATTTAATTATTTTTGTTTAAAATAAGCGATTTCTGGTTAAAAATGTTTGCGTAACCTTAATTTGTTCTAAAATTGTAAAGCTTCTCTAATAAGTTGTAAATTTTACTTGGAATATATATTTTTTAAATTTAAAATACCAATTTTTGACAAGAAACACTAACATGATCCAAAATTGCTAAAAGATTCTTAATCTTTTTCAAATGATAATTATTCTGGTTTTAAAATACCATATTTTTATGTGAAATTCCGAAGTTACTTTAAATTATTAAAAAATTATTAATCTTCGTTGAAATCGAATCATTTTTTAATACAAATTTAACTTTTTGCCAGAAACCAATAAAAATTGCGAAACTGTTCAAGCTTATAAACATAACTTTAAAGTGTTATAGATTGTGAATCTTCTTTGATATATATTATTTTAAATAAAAATTTCCGACAAAAAACACTACCATAAATCAAAACTTTTAAAAGATTTTATGTCTTTTTTAAATTAAATTGATTTTGGTTTTAAAATACCAAATTTCGATATAAAATTCCAAAGTTACCTAAAATTATTCGAAAATTATGAATATTCTTTGAAATGGAATGATTTTTTAATAAAAATTTTAATGTGCGTCGAAAACCAATAATAAAATTCGAAATTGTTGAAGCTTGTAAAATTAAAAATAAAATGAAATTTATGGGCCTTTAAATCTAAAATTTAGTAATTTTCTTATTATTTTCCTATTATTTAATTTTGAAAATTCATAACGCATAATAAATGTTAACTCTATTTTTATAAACAATTTATTTTGAAAAAAATCTAGTGCACCAGTTTGTTGTGGAAAAAACCCATGTGCACATCAACGGACATAATAAAAAATTTTTAATTGTAGTGAGAGCATTTCATAAAAAGATAATGTTACCAAACAAAGATTGGATCGGATTTTTAAATTGTTTTAATGTACGTTTAAATCTGTTAGTTGCGGTAAAACTAATTGTGCTATTAATTTGTTATGTATTATAAATGAATGCTAAATCGAGTATCGAACTATACAATTTTTTATTTATACTGCAAAATAAATTGGTTAGGCGCAACAATTTTGCCCATGATTAATGTAAGAAAATTTTTAAAACAATTGTTCTTTACAAAATTAAAAAACCAGATTTTTTTTCTATGAAAAACATTATAAATTGTTTACAAATCTTCGATTTCTGACCATTTTTAATACTAAATACTATTTCTAAGATAAGCCGGAACGATTTCAGTATCTAATATTTTGTATCTACAACAAACTGATACACTGAATTATTTGTTTAAATAAATTATTTATAAGAATTAATTATAATATCGCATACAATTTCAATATAATTTTAATCTTTCTTTAATAATTATGTTTAACAATAAGCTTATTTAAGTAATTTGATCGGGGATAAAAAATTGTAATGTGTGAATAGCTCATTTTTTCATTGTATTTGTTTATATATTATTGTGGACAAAAAATCAATTAAAAAATCGGCTCAAACATATTTGTAGCCATTTTATGTAGATAATTTCTAAACAAAAATGGCTAAATTATTTGAGAATTATAGCCCGTGAACTATTTTGAAAAGTAAATACCAGATTCATCCCACTGTGCAATGGTGAAATCGTATTAAAGAATTTTTATCAATATTCGTAGAAAGGAAGTATCTCAAATTCATGATTCCAAATTTCCATTCGAGAAATTTAGAGATATGAATTTCTCCATTTAGAAATAATACAGTACTGAAAATTAGGTAATATATTCTTCAGGAGACCCGCCTGCCTTGTCTTACCGAGTTCATCATTTTTCACTAGACAATGCAGGTTAATTTAAGTAGAGTAATAAGATTTCGATCAAACACAGTTTTTCCTCATCTGATTCTGTATATTCTGCTCATTAATAATTCTTCTCCATTAAAATTGGTGTCGAAATAGCACCCTTCGACAGGCGCGAAATGAATGTTGAATCAAATATAAAAGACATTATGAATTCCATACTATTTTTGTCATATTAAAAAATAATTATTAAACACGTTAAGGAATGTCCATTAGTTACTTGAGGATGATTTTTCAAATTTTAGACCCCAACTCCACATTGTAAGGATTCGTAAAAATTTTGTGATCCCTCACTTTCTTATGTGGTATTTTATATTCTTTATTTATTATATCGAAAATATGTATTAATTATTTTTACCGTTAATGAGGTTTCAATGGATTTTAAAGATTTCAAGTGATCGAAAAAGTGTTGGTATATTTTAAGCGTTTCTAGAGGATTATAAGAGGTATTACACATTTTAAATGTATTTAAAAGATTTTAAGAGTTTAAAGAAATTAGCAAGTACATTCTAAGGGAATTTAGGGACTTAATCAGATCTTCAGAGATTTTACTGAATTTCAAAGGTTTAGAAGAGATACCGACAAATTTCGACAGATTTGAAGAATTTTTAATATTTTAATTTTTTTTTTAATTTTCGCGATATCCGCGAAGTTGAAGGGATTTTAAGAGAGTTCAAGGGATTTCGATGTATTTGAAAGTAAATCACAAGATTTCAAAGGACATGAAAGAATTTCACGTGATACTAAGGTACTTTCACGAGTTTTTAAGGATACCAGAGATTTTGAATAGTATCTGAAAGGTTTGAAGCTATTTCAAGCGATTTCATAAAATTTCAACAGATTTCAGGGGATTTAAGCAAATTTTCTAACATTTCAAAGGATTTTCAGGAATTTTAACGGAGGTTATACATCATTAGTGATTTCTAAGGATTTGAAACGATTTACTGTGCTACTCAAGTATTTTAAAGAATTTTCAAAGATAATAGGGGTTTTTAAGACTACTCAAGATTTAAAAAAAATAGATTTTATAAGATTTGAAAAGATTTCAGGGGATTTCAAAAGACTTGCAAAAATTTCAAAAGATTTCAAAGCGTTTCAAGAGATTTTAAGAGATATAAAGTGTTTCAAGAGATAAAATGGAATTTCGATGATTTCAGGGCATTTTAAAGCATTTTATGTATGAAGAAATTTCAAGAATTTCGAAGGATAAAGGGGATTTTAATAGGATTTCGAATATTTGAAAGGACTCAAAGAGGATAAAATTTCAACCGATTTTTTTACATTTCAAAAGTTTTGCAAAGAATCCAAAGGATTTTGAGGGATTTTGACGGATTTTAAGAGCTATGAAAATGTTTTGATTATTTCCGATCATGTCAAGTGATTTTAGAAGAATTGCAAAGATTTCAAAAGGTTTTGAGTGGTTTTACCGGAGTTTAAGAGATATAAAAATATTTTAATGATTTCACAGGATTTCAAAGAATTTTAAAAGATTTCAGGAGTATTTTAAAGGGTTGCAAAGATTTCGAAGGATTTTAAGGCACCTTAAAATATTGTAAGAGATAAAAACAGGTTTCGATGATTTTAGTGGATTTCAATGATTTTTTACAGATTTTAAGAGATATAAATGGGTTCTGATGATTTTAGGAAATTTCAAAAGATTTGCAAAGATTTAAGAGGATTTTTAGGGGTTTTAATGAATTTTAAAGGATTATCAGGGATTTTGAATGTCTCCACGATTTTACAGCTTTTACAGTATTTTAACTGATTTTAAGGGTTATTAAACGGGTTTGATGATTTTAGGGGATTTTAAATAATTTAAAAATATTTGTACTAGTTTTCAAGGATTTGAGGCAATTGACAGATTTTGAGAGACATAAAAGGGTCGCGAACATTTCAAGGCATTTCAAAAGATTTGAAAAGCTTTAAAATGATTGTAACAGATATAAAAGGGTTTCGAAAATATTAAGAGAAAATTTAGAGGATTTTGAAGGATTTCATGTGACACTAAAGCATTTTCAAGAATTTCGAAGTAGAACATAGGATTTTGATGGGATATAAAAGATTTAAATTTCAAAAGATTTTCAGGCATTTTAACGAATATTAAGGGATACAAAGGATTTTATTGATGTCAATGGATTTAAAAAAGGAAATGTTTAACGATTTAAACGGATTTTTAAAGGATTTTAACGGATTTAAAGAGATTTATAAAAGTTAAAATGATTTTAGAGGATTCTAAAGGCTTTCAAAGTAATTTTCATAAGATATTAAATATTTAAAAAGATTAGAAGAGATTCAATACAATTTCTACAGATTTTAAGATATTTTAAAAAATTTAAGAAAAATTCAAACCATTTTAAAAGATTGGAACAGATTTTAAGAGCTATCAAGAAGTTTCGCTGATTTCAAGATATTTTTAAGAATTTAAAGAGATTTGCATACTTGAAAGGAATTTTAAGAGTTGTAATGGATTCCTAAATCTGTTAAATGATTTCGATAATTTTAGGTTTTTAAAAAAGAATTTCAAAAGATTTTGAAAGATTTCAAAAAATTTTGCAGGGTTTACACAGACTTTAAGAGATATGAAGGGGTTATTGATGATTGCAGTGCATTTTATAAGCTTTTCAGACATTTTATGTGATAGCGAAGTATTTGAACCAGTTTCTGAAGATAATAGGCGATTTTTAATGAGATTTTAAAGATTGGAAGGGTCTTAACGAATGTTTATAAGATTTCAACAGATGCTAGGGGAATTCAAAAGATTTGCAAAGAATCCAAAGGATTTTGGGGGATTTCAACGTATTTTACAGGGCTATAAAGAATTGTAAGTTCTTAACGATTTTCAACTGATTTTAAGGAATTTTTATATTTCAAGTAATTGGGTTCCAAAGGATTTTTAAGGATTGCATGCGATACAGAACTATGTTCATAAATTTGGAGGGATATCATAGAATTTTAATGAGATTTTAAGGGTCTGAAGGGATATAAAAAAATTTTGTAAGATTTTTAAAGATTTAAGGGAATTTAAAAAGATTGATCAAAACTATAATGATTTCAAACGATTTTTAGAAATTTTAGTATTTTCACGGAATTTTACATTTATTTCACGAAATTGTGTATGATACCCATATAAATCAAAGGATCTTACAGAATTTCAACTGAATATAAGATTTTTCGGACTGACAACCCTCCAGAAAAAGCCTTACGTATTTAATTGACGTTCCCTTATCAGAATCTGAAAATCTAATATTTTTTATATTTAACAAATCTTGGTTAGAAATTCGGGTCTATTTATATTATTTTAATTTTTTTTCAGATCACCGAAAGCAAATCTTCAACGATTACCCGCGACTTGAAACCGGTACGTTTTTGAAATTAAAATTATTTTTTACTGTCCAATAAATTTATCAAATCACACGCAATGCTTTTCAATAAATTATTCCAATTTTGTAATTATTCAAATCAAATTTTAGTTAATACCGATCATTTCAGGAACAGTTTCTGTATAAAGGGGTATTTTCGCAGTTACTTTAAAGGAATTTATAAATAATATTTCGTAGAAAGGTGATAAGTTACTTCCTTTTAGAATATTATAGCATTTTCGTAACAATATCGAGGTCGTTGCACTTCTTATTCTTTTCATTCAGGAAGCGATGTCTATTAAATCAATGACTAATAATTTTAAATTCTTAGAATCTTTGCATTAAATTGATTTTTGACATTAACAGTAACTATAAAAACCTGAATATTTTAATGGCATTTGAAGAAATTTATTGCTATAAAATCCTGGATCTCGGAAGCTGAAAGATAAAAGATTATAGACTAATTCCTACTTCCATTTGTGCATTAAAGTTTTTCATATTTATGAAGTTAGATTATTTTAGTTATTAATTCCATTCCCACTCTAAATTTTTTCTTGAATATCCGTGGATTCTAGACACTAATGAAAGCTACAAAAATCATAGGCTTTTGAAATTTTCTATTAATAGGCCTTTCTAAAGCATTTATTCTCTTTATTATGATAATTTAGATCAGTTCCGGTATTTGGTGATCCTTTTTCAATGCGAAGTTACTTCTGCGTTGTAAACGATTTACAATTACTAGTTCAGTTGACCAATAGACATCTAGAAAATTACTGGAAATAAAAGAAAGTCATTGAGATTAGTTGTTAAATTATTATTCAAAAATAGGATTGCGTTCTTAATACTAGGAAGATCACTTCCTAAAATAAATAACTTAGGAATAGACACGTTTGAAATTAGTCAAATGAGATGAGAAATAATTAAATGATAAATGTATAATTACAGCAATTTTTTTAATCTTTCGGTGATCAATGTAAAGCTCCTGTAAAATACAATAAAAATACTGAAATCATGAAGTACTATCAAGAAATTAAAAAAAAATTGTTATCAGGCGAGGTTTTGACAACTCATGAAGTCAGGTGTACATTTGTAATGAAATCTCTTGAAGATTTCTGAAATATCTGAAATCCCTTGAAATTACATGGAATCATTTTGAGTAACTTGAATTCTCTTGAATTCTCCTCAACAATATGAAGTAATTTGAAATCGCATGAAGTCAGTGAATTGTTCGGTAATTTCTGAAGTTAGTTAAAGTCTCTTGAATTCCATTGAAATTTTCTGAATACAGAAATTGTAAATTCAAAGAAGCCTAAAACTTGAAAGTTTCATTTTGAGTAAAATCTTAAATAAATCGATTAATATCTGCAGATTCAGCAGAGCAAAAGTAAAAGAAGCTAATTATAGATTTTTTCATATACTATGTAATATACTCACTGTCCAAGTTTTCAAAATTTTATACGTTTTTAATATTTTTAGTTTTTTCAAGACAAAATCTCAGTTTTATAAAATTCAATAAAAATGTTTTTTTAAATCTTCCTAGAATATCCTAAAATTTGTTTGATAGAAATTTTCTCTTACTTAAAATTTAAATACAAACATGTAGCCGATTGTAACATTCGAAGTGGATAGTCCTTGAACTCAATGAAGATTAATAAAATTTCGAGTAAACCTCAAAGTTTTTTAAAATTCGCTGTTATTATTTTTTTTCGTAATATTCCTCTTTAATATGCACAGTTTTTGAAAATCTTACAAGATTTAAATATTTACCGTTTTTGTAGGACACAGTCTTATCTTTCTAAAGCTGAAATAGTTATCAAAGGTTTAAAAAATTATTTTAGTTTTTTAAGGCTTATAAGAATAAAATTTTGCTCTATAAAACTACAAATATTTAAATCTTACAAAATTAAAAAAAATCGGGCATATATATTATATAGAGTACGAGACAAATAATCATTAGTAATTTTTGCACAACACTGAGAACTAAGGAATGGTTTTATAAGATGTAACGGTTTCAAAATGAAACTTCCCGGTGCCGAGCTGATTTCGATGATCAATTTAATTGAAATCTCTTGAATTAATTTGAAGTCACTTGGATTCTTCTGAAATCACTTGAATTTTCTTCAAATTTCCTGAAATATCTGTGATTATTTGAATTCACATGAACGCACATGGAGTCATTTGGACTCATTTGAAGTCACATAAAGTCATAATAATTCACGTGAGTCACTTAAAATGACTTAGGAGGAAAACATTTTGAAAATTCACTGAGTCGCTTGGTTATCCGAAATTACAATCCGCTGTTATTCGCGTAATCCAGTGTTATTGCAGGAAATCCACGTGTAATTTAGAGTAACCAACTTGTAATCCAGAAAAATCAAAGTAATCCAAGTAATTTAGTTTATTTTTAGATAGTTCATTTATAAACTTCGAAGTAATCCTCTTTACGCCCTAGACAAACCACTGGTAATCCTGGATAACACAGGCACCCGAAAAAAAGGTCTTGTCCACTAGACGAGATAAACATTTCTATACATTTTTGGGGTCGCTAAATCCGAATCTGGGGTTGGTTTGACTCGGTGTGGTCACATTTCGTACCTAACCTAAAAAAAAATGATGAGCGTTGGAACATTCATGGAAACACCCATAAAGCAAAGCGGTTATATGTTTTCAGGGTCGCTGAGTCCAAGTTTAAAGGTCATTTGACTCCTTGAGGTCCCATTCCATTCATGACCTAAACAAAATTAAAACACAGAAAACTGTTCTCGACATAAATTGTTTGTATTCAGCGTCTGGTACATAGAACTTGTTAGTCATTCTTTGAGCATGACTATCAGTCTGTAGCACTAAATCCTGCTACCTTGATAGAAACTGTGGCGATGACAACTGCCCCGAAAGGAGATGTCTAGAATGATTTGCTCTCAGATTTGTTGAGTTAACAAAACCAGCGAAGGCGCGCTGCGTGTCAGGGACAGTTTTCGGTGTTTAAATTAATTTGTTTAAGGTTATTAATGGAACGCGACATCGCTAAGTCAAATGAGCTTTAAATTTGGACTCAGCGACCCTAAAAACATATAACCGCTTTGCTTTCTGTGTGCTTTCATGTATGTTCCAACTTCCATCATTTTTTAGAGGTTAGGAACGAAATGCGACCTGTCCGAGTCAAACCAACCCCTGATTGGGATTCACCGACAAGTAATCTGAATAAGTCAAATAATCCAAGTAATTTATCTGAAATCCTAGAAAAACAACATGTAATCCCCGATAACCTATTTACAATACAGCGTAATCCACTTGGAATTCGCGTAATCTATTTGTAATGCAGCCTGATCCAATTATAATGCTATCGAATTCATTTAAAATCTCGAGTGATTTAATTGTAATCTAGAATAATAAAAACAATTGAATTATGCTACGAGGGTAGTTCAATAAGTCCTTAGAATGAAGTATAAGAACAATTTTTTTTGGGTAATTTTTTTTTTATTTTTCAACATAATCTCCTTGGAGCTGTATACACTTGGTCAATCGCTTTTCAAGTTTTTTTAATCCTTCAGA
>NC_046664.1:52149602-52156931 GCF_010883055.1 Belonocnema kinseyi
ATCCTTCAACACCATATCGTGGATTTTATTGATGATTTCGGGAGTACTTGCTTCTACGGGCCTTCCTGAACGTGGTTCGTCACTTATTGATGTAGGACCACGATTAAATTCATTTACCCAGTTATAAACCGTTGCTAAGGCAGGGGCAGATGCGCCATGAACTGAGTCCAATTCATTTTTTATCTCATATGGAGTTAAACCTTTAAATGAAAATGTTTGATTACCGCTCTGAACTCGTTTTTTTCCATTTTTCTTAACGAACAATTTTTTTTTCAATTGGTTATAAAAACACGTAAACTCAGAAGATGTGGCCTGTGACTGCACCATATATCTAGTCGGGAGTGGTGCTGACTGAAAACAGATGATTTGGAGCGATTCGCGCACCATCTGTTGGTCATTCTAAGGACTTATTGAACTACCCTCGTAGTGTTATCCTAGGTAATTCACTTGTAATGCAAAGTAATTTAAGAAATTCGAGTAAGCCATTCTGGGTTATTACCTTTTAATACCAGTTAATTCACTTGATATTCTTATTTATCCAATTTTAATCTCAGATATACCTTTCAGTAACTTTATTAATCCACTGAAAATCCAATTATAATTCTAATAATGTAAGTTATCCAATATAATCCCAGATGCTCACCTTACTGTACTTACATTCCCAGTTCATTCATTAGTCATTTCATGCAATCCACATATAATTCGTCTAATTTAGAATAATTCATGGCTACCCACTTTTAGTTTCATATAATCCACTTGTACTTCTACAGAATCCACTTGTAATCCTATGTGATCCACTTTAAATCCCTGACAATCCACTGCAATCCTAGATAATCTACTTTTTACTATAGGTAATCAACATGTAAATCTAAATAGTCAAAGCAAACCTGATAATCCTAGGTTCTTGAGATTTATCTGAGGTAATCCACCTTCGCTGGAACCCACTTTTAGGATTTATTTCCCCATTGATTCACTTCAAATCCCTAGAATTCTCTTGAAATCTCCTGAAATCAGTAAAATCTTCTGAACCCGAGTAAAAATGCTTTGACTGGAATTCGACTTGGTTATGTCTTGATTTGATCTCCAAGACATCGATTTCTGGCTGCGTATCAAAACTGAGACGAAAAATAGGCCTTCGTCTTACTTTTATGGCCACGACAGGTACAACGGCCTCAATACGAACCTTTTTCGGCTCATAAATGAGATTAAAATTGATGAATGAAAAATTTTTAATTATTAAATTAGTTATTTTGATTTAAAAACTTAAGAATCTGTGGGTCTGAAGGAGCGTACACCTTAAAAAATTTCTTCAAAAAAATAAAAATTGTAACTTTCTAGAAGAAACTCCTAAGCCATTAGAAATACGTAAAAACAAACAACATTCTAGGTATCATCATCATTTCTGTATAAACTCGAAGTCATAAGCCGCTCGTGTTGGAGTCATAAATATTCAAATCAAGAGAAAAATTTATGTCTTCAAGACATAGAAACTTGTATCCAAGACATAAATTGAAGCCTGGCTCCATCTCAAAACTGAGGCATGCTCAAATAGAACTTTTCGACTTCAGCATGCCTTGATTGGGGGCAATTCAAGTGGAACTCAAGTCGAAGCATTTTTACTCGAGAAGTCATTGAAATATCCTGAAAAATCTTGAAATCAGAGATAGATGTACACTTCATTGGCCGAGTTGTCAAGTCCTCGTTAACAGTTGTTTTGTTATTAAATGATAACTATTATTAGGAAAGCTCAATAAAAAATGTTTTATTTACTTTAATGAACGCGTGCGGTGATTTTTGGCAAATTTTGTGCAGAGTCGCGAAAACAAAAAAGACCCCTTTGGGAAGGTGACGATTCGTTGTGCGCTGACGGACGAAGCTGTGAATTTTTTCTCACGTGCTGGATGTCGTCCGGTTTCTTGGAGGGAACTTGCGGCGGATTAATGTACGCGTGTTGTCATCGAAACAAAGAATCCGCTAAGGCATCTAGTTCGGATTATAATCTCGTCGATGCTGCTAGGGAAGAAAATCAGCTTCTTGCAACGGATTCTTACCCCGAAGAGACGACCAATGAGGATCGTAAGTTTCTTGAAAAAAAGAGAAAAATAAAAGAACAATAAAAAATTGAAAGAGGAAAATTTATTATCGCATGCTGTATTAAACATTTGTTCTGAAATAGCACCCTGCACGTTATGGCATGGATTTTTCTTACATGTATCTCTTGTGAAATCACTAACTCTCTCAATCGAGGAGAAAGATAAGAGTAGGAGAGAGTAGGGGAAGTGAAAAATATGTGTTAATTATTCAATCTTATTGCAGAAAATTCGAGGAGGGTAATTTTTACGGTTTGGCGAAAAGGAAATTAGTGAAAATTGGGGAAGCGGAAGAATGGAAATGTAGGCAAGAAAACTGAGGTGAATTAGTTGGAGGGGGAATAGGGGAAGTGAGGTATAATATAGTGAGGAGAATTATTGCGTATGAGTGTGGGGATGTGAGTGGAAATGAGGAGAGAAAAAGTAGTGGAAGTGAGAGAAATTAAAGAGGAGGGAGGATGTATTTAAAGTAAGGGGAACTGAGTTGAATTAAACGGAGGAGGAATAGGGGATGTGAGGTTTCACGTTAGGAAGCAAATTATTTGGCATAAGGATGGGGAAATAAGGGTCAGGAAATGATAAAAGAGGAAGTCGTGGGATTAAGGAAAAATGAGAGGAAAAGAGAGGAAGGGGCAATAAGTTAAATAAGATAAAATTATGAAAGATAAATAATTGGAAATGAGGTACGGGAAAGTGAGGTAAATTGAAGGAAATGAGGAGAGAAAAACTAGTAGGAGTAAGGGTAAATAAAAGTGGGGAGGTAGGGGAAGTGAGGGAAATAAAGAGAGAGAAACGAGTAGAAGTAAGAGGAAAAAGGTAAATGAAAAGAGAGGAAGTTGTAATAGTAAGGGGAAATGAGGGAAGGGGGAGTCGAGAAAATGAGGGTAAGTAGGGTGATTGGGAGTGTTTTTTGTAGACTTGAATTCTTTAACTTTTCCTGTAATATTTTTTATCGAATCTATTTTAAACCAGCTTACTTTTTAGAGAAAATTAGGCTTTGAAGGATTCTCTACAAACCTTTTTGGTAGGTTTTTACTTAAACTATTTAAGTGAATAAGGATTGGGAATTTTACCAAAAAGAAGAAAAACCATAAAACTCAAATGAATTATTGTTAAATAAACAATTTTAACCGATAGTATATTACATACCTAGGCTAGTAAAATACGAAATGTCTCAGATCACACGTAAGGGTCCATATCATGTCACATGCGGTAAGTCTCTCTGCGGCAAGTGACACTTGCGGTATGTCACATCTTCGGAATGTCTCTTCTCTGGCATGTCACATCTACGGCATGCCTCATCTGCGGCATGTCACAACTGCGGCATCTCTACCCAGAGGTTTCCCTCCCTCCCGGAATTTCTCATAGTGAAATTGACATTCTTGCGGCATCTCTCACCATTAAGTATTCTCCCAGTGGCATCTCTCCCTTCCAAAAAACGTTTAATATCCAATTAAAAATGACTGAACTGCGGCAAGCCTCCCGGTACTAATTGTCACATCTGCGGCATCTCCTATCAGCGCAAAGTCTCCCCAGTGCCATCTCTCATCCGTCGAAAAGTGTTCAAGTCCACATCAAAGTGGAAAAAGTGTGGCAAGTCTCTCACGACTGATTATCACACCTGCGGCATCTCTCGCCCGCGGCAAAACTCCCCAGCGACATCTCCTATTCGAGCAAAATTTTGCAATCCACATCAAACTGGCAAAAGTGTGGCAAGTCTCCCAGGATTAATTGTCACATTCGCGGCATCTCTCATCAGCGGCAAGTCTCCGCAGCGGCATCTCTCCCCCAACAAATTTTATAAGTAGTTTCAAAGATGGCAAAACTGCGGCAAGTCTTCCCAGCGGCATCTCTCCCCCAAACAAATTTTGTAAGGACTTCGAAAAAAGGCAAAAGTGCGTTAAGTCTCCCCAGCGGCATCTCTCCCTTAGGAAAATTTTGTAAGGGCATCTAAGAAAGGCAAAAGTGCGGCAAGTCTCCCCAGCAGCATCTCTCCCCGAACAAATTTTCTAAGTAGTTTCAAATATGGGAAAAGTGCGGCATGTCTCCCCAGCAGCATCTCTCTCTCTCAACAAATTTTCTAAGTAGTTTTAAAGATGGCAAAAGTGCGGCAAGTCTCTCCAGCGGCATCTTTCTCCTACGAAATTTTTCTAATCTAATCAGTTCTAAGGATGGTAAAACTGCAGCTAGTCTCCTCAATGGAACCTCTATCCCAACAAATTTTATAAGTAGTTTCAAAGATTACAAAACTGCGGCAAGTCTGATGGGGAGATTTGCCGCATTTTTGCCATCTTTAAAACTACTTAGAAAATTTGTTGGGGGAGAGATGCCGCTGGGGAGACTTGCCGCAGTTTTGCCATCTTGGAAACTACTTATAAAATTTGTTGGGGGAGAGCTGCCGCTGGGGAGACTTGCTGCACTTTTGAAATTTTTAGAAGTCCTAAGCAAATTTTCTTGGGGGAGAGATGCCGCTGGAGAGACTTGCCGCAGTTTTTCCATCTTTAAAACTACTCAGAAAATTTGTTGGGGAAGAGATTCGCTGGGAAGACTTGCCGCAGTTTTGCCATTTTTAGAAGTTCTTAAAAAATTTCCTTGGAGGAGAGATGCCGCTGGGGAGATTTTCTGCAGTTTTTTGGAAGCTTTTTGGAAGATTTTTGGAAGTACTTTACAAATTTTTTCGGTTTTTTCGGTTTTCGGTTAATATTTGATTCAAGAACGATTTTGACTTAAAATCAAAAACACTGGAATCTATCCAAAGAAGTTAATTTTTAACTTCATAGTTAAATTTTTAAACAATAGAATTGATTTTTTTATAAAGCAATATAATTTATCTACCAAAAATAAAGTTTTAACTAAAATGATGAATATCCAGAAAAAGACTTTCTAACAGAGTAGTTCACATTTTAAGCAGGAAATTGGATTTTAAAGCAAAGAAGATTAATTCTCAAGGAAAAATTTAATAGTTAATATTTCAGTCCGGAAAGATTTAAATGTTTAATGAAAAAATAGTTAAATTCATCCAAAAAGACGAACTTTCAACAGAGCAGTTAAATTTTCAACCAAACAGGATTTTAATTTATAAAGAAAATGGTTGCAATTTTAATAAAAAAGATTATATTTCTAACAAAAGATTAATTTTAAAACAAAAAAGATTTTTTAGTAAAAAAAAATTACTATATGTTTTCTATTTTCTTTGTTCCTTTGATTTAAGATTATATAAATTTAATTATACCAAGTTTCTTGAGAAAATTCAAAAACATTTTTAAATTCTTCAAAACGTTTAAAATTCCTAATTATCATTAAAACTGACTTAAATGATTCCTAGAATTGTCTTAAAATATTTTATATTTATTTTTGACAACTTTGGAAATCTTTTTCTACGTTTTAAAATCTTTTTGAATATTTTCCCGAAGTTAATTTTTGAAAATAAAGAATGAATTTAAATATTCTAACGTATGTTCAGAATTTTTAAATGATCTTGAAATATTTGGAGTTCTGAAAAAAACCTCAAAATTTGTATTTCGAAATCTTCCAAAATATACATTTTGTTCAAGTTTTTAGTCTTTCAAAATTTTTTTATATTTTTGAAATTTTTTAATAACTTCTGAGTATCTTTTCAAATAAATCCAATGTTTCCTAAAATGTTAAAAAAGTTTTGTAAAATTGAAAAAATTACCTTAAAATCTTCCAGGTTCTTTTCTAACAATTTAAAAAATTCTTTTGGCATGTATTGAAATATTTTTACACCTTGCAAAATTCATGAAAATCTTCTAAATTATCTGCTGGAAACCTTTAAAAACATACATTTTGTTTTAAATTTTGTGCTCGAAATCTTTAAGTTTTAATTCATTTTGATATCTTTTTAAATCTTTTAAACATCTCTTAAACTCATTTATATTTTTTCTAAACTTTTTTAATCTTAAAAAATTGAAAAACTGTTGCATTAAAATATTCTAAATTTTTACAAAAGTAAACGAAATCTACATTTTTTCAAATGTTTTGAAGTCTTCTCAAAGTTCTAATTATTTTTGAATTTTAACAAATTTCGAAATATCTTTTAAAATAGTCCAAATTATTCATAAAATATCTTTAAATTTTGCAAAAATTCAGAAAATTGTCTTAAAATTTTTTAGGTTCTTTTTGACATATTTTGAAGTTTCCAAAGCTTAGAATTCATCACTTTAAACAAAACCTGAAGCATTAAAAATTTTCCTAGAAATCTTATTTTCGGTAGTGTTAATTTTTTTTGTACCGGTTTTCCCCCCCATAATTTCAATTTTTCTTATCCTCTTTGAAAGCGTGAAGAAGTTTACAAATTATAGGGTGGTGGAAAAATTTTCAGAAACATTCAGAATGAAATATTATCATAAAAAATTATTTATGTTGAAGTTTTGATTTAGTAAATTTAGGGTACAAAAAAATCCTCATTTTCATAATAAATAAATAAATATAACCTCAATTGAAATAATCAAGGTTTTATGAATAGAATATTTCTGTCATTTAAAAGAACTTTGATCAAAACCGAAAGCATTCGTGTCGCATGATTTTATTGCTATTTCCCATATAAAAAAAGCTCAGGAAAGACTTTCTAAATCCTCTAAATATGCAGTAATTCCAACAAAAGAATTTTTAAATCTTCACAATTTTCAGGATTAATTGTAAATATATAAAATGATTCGTTACTTTCAGAATGATTTGTTATTTTATAACTTTTTATATTCTTATTTAAAACTTTAAAATATCGAAATTCAAAACGAAGAAATATCGTCAAATTATTTGTAACGTTTTGTAATCATTTGCAGATTACATTTTCGAAATAATTTAGCGGTGTCCTAAAAAGTGCCAATGATACACCAAAAATAAATAAATTGAATTTGATTTACTTAATACTCTGCATAAGGAAAAACTACTTGTTTTTTTATCAATTTCACAATCACTGTTTCCTTCTTCTGGTAATCTGGCTGTCTCTGTGTCTGTTGGTTAATTCTATAATTCCGTTATTTCATTGAAAGATAATATGAAAATCGATTTCACTTCAGTAATTCCTCCTTTAATCACTGCGCTTTGTACAAATATCTCCGCAAAAATTTTCCACCCACACACCGGTTTCTGCAAAATAAAATGCAATATTTACTTCGATAACGAAACTGAATCTAACTCAATCCACAATCATTCATTGTATTTTTTTCTAAAATGGTCCTTTTGCGATTTTGGGGCTATTCAAAAAATACATTACACT
>NC_046664.1:52156941-52203673 GCF_010883055.1 Belonocnema kinseyi
TGAAAATATAAATTTGAATAATTATCTTCTGAAATGTTTCAAAAAATGAAAGTATGCCATTTTATTTTACAAGAAAAGTATCTCAATATAGCCATTAATAAAATGACAGATTACAACTATTTTTCTTCGAAAGCTAGTTCCTTTTAATTCAAAAGTCTACTATTATATTTTTGGTTCGGAACATATTTTGTTTGGCAAAAATCCTACTATTAGTTGAAAATTTAATTTTTTTTTCGAAAATACAATTATTTCTTAAAAAGGCATCTTTTCGGACAAAAATTTAACTAATTGTTTGAAAAAGAAATTATTTTGTAAAAAATTCTTTCATTCGTTGCAGATTCCTCTCTTAGGTGGAGGATTCAACTGTATTGTAGAATATTCGACTTTTTGCGTTGAAGATCAAACTTTTTAGTTGAATATTCAATTAATTGGTTGTAAATTCACTGTTTTGTAGATAAAATCCATCTCTCCTGGTTGAAAGTCGAACTATTTTGTTGAAAACTTGATTTTTCAATCGAAAAATAGTTTTTAAACTAGATTTTTAACTATTCTATTTTCGGTATAATTTGTTAGTCTCTAGTTGAAAATTCCCCTAATAATTTTTCATTGAGAATTCATTTTTTTTGTTAAAAATACAACTACTTTGTTTAAAACTTGAACTACTTTGTTAAATATTCATTATATTGGTTGAAGATTCAATTATTTTGTTAAAAATTTAATTTTTCATTATTGGTTTAAAATTGATCGCTTTTAATTAAAAATTTACCAATTTGGTTGAAATATCTATATTTGGTTATAAATTTGTATTTTTTTGTAGAAAATCAATTTTCTTTTTTGAAAATTTAATTAATGCATTTAAAACTGCAGCTTTAAGTTTCTAGTTTAAAATTAAAATTTTTGTAGAAAATTTGTTCATTTGGTTTAAAAATGCAACGATTTCGTTAAAAGTTGGTCTTTTTGGGTTGAATTTTCTATTATTATGGTGAAATATTTTAATATTTGACTGAAAATTAAATTTTTAGTAGAAACTTTCATTCTTTTCTCGGATATTTGTCTTTTTGGTTTGAAAATCCATTTCTTTTTGTAGAAAATTTATATTATTTGGTTTAAAATTCAACTGTTTGGTTAAAATCATACCATTTTAGTTGATGATGTAATCTAAATCTTTTTTTGTTTAAAACAGCAACTGTGTATTATATTTTCCATTCAAAATCAATCTTTTTTTGAATCGAAAATTCCACTAATTTCCTGAAACTTCAACTTTTTCGTCGAAAAATCATTTTTTTTCTTTAATTTTTATGGAGTGAAAAGTAAATTCTCTTCTAAAACACTGTTCAACTATTTGATTAAAATTTAATCTTTGCAGAGCAAAAATTTAACAATTTTTTAAAAAATTCAACTATTTTGTTGAAAATTTAATTATTTTGGTGCAAAATTATTTTATATAAACTGAAAATCTACCTATTCCATTATTGCTTAAAAATGGGTCGTTTTCATTAAAAATTTAATAATTCCATTGAAATCTATGTATTTGGTTGCAAATTCATATTTCTGAGTATAAAATTAATCTTCTTGATTAAAGATTTATTTACATGATTGACAGAGGAAGTTAAACTATTTTTTCGAAAATTCGTTTCTTTGCTTGATAAGAATATATTTTTTGAAGTGAAAATTTAACTTCTTTATCATTGTTTGGAAAGTGATAATTTTTAGTTGAAAACTCAACAAACAGGCCGAAATTCTTAGTATTTAAAAAAATATTATTTGTATAAGATTTTTAACTATTCTGTTGATTTTTGTTTTGTTTTTGTTGAACTTCAGATTTAACTGTTTTGTTGAAAATGACCTTTTTTGACGAAAATTTATATTTTCGGGTTCAATAATCAATTTTTCTGTATTAAAATTGTGATTTTGGTTCAGGAATTCCCGAATTATGTTGAAAATTACATCTTTTTGGTTTGAAAAATCATCTATTATTAGAACTTATATATTTCTTAGCTTAGAATGCATCTCTACGTTAAGAAATTATTCTGTTTTGTTTCAGAATTTACGTATATTTTTGAAAATTGGTCTTTTTAGGTTGAATTAATCTGTTTCTTAATAAAAATCATAATCATGTCTTATTTGAAGCATTAAATATGTATTATATTTTCCATTAAGAATCAACCTTTTTTCATTACAAATTTAACTACTTGGCTGAAACCTAAACTTTTTTATTCAAGATTAATTTTTTTGTTAAATATTTCTAATTTTTAAGGAGACTTTAATGATATTGTTACAAACCTAATTATTTTGTTAATAATTAAACTAATTTGTTGAAAATATAATTGTTTTATTAAAAATTTAAATAATGTTTTGAATATTGGTGTTTTGGATTGAAAGTTCAACTCTCTTCTAAAGAGTTTGCCTTCTTCACTAAAAATCAAATTATTTAGTTGTAAATGACGAAGACTACATTTTTTGGTTAAAAATTCGACCGTTTGATAAGAATTCCTCTTTGTAAGTTGAAAATTCAACAATTTGGTTAAAAATTGAACCATTCTGTTGAAAGTTCAATTATTTAATTAGAAATTTAATTATTTGGCTGAAAATTCAACTATTCTGTTTATAAAGTCATATTTTTTGTGCGAAAATTCAACTGATTTTTTTTTTATTTAAAATTTGAAATTCAATCTTTTTTGGTAAATATTCCAGAATTAGTTTAAAACGCAACTCTTTTGCTTAAAAGTTAAACAATTTCATTGTAAATGCAACTGTTTGGTCATAAATTTCTGTTGTTGTTGAAAATTCGACTATTTGTTGAAAAAAATCATGCTTCTTTTGAAAAATTCTTCTCTTATGGTTTAAAAACTGTTTTCTAAATACTTTGACTTTTTAGCTTGAAAAACGCAGCTCTTTCGTTGCAAATTCATCTTTTTGGGAAGAAACTTAATCTCTTTGGCAGATTGGGCTGTGAAATCTGTTGAAATATTATGTTTATGCCTTTTTTTCTATAATTTTAAGCGTTTGATAAATAAAATAGAAGAACAACTTCTGACAATGGGGGTTTCAAGCTTGGTGTGATGATCTGTGACGATCAAGGGGAGGGATGAGAAAAATGTTTAAAATACTGTAACGCATTTATTGATTTGAATTAAATTATTTTATTCGCGAAGACAATTTCCGTACGAATAAACGTTTCTCTGTCTATTCGTTCAAAATCTTGGACGAATGGCCGTTCTTGGACTTTTGAGCTATTTGTCTTACATTTTTTGACTAATAGACATTCCTTTCATTTCCTGGACTCCATTTTTTCCAACAATAAAATCGCTTGGTTGCCTTTCCGCATCCGCTGATCATTTGAAATCAAAGTACCTCTTCGCAGTCGTTGACTCGATTAATTGGCGATTGGCTGAAAGTTACGTTCCTTCCCTACTGTCTCTTTAGCTCTCGATTGCATGCGAAATTATACTTTATTGCTACTGTTATTACTCAATTAGACCTTAAGAAAAATTTAAAAATTATGGAAGTCAGTGAGAATTTGTTGGCATTTATTTAGTATTTTTGTTGGGAAAAAATATATTTTTATAACAAATTTATGCTCAGAGAACGGATGAGAGCTACTGTGAAGTAAAATGAAATTGAATGCGTTTGAAATTGAAGCAAAACGGATTAAATGATTTTGATTTTAAACGTTTAAATTTTAGATACTTTAGGCAGGGGAGATTTAATAAAAGTGTTTAAAATTAGATGATTTGAATTTTTTTAAAATTTGAAACCAAAATTTTTATATATTTATTCAATTTTATTAATACATTTTTTGTACTAAATTTTATTTATTAAAATTAAATTATACTTAAAAAAAGTTCAATTTAGAAAGTAATTTTAAATTGGAAATGTTAGAAAATAAAAAAATGTATACTCTAGAAACTTGAATCATAAACAAATTCAAACTTACTTTAAAAATAAAAAATCTAGTCGCGAAGAATTGTTATACCAAAAAATTGTTGTACTTGAACCCGTAAAAATTAATATCACTTTCTGTACATTTAATCGGTTTGATATTAAAAATGGTCAAATTTTAGATTTGAATATTCTAAGCACTTTGGTTTCAATTTTAAACGCACAAAACATTCTGTTTTTTTAAATTCGATACTTTCTCAAATCCCAGTCTTACACTCTTTTTTAAGTGTCTGAGTACAAGCTAGTGTTAATATTACAATACTTAGCGACTATATTTATTTTCAGTTTTAGGTAAAATTACTTTTTATTTGTAACATTTCTTTCGGAATAATTCAGTTTAAATGTCTACTCAATTTTCATGTTAAGTCATAATTTTTTAGTTTCAACGTTTCAACGTTTTGAAAGTGTTCTCCTTAAAAATTTAAATCGAAATCATTTAAATTCTGAGATTTTTGTATTCAAAATAGGTTTAAAATTTGTGAAGCTTCTGTTTCAGAATTTTTTCAATATAAAATTCTCCAATTTTAAAATCTTTCATTAAGAATTTATACAAGTTGAATTCCTTATCATTCCTATCAAAATATTATCTTTTCACAATTTTACTAATCTAGAGTATATAAACTGAAACGTTTTCGAATCAAAATCATTTCACATATTTTCTAATCCGCTTTCTATTTATGATATCCCCCGGCAAATGTTTAGAATTACATAAATTTTTCTATGAGTTGAAAAATTATTGTTTGATTAAAAGAAACTTGTTTGGCTGCAAAGAAATTATTTTTCAATTAAATACAATTTTATTTTTGGGACTAAATGAAATTAGCAAAAAAAAACAACTATATGATTTAACGAAAACTAAATTCTAAAAAATTTTTTGACAATTAATATCAATTTTTAAGCTTTTCGATTTCTCTTCCATGATTTCTCTAATGAGATTATATTGTAAATATGGATTAATCCCAGATTTTTAAAATTTGTGCACGATTTCTACAAACTGAATTTCATTTCAAATTTCCTTAATTACGTAAATAAACATGGCTGTAATTAATTATTTAAGACTAGAGTGATCCAAAATTAAATTTTTCATTGAAAATACTTGATTATTTATGCTTTAGCAATAAATTAACAATATTGTATTTTTCTGTCTCAAATACATCTCTTGCTAATACAATGATTTATAAGGGTATACACAAATGAAATCTTGGAACACTCTATTTAGTTTCTAATCACGTAATTTGCATGTATCCGTCGTCGTGGTGATAGATTATTTTTTAATATTAATAAATTCAACGATTTTTTTCAACGATTTAAAAGAGCGATACGAAGCACGTTTGTCAAGCGCACAATGCATTGTCACCTCGATTCTTGTATAGTAACATTAGTATTACTCGATCTTAAGGTAACTCACTTTCATATTCATTACTTTCCCTTTTGTAATATATTTTTGATTTTTTTTTAGAGTAAAAATGTTAACATTTTTTTCCAAAATCCCTGGTACAGGTCGGTTTTTTTTAATTTAACTTTTTCTATTAATATAAATAAGATACGGCAGAGCGATTAAAAAAGATAATTTTCGAATTTGAAAAAGCAAACTAGCATAATCTGTACGTTTTTAGTAAACAAATTTTGAAAGAAAAATATTATATACGGATATGAATTTAAGGTCCTCTCCAGTAGCTGTGTCTTTCCTCTTGATTTTGGTTGTTTTTATATTCTCAATGTACTTGAAAATGCATAGGATTTCTATGCATATACAATTATGCTCTTGAATAATATAAGAGCATATAACTTAAAAAAGTTTTTTTTGTATCTTGTAGATGTCACAACGCATGTCAAATCCTTATATGGAAATGTGAAATAAGTAAGATAACATTATTTTTTTTCCTTAAAACTGAGTTAGAAAATTTTCATTACATAACGTACAAGGGGAGGTGCAATTTTTAAAAATCTTCATGCATATTGCCCCCAAATATTTTTGAATCAAAATAAATGCGTTTTTTCAACAACAAAAAATGCTTGGGGGTACAATTAGCCATATAATACAAATGAATGATAACGGTTTTTAAATTACAAATCGTTTTCAATACATTAAATGTTACTTCCTACTGATAATTTTTTTAATAAATCGTATAAAAAATCGATGATCGCTTTTAGCAATTTTACCTCAGAGCTGAGTTAGAAAGTGGCGATTTTTTCCAAATTTTTCAACTTATTTTCAACTTTTTAGTTATATGAAGGCAACAGTCAAATAAATAAAACAAAAATATTTGTTTAAACAATTTATCATTATTTTCAATAATACTCTTTTAGAATAACGCTAGACATTTGCAGTTTTTTCTAAAACTTTCCATATTTGATTAACTTTTTTTAAAAACATTTAAACAATTTATTGTTCTTACTTTTTATAATATTCTTTTCGATAAATGCTAGAAATTTGCCAGTTTTTCTAAAATTTTCAGCTTTTCTTTGACTTCTTCATTAGGGACAAATGATGAATATTAGTATTAATTTAAACAAAAGCTCTCAGTTTATACTTAAGGGTAAATTCATATTAAATATGATCCATGCAGGAAACTTAGAGAATATTTTTATAGTTTTTTTTTTGTTTCAGAAAAATATATTCACAAAATAGAAAGATATTGTTTAAAAAATGATTCTTTCTCATGTTTATGTATTATTTATTCATAACTAAACAGCAAAAGCAAAGTTAGAAATATGAGAGAAAACTGCAACTTTTTAGCAATTATCGAAGACAAGATAGTTATGAATAATAATTCATTTTTTAAATACCTATGTTTATTAAATTCAAATAATTATTACCTC
Source organism: Belonocnema kinseyi (assembly GCF_010883055.1). NCBI lineage: Eukaryota > Metazoa > Arthropoda > Insecta > Hymenoptera > Cynipidae > Belonocnema > Belonocnema kinseyi. The sequence goes on from NC_046664.1 coordinate 52,163,707, forward strand.
ACTAATTGAAAATTGGACAAAAAGCTAAAAATTTCAAAAACAATGGCAACTATTTGACATTACTACAGAAGAAGATAAACAGTAATAATTTATTTTAACAATTACGTTTAGTCAAATTGCAATAATTATCACCTCTTTCTGAGTAAACCATTGATAAAAAGTTAAAAATCTTAGAAAAAAACAGATAATTTCTAGTATTATTCAAAGAGTATATTATTAAAAATAATGGTAAATTGTTTAAAATATTATGTTTGTTAACTTAAATAAATCTTTATTTCTATCTCATTTAAAAGTGGACAACAAATTTTGTTAAAAAAACTGCATCTATCTAGCATTATTCTAAAAGAATATTAATAAAACTAATAATAAGTGGTTTGAAGAATTATTGCTGCTAAACTTAATTTATTACTATTACTATAAATTAATTATAATTATTACTATAAACAATAATAAATTACTTTAAAAAATTCTACAAACATGAAATTATTATTAAAAATTAGTATCTTATATATTATAAACAGTTTGTATTAAAAAACATTTCAAAAAATCATAAGGAAAGCCAAAAACTCGCAAAACCAAATTTTTTACTTATGGTGTTTTTTCGGGACTCTGTTAAACAGACTTCTGGGGGTGACATTCAAAACGAGATTATTCATTTGTATTCTATAACGAATTATATAGAACACTGTTGCGTTTCAACTAGATTCACCTAATGTTGACGATTCTGAAAAAATTTACAAAAATGTTTTTTTTTCTTATGGGAAATACGTGTTAAATGTTATGGGACTTATGAAACCTCTATATAATTTTTTTAACGCAATGATTTTTTTGTTGATTTAAACAAATTTGAGGGTGGTATGCATGAAAATTAAAAAAAACAGTTCATTTTGAAAGCACGCTAATGTACAATGATAATAATGTGAAAGGGGGTAGATATTATGTAGACAAATTTATTAAATGGATTTTAAAGATATTCAGAAAATAAGAACAATCAAAAATAAAACTCTGAACCATATCCGGTTTTTACTTTATTATTTTTTTTGGTGAACAATTTTTTTAATAAAAAGGTACAACTTAGGCAGTGTGTGAATATATTTTCGAAAATAATTTTATTTAACCTTATGCAATAAATCATCCTATCATACATATTGTGAAAGATCATCTAGATCCGAAAATCAGCATGAAAAATTAGATTTTCGGATTGGTGCTTATACAAATATAAAATATTTATAGTCAGGTTCGGTGTAGATTGTATTTTAAAACATAAGTGTCCAAATTAGGGGATTCTTATTATTCACTTGTATGGGGATAAAAATCTATGGAGAGAAAAAATGTTTGTCGATCCAGTTACTACTGCATAAAATATATTTTTTACGATTTTTTGTGATGATTTATTTTGAAAGTAATCTTGAATTGAATGAACAACTTTTTATATTAAATTATATTTTGGCTCTCGATTTTATAAATAATGCATTTAAAGACTTTTTATAGGAAATCTCCTTTCTTAATATTTCTAATTAGATCGATATGAAAACTTTAATATTTTTGTCATCACTTTCTCTTTATACGTGGCCAAGTATTTTGATTAGATGCACATCAAATCTTGGTCAGACTTATAACTTCAAATCATGTTAAGTCTTGGCTTAAACAAAAAGTTTCTTGAAGGGCAACTGAACAAGATTACTGTCCTGAAGTTGTAATCGAAATTCAGAAGAAATTAGTATATGACACACTCTATGGAGGCCAAAGAAATTAAAACTTTCTACAGTGAAAAATTGAAAATTCCTACGCTGTCAAGAACGTATTAAACTACGTCAGAAATGACGTAGGAAACTGAGTCGTAAACTACGTTGAGAATTGGGACAGTAAACAACGTAATATAGGATTTCGTAGTTTCCTACATAGTTTCCTACTTTGTGACTTAGGGGTCGTCCATAAGCTACGCTACCAATTTGAGGGGGGTGGGAGTAGCTAAAAAACTACGTTTGATAACAGGGAGTTGATGACTGAAGAGTTTGCCAATCACTTTCATATTTTAGACCTCACACTCTTTCTGCAATTCCCCTATAGTCCACTTTTTAAAAAAAATTGTTCGTTTCCTTAAATATTTTCAATAAAATTTAAAAGTTTAAATTAATTATTTTGTTGACAGTGTTAAGGATTAATTTTTTAAACTAATTAAACTAAAGTATTAATGTATAATCTATTCCATTTTTGGTTTAAATTTCAACTATCTTGTGGAAATTTGTTCCTTTAATTACGAACTAAGTTTTGTTAACTGACTAAACTAAATTATTAATTCATAATCTATGTTAGCTTTGGTTAAAACTTGATATTTTTAATTTCAAATTAATTTTTTCTAGTTAGAAAGTTGTATTCTTTATCGTAAACTGATTTTCTTGGTTGAAAATTAATCGTCTTTGTTCGAAAAACCAAGTACTTGCTTTAAAGTCAAACTATTAAAAAAATGTTTTGCTTTTCATCAACATGTATATTTTTTGTTGGAAATTTATATTTTCTGATCAAAAATATAGCTGTTTTAAATAACTGTTCATAGAATTTTTATAATTCGATAGAAAATTTAATTATTTGGTTGATTATTATCTTTCATGTTCAAAATTCAACTATCTTGTAGAGAATTCGTCCTTTTAAATTAAAAATTCAAGAATATTGTTGAAAATTGGTGTATATTTTATAAAATTCGTCTTTTCAGTTAGAAAATTGATATTATTTGTGGAAAATTCAACTTTCTGGTTGAAGATTCAACAAATTGTATAAAAATTCATCGTTTTTTGGTTAAATTCAACTGTTTTAAAATTCCGTTTTTGAGAAAAGTTACAAAGTAAATTTGTTGTTACCTTTACAAATTTCACTATTTAATTTTTTGATGTAAAGAAAAACTTCCCTCGTTAACGTAGGCGAACCGGGAGGGGAAGGGGGGTGAAAATAGAAGGAAATTGGTAACGTAGCTGTGGGGTAGCTCCGCAGTAAACATTTTTGGTGAATAGATTGTTTATTATTAAAAACAGGTTCACATATATTGAAATTAATTTTTTTAGAAACTTGTAAAAATTACATTAAAATTCATGGACATTTACAATTATTTAGTTTTCTGCATAATTGGGTCATCGCTCTATTGAAATATAATTTAAGTTTAAATATAAGGCTTTTTAATTTTGGTTTATCAAATATTGAATGTGTTTAAAATAAAAAATATATACGCATTTCGATGTAACTTAGGGATGACCGAAAAATCCTGAAAAATAAGATTCCCGACACTGTAAATTCCCGAGAAATAAAATTGCTGACATATAAAAATCTGGAATTGAAAAATTCCCAAATGTTAAAATTCCCGAACAGTTTATAATATTATCGAATTTGAAAATTCACAGATAAAAAATTTCCTACTGTTTATAATATGACTAAATTTTGAAATTCTTGACGGAAAAATGCTAAATTATAAAATGTGTGGAAAAGAAAAATCCCAAATTACAAAATTCTCTTATTTAAGCAATTAAAATAATTGTTTTTTAATCAATATTAATTATTAATTAAAAATAAAAGAATTAAATATTTGTATCAAATAGATTTTCTTTCTATCGTTTGAAGTTTCTCAAAATAATCATTTGAATTTAAAATAACAATAAATGAAAAAATTATATTCCTGGGTGGTAAATTTGGTTTGAAAATGTGCGTAGTATTTTGAAAAAATGTTAAAAAATGTATTCCGAAATCGAATTTTTGATTTTAAAAAAGTTAACAAGAAATTTCGAGATAAATCAGTGCTGAGTTGAATCCCGCCAAATGAGTTAAGAAAATTTTATTAGGTTAGGAGAAAACTTAAGAAGCAATTATTTTATTTCAAGGCACACATGTTTTTAAATTTACTTTTTAATACAATTTTTATACAATCATTCTGATCTTAAATTTAAACAATATTTTCAACAAACTGTGAACAATAAAAAGATACTTAGATAAAAATATTGGATTTTTCTTTTTTGATCAATAAACCATATCTATTGAAATACACATATTTCAATGGTTTCAATTTGGGATTTTATAGAATTCAGTAATTTTTTTGGGGAGAATTTGTTATTTTCTATTTTTAAAATTCGCTAATATTATAAACAGTCCGCAATTTTATCATTTAGGGATTTTTCAATTCGGAGCTTTCATATTTAGACAATTTTATTTTTCAGGAGTTTTATTGTTCGGGATTTTTCAGTTGTCGTAACTTGTGACAAACAGAACTTGAGTTCATAGAGAAAATTTAATAAAATTATAAGAAAATAAAATAGATCCAGCGCTTAATTTGCACTTCTGTACTTTTTTACTTTTATGATTTTGACTGATGTGTATATAAATTAAAAAACAAATATTTACACTAAATTTTGGTTTTATGTATTATAATTAATAATACTAAACTAACAAGTTATTTTTGTAGTAGCACTTTTTGGTTTGAAAAAATATCTCTTTTTGTAGAAATTTTTCCTTTTTTTTTAAAAAAAAAGCTGTGTGGTTAAAAATTAATCTGTTTTCTTTGAAACTAAACTTTTCGTTAAAAATTCAATTGTTTTGTAGAAAATTAGTATTTTTGGCTCAAAAATTCAACAATTCGGTTAAGAATTTAAATATTTATGTATTTTATTGAAAATTTGTGTTTTTTATACAAACTAAAATTGTTTGGTTAAAAGTTCATTTTTTAAAATGTTAATTGAACTTTTTTTTGGAAAACTAAACTCACTGGTTGAAAATGAACTTTTTTGTTGAAAATTCAACTGTTTTGTAGAAAAATTGGTATTATGGCTTGAAAATTCAACAATTTTGTTGAAAATGTATATATTTTGTTAAAAATTTGTCTTTTTCATAGAAAATCGATTTTGTGTATAAAAATGCAACCGTTTGTTTGAAAATTAATCTAGTTAAGTTGAGGATTTTAATATTTTGTTGAAAATTCGTTTTTCTTTGGTAAAATCGAACTGTTTTTTTATTAAAGTTTTTAAATAAAATATCAACTATCATATGTTTTGTTGAAAATTCATCCTTTTAGATTAATAATTAAACTCGTTGGTCAAATATTAAACCACTTTATTAAAAGTTGATTTTTTGGGTTCAAGATTCATAATTTTAGTTGAAAATTGGTACTTTAAAATTAATCAGTAATTTTTAAATTAAAAAATACACTGTTTTGTAGAAAATGTTTAAACAAATTCAGATGTAACTATCCAAACTATTTAGTTCAAAATGCATGGGATTTTTTAAATCAAATTTTCTTTTTATTAGAAAATTCATCATTACAATAGAAAATTAAACTATTTGGTTAAAAATTTATGTATTTTGTTGAAAAGTTGCCTTTCTGGTCGAATATTTATCTCCTTGGTGAAAAATTGAACTATTTGATTTAAAATGTACGTAATTTATGTAGATATGGCCCATAATAAGGCATTGAAACAATTTTCCGGTGAGTTGTCATTTGTTGAATTGGAGCACATTTTGTTTTAGCCAATTAGCAAAGAAGTTACAACATATTTTTCAAGATAAAGCAAAGAAATAGTGGCAATAATAAACAATCGTAAAAAATACTTTATTTAGTTTATTCTTTTTTAAATAGTATCAAAATAGTCAATCGGTGAAAGGGAGGGAAGGAGGAGTCGTGGAATTAGGAAATATGATATTAAAGAATATTGGTGAATATATAGCAATACCCCTCGAGTTTACGTTTGTAGTTTACTTACAGTCGTAATCGTCGGATCCTACGCACGTTGGGGTCAAATGAGGTACTCTTGGATAAATTAACTCTTAGCTCAAACTATTTGACTGATTTTGATATTTTATTAATTATAGCTCATGAAATTCCTAACAAAGTTTTTGAGGCGTATTTAAAAAGAAGTTGTTTAATTTTTTTTTATTTAACAATGAAAATTGATTTTTAAAAAATTACGAAGATGCCACTTTGTAGGAATTTATCCAATTTATGTGAAAGTACACAGAATTGGGTTGGGGGGGGGGGTACTTGTCTTGAATGATGTACAGCAGTATCAGATATTAAAGAAAATGTTTACAATTTTTATAAGAAAATTAATCAACAAAAGTTAGATTTTCAGTAAAAATGAAATATAGCTACTTCAGATGTGTATTTTCAAGTGGAATTCTAAAGAAAAAAATTTCAATATGACTTATAAAAAAAGAACATTTGTTAATTATTTAAACAAATTTTATTAGTAAGTGCATAAATTCTTTATATAAAATAGATTTGTTTTCTTTTTTAACAGAAAAGGCAATAAATATCTTGCTTATAGTTTTTTGCGCGATTATTTGATTTCAAAAAACTAGTATTATTTGTTTAAACAAAATTAATTAACAAATGCATAATATTGTCATTTTTCAACATATATATTTCGTTTTTTCAGAGAAATTAATTCCTAATGTCGTGCTAGTACCTCTCTATAGTTATTTTTTATTAATACTAAGGAATTAATCATTGTTATTAAGAAACGTAATAAACAAATTCATACTTTGGCTAGGTTTTACTAAATAAATTTAGTTTCTTTAACACAATCAATTAAATGTGTATAACCAATGAGGCTTTAAGTAAGGTCTCTCTGTTATGATACTGTATCATCCGGCAGGACAAGTTTATTATTTCTACAATTATTTATGAAAATCAGTCGAAATTATGAACAAAACATTAAAAACTCTCAGTTCATTCATGTTTCTCCAAATAAAACTGTGTATCATAACAGAGAGACCTTGCTTGAAACTTGTAGTCGATTTTATTAATACCAATATGATGTTTCCAATAAAAAACGGCCACAGTGTAATTTCTTTATTAGATGTGTTAAAAAATTATAAATTGTTGTCTAACAGCAGAATGTCTTAGTAAAGGCCCATTATTTATACGCATTTAATGGATTCTGTTAAAGAAACTAAATTTATCTACTTAAAAATGCAAGCATTTGTTTATTACATTTTTTAACAGCAATTCCTATTTCTTCAGAATTTATAATAAATAATTTCGCGCTCGGATATTTATTCTTTGCATTTGGAATGCTTGAATGAAACTTCATCAAAAAGATCTCTTTTAGATGGCAGTAGTTATATGCTGCGCGCTCGATTTTCGACAGACATTTGTAAACAGGTATTGTTAAATCTTTTTTTTCGTAACTTTCGTCGTTTTCCACACATTTTTTATTTATTAATTTTTTATTTTCCATTTTATTTTTCACGAATAAAACAAAAAGTATGCGTCATATCAAGAAGTGATTCTTAACGAAATTTTAGATCTTTTTTGGGATAACAATTTTGATTAATTCGTCTTTTTTCGTATCCTACATAGTTCGACCATAAAATGTAATTTTTGATTATTTTTTGTGCAATCAAAATTTGAATTTTCGATTTTCTAAAAAAATTCAAAAGTTTGTTATGATAATCTTGTAGGGATTTAAAGAAGCAAGGATTTTCTTTTCTTGACTTTTTTCATATCGTGCGTTGTTTGGTTTAAAATTTCGTTTGACAGTCGAATTAAAAATTTTTGAAAATGCTATAACTCTGAGATTTTTCCTTTTATCAAAATTTTTGATACTATAATTATGCGTACATAAAATTTTTAACTTCAGATAAAAGTGTTCTAAAAATGTTCAAAATGCGTTTATTTTTTAAATTTTTATTAAAAATTGCTTGTTAACGTACTCGTCCTCTTTTTTAGGACCTAAAAAAAGTATGCCAACGATGGATTTGATCCGTTCATTTTTTCGAGAGTTATCATTTTTACGGACGGACGGACAGGCAGACAGACAGACGCGATCGTAAAAACCTGATTTTCGGATTCAGGGGGTCTCGAAACACGAAGATCCATTGAAAAACTGTGGTTTTAAATTTCGAACAACTCTAATACTTTCTCAATCATAAACCATGAGAATGTAAAAATTGTAAACAGCTTTTTAAATATCTGATACTGCTGGATTTAATTCAAGACAAATTTCCCCACTTATTCTGTGTAATTTCGCATAAATTGGATAAATTCCCGCAAAATGGCATCTTCGTAATTTTTTTAATAATGAATTTTCATTGTTATATAAAAAAATTAAACAATTTTTTTTAAATACGCATCAACAACTTTTTTAGAAATTTCATAAGTTGTAGTTAAAAAACAAAATTAAACTCGGTCGAATAGTTTGGGCCAAAAGTTAATTTTTCCACTGACACCTCATTTGGCCCCACTGTGCTACGTCAGGATATTAAATTTTTGTTAATATTGTGAATATTCATCTGGATGTTTAAATGGAAAAGAAATGTTTGAGACGTCCAATTTCCTGCAGGTGCTTTAAATTATAAAAGATTTTACAATTTTGCAGGATGCGGAATTTCGGCAACGAAGCAAACTGCTCAGAGAAGAATCGTGGGAGGCGACGAGGCTGGTTTTGGAAGTTTCCCCTGGCAGGTCAGGTTTCAAATAATTTCTAAAAGGAAACATAATGATAAAAAGAGATAAAATTAGTAGGACATTAAGATAAAGTAAAGTAGATTATCTTAAAAGAGAACTTTTCAAAACTGCTTTCAGGCCTACATTAGGATTGGGTCCAGCAGATGTGGAGGAACTTTGGTGAACCGCTTTCACGTGGTTACTGCAGGTCACTGTGTCGCTAAGTGAGTGCAATAAAAGAATTGTTTAAAAAATTTCCAAAGAAATCCCAGTTTATTAAAGGTTCTAAAATTTCCAATATGTTTAAAAAATGCCACAGAATTAGTAAAGAATTAGAAAAGCATGTTTTGTTATTGTTGCTAATTTTATTTTAGTTTTGAATTGAGGAAGCTGTAGAGATTCTACATACAATTGAAGAAGAATTCTTCATCATAGTTTATTTTTAAGTGTATTTTAATGGAAATTTTTTTATTTTCTTTTCCATACTTGTTTTTTTATATAGATTTATATTAAATAGCAAAAATAGAATTCCTGACACTGTAAAATCCCATAAGTCTGATGTCAGGTCTGGCCCACGTCTGAAGCTAGTCTGGCCCAGGTCTGACTTCATGTAAATCGTCTAGTCCAAAAGGTCTGTTCTGGATCAGGACTGGCGCTGATTAGCTATCACAAAGACAAAAATGTTCTAAGTTCGATCATAAAATTTTTCCTGTACATATTTTGAATAAATTACAGGGTGTCTAAGATGATAGACAAAAATAACATTATTAAACAAGAATGTTTTTGCTTCTCACTTAAAGATTTTGGTCTGGTCCAAGTTTAGTGCTAATCAACTAGCCAAAATCAACAATCGTAATTTCGGTCTGTAAGGTCAGGACTGACCCAGAACTTGCCATGATCAGCTAACCCAGAAAAAAAAGTTTCGAAATGATAAAATTGCCGAAACATATAAAAATCCTGAATTAGAAAATTCTCAATAATAAAACTGCAAAATTCCCTAATAATAATAATTAAAATGTCTATTTCATTCAATGTTATTTATTTCTTAAGAATACAATAATGAAACATTCAAGCAATAATTTATATGAAAACTGAACACAGAAATTTTCCTTTGATAAATATCTTTTATTGTTGTATATTTAATAAACTATTACTTTTTATTAATAAAATAAAACTATTTTTTTAATAATTTAAAGGCAGGAATTATCTACTTTAGGATGTTTCATAATTTGGCAATCTTTCGTCGGAAATTTTATTATTCGGGACTTGATAAAATTCGACTTATTAGGAAATGTTAGGGAATTTCATAATTCGTCAATTTTAAAATTCTTGAATTTTCTAATTTGGTTAGAAGAATTTTTGATCAAAGTAAACATTTAAGAGTATTTTAATAAAAAATCGAAATGTCCTTTTTCACTATTTTTTTATAGATTGGTATTTAATATTTATTTTGAATTTTCAGGGCTATTGCGAGCCTCATCATTCTAAACAAAATTAGTAGAAGAATTTTTAATCCAGAGTTTCTCTAATCATTCCCGAATTAGAAAATTCCCAAACAGTTTATGATATTACCAAATTGGGAAATTTCTGAGAGCTTATAATATTACCAAATGTGGAAAATTCCGACTAAAAATTGTCGAATTATAAAACATTCAACCTTGCGAAATTCCTGAATTTTTCAGCTAAAAACTGTTTTTATTGTTTAAATTCAATATTAGTAAATTTATAAAGATTGCAATAATAAAAAATTTAAACAGTAATAAAAATAAAAATTAGGTGTAACAATTACTTTGATCAAAATATTTCATTATTTTATGTTCAATAAATAAATAATATTTATTTAAAAAAAACGATTTAATTAATTTTTCAAATTCAGGAATTTCCTACTGTCGGATATTTTAGAATTTGGAAATCCCCTATCGGGAATATTATTCTGATATCTTAAAATTCGGAATTATTATGAACTGTTAGGGGTTTTATTATGCAAGAATTAAAAAATTCGGTGTTATTACAAAGTCTTCGATAATTTTATTATTATCGAATTTTTCAACTTTGTCAGAAATTTTATTTTTTACATTTTTCAGTCATCGTCAGCAAACTTCAGCATTCCGCCTATAATTAGACGAGGCATTTTTTATCAAAGTATATTTTTAATAGTTTCAAGTCTTCAATTATTATTTATATTGAATCTATATTAAATTTCATTCATATTTATTCATTTCAGTACTTGGAAAATTTTATTTTTCCCAATAGAAAAAATCCAGCTGGACACGTGTATCTAAATTTGATTATGAAAATTCGGATACAAGACTGCACACCTCCAATGACAGTTTTAAAAATTTCATTTTCATAGTATATTTTTTTGACAGATTTAAATTAAACATTTATTTTGAATTTTTCAGGGCTTTAGCAAGCTTCAGCATTAGGGTGTTCCAAAAAAATGTTTCCCGCTTATATCGCCTAGAAATTTTTTCGAATTACCAAAAACATGCAGTTTTGTATTTTGAATAAAAAAATTATTTTCAGAAGTTCCGCAAGCCCCATGAAGTTAAAACGGACTCTTTATCCGAAAAAATAAACTTTTTTGTAAATTTTATACAAAATCGTCAATATTAAATGAATTGAGTGAAAATTGAACATTTATCTTCTAAAATTAGCCATCGAATACGAATCAAAACTTATTTTGAAAATATCACCCCCATAAGTTTGTTTTACAGGGTCCCGAAAAAACCCATGAGTGAAAAATTGGGTTTTGCAAGTTTTTGGAGTTAACAATATTTTTTTTGCTGTTTTTAAAGTACACATTCTTCATAATACATCAAATGCTACTTCTTACTAATAAGGACACATTTATGTATATAAATTTTTAAAATAATGTATTCATTTGTATAGCAATTTTCTCTTGGAATAAAATTAGAAAGTCGCTGGTATCTTTACATTTTTCTACTTATTATTAACTTATAAGCTAGTATAAAGCAATAACAAATAAAATTTAACATAAATAATTGTTTAAACAATTTATAATTTACCGAAATTTTATCTTAGACTAATGATAGAAAGCAGAAGTTTATTTGACAATTTTCCCGTTTTTAACTAACTTTATTGTGTACAATTATCTTCCCCTATAGTAATGCTAGATAATTGCGGCTTTTCTGCAATTTTTAACTTTTTGTCCATTTTTCACTTAATCAGGTTATAAGTAATGTAATTTACCAAAACTAATTATTTAAACAATTGATTATTGCTTATAGCTATCTTTTCTTAGCGTAATACCAGACAGTTGCCATTTCTTCTGAAATTTCAGTTTTACTTTCACTTTTTAGTCATGAATAAATAATTAATAGTCTAGAATAATTTTTCGAATATTATTGTGTTTATTTCAAACTGAATTATTTTTACTCCTTTGCCAATGTTTAAAAAATATTAATTCAAACAAAAAGGCTATCTTACTTACCTACTATTGTCAGTCCCCGCCCCCTCCTCCTCCCTTAGAGAAAATACGTTGTCGTCGATGATCATATCCATATACAGATAATAAAAATATCTAAATCAAATGATTAATTTCTTATAATATCACACGGGACAGGGTAGGCTTGCAGCAGTCAGGTAATTGCTTGCGGTACTGTATTACCAATTGTAGTGAATATTGTTTTTGAATTTCGCCTCTAGTAAAAAGGGAATTCAAATCAGATATGAATTTTACGAATATCTTGTTTGTTTCAGAAAAATATATTGACATAAAAGAAAGAGAATGTCAAAAAAATAATTCTTATTATTATTATAATTTAAGTAATTATGTTTGTTCACTTGCATTAAGTATTAACTGACTAAGTGAAAACTCGATAAAACATTAAAATTTTCAGAAAAAACCACAACTATCTATCATTAATATAGGAGATAGTGATAAACAATAATAATTTGTTAAAACAGATCTTTTGCTAAATTACATCGATTATTACTTCACACTAAGAGAAAAGTTGACCAAAAGTGGAAAATTTGAAGAAAACAGCAACTTTATAGCATAGCTATAGGAGAAGATAGTGATAAACAATAATATTTTGTTGAGACAATTATGTTTGTTAAATTAAATTAATCATTACCTCACTGAGTAGAAAGTCGACAAAATGTTAAAAAATTCAGAAAAACACGCAACTATCTAGCATTACTTTTGTAGAAAATATTCATACATAATAATAATTTGTTTAAACGATTAGGTTTACTAAATTGCATTAATTTTTACCTCATAGTAATTAAAAAGGGGATAAAAATGGAAAAGTTTCAGAGAAAACCACAACTTTCTAGAATTATTCAAAGACAAAATTATTAAAAATAATACTTAATTGCTTAAGCATTTATTTTTGTCAAATTGAACAAAAAAATTGCCTTACTATAATTGGAAACTGAAAATAAGTTTAAAAAATCAGAAAAACCGCAGATTTCTGATCATTCTAAGAGAAAATGCCTGTCAAGAATAATAATTTGTTTAAACAATTAGGCTTATTACATTTTTATTAATTATTACCTGCTTCTAGTGAAAAGCAGACAAATAGTACAATATTGTAGATAGAATGAAATCTTACAACATTATTCAAAGACAGATATATAAAAATAAATGAAACTTAATTATTATTTTATTAAAATAAACATATAATTATGATGAAATAGTAATATTTTGTGTATTATAAACAATTTTTATCAAAAATTTTAACAAAAAAAAGCATGATTAGTGCCAAAAACTTTAAATACCTTAGTTTACCTTATGGTGTTTGTTTGGGATCATATAAAACAAATTTATGGGGGTCTTTTGAACAAAATAATTTTTTATTCATATTCTATAGGTAATTTTGGGGATAAATGTTCAGTTTCAACTCGATTTACGTAATATTGACGAGTCTGAATAAAAACGAAAAAAGTTATTTTTTTCTAATGGGAAATATGTATTAAACTTGAGGGGGCTTTATTTGAACAAATTTTCGGATGCTCATGAAAATGAGAAAAAGAACAATTGAGTGCATTTTTGGACCAACGTATTCAGAATTCAATATCAAATTAGCACATGAATTTTTGTGAAAATATTATTTTTAACAGTATTGAAAAGCCAATTTTAAAAGTCCGTTTTCCTTGCTCTTTTATTAATTCATATTAAATATTTACTTTGAATTTCTGAAAATTAAAAAGAAAATTCCAGTCCATTTTTAGAGCAACCTTATCAGGATTCTAAATAAATGTTGTAGAAGAACTTTTCGACACAAGTTTTTTTGAATAGTACCTTAGTGACAAATTTGAAATTTCTATTTTCATACCCATATTTTGCTTGTTTTTATAGATTAATATTAAATATTTATTTTGAATTTTTCAGGGCGTCAGCAAGACAAGTGCAGGTGACGCTTGGAGATTATGTAGTCAATTCTGCATCGGAATCTCTACCAGCCTACACATTTGGAGTGCGGGAAATTCGAGTTCATCCTTATTTTAAATTTACCCCTCAAGCTGATAGGTATTTGATCACAAATGCTTTTTTTTACAATAATTTAATTTTATATTCTTTGATAAAAATTCATTTTATAACAAATACATATTTGAATAAAAAATGAACACGAATATATTGAATACACTCAACACCCGATATAAGAACCCTCGGTTTGTAATATTCCTAGAGTCGATGTCATCGTCAGTTTCATGATGAAGAGAGCCGTGGAACTGAGAGGGGGGGGGAGGGCACAGTGGGGTCAAATGAGGTGTCCGTGGACAAATTAAGTTTTAGCCCAAACTATGCAACCGATTTTGAATTTTTTTAAATGAAAGGTTATGAAATTCCTAAAAAATTTGTCGAGTCATATTGTTAAAAAAGTTGTTTAATTTTTTTATATTTAACAATGAAAATTCATTTAAAAAAAATTCGAAGAGGCCATTCTGTGGGAACTTAAACAATTTCTGTGAAAGTATACAGAATTAGTGGGAAAACTTGTCTGGAATGATGTCCAGCAGTATCTGTTATTAAAAAAACTGCTTACAATTTTTATAAACAAATTAATCATAAAAAGTTAGATTTTTAGTAAAAATGATATATAGCTACTTCAGATGTATATTTTTAAGTGAAAATTTGGGGAATAAAATTTCAATATGGCTTATGAAAAAATAGAGAACATTTCTTAATTATTTAAACAAATTTCATAAACAAATGTATAAATTCGTCACTTTCAAATAGATTTGTTTCGTTTTTTTTTTAACAAAAAGGGCAATAAATATCTTGCTTGTCGTTTTTTGTGCGATTCTTTGATTTCAGACAATTAGTATTATTTGTTTAAATAAAATTAATTAACAAATGCATAATATTGTAATTTTTTAGTAAAAGGAATTCTTTTTTTTTAATCAACCTCAGATATGTCAAAAATACCTCTTGATATGATACTCGGTTATAAAAATAATATATTTTGTTTCAAACCAATTAAACAAAGAAATTCATTGTTTCGCCATTTTTCAACATACAGATTTCGTTTTTTTAGATAAATAAATTCTTAATTTCTTACTAGCAGCTCTCTATATATTTTTTTTAAATAATATATTTTTTAGTAGATAAATTTAGTTTCTTTAACACATTCAATTAAATGTATATAACCAATGGGCCTTTACTGTGATTTTTTGCTTTTAGAGAAAAATTCCTTATTTTAAAACAAATGTAATAAAAAAATTACTCTGAGGCCGTTTTGTTCTAGAAACAACATTTTGTTTTTTATGAAATTGACTACAATTTTTAAGTAAGGTCTCTCCGTTATGATACTGTATTAAACGACCTCAGTAAACGCCCATTATTTATTCACATTTGATTGATTGTGTTAAAGAAACTAAATTTATCTACTAAAACATGACCAAATTATGAATTTGCTTATTATATTTTAAATACAAATCACTAATAATTTACTATTAATAAATAATAACTGTAGAGAGCTACTATTAAGACATTACATATTTATTTCTCTGAAAAAACGAAATCTATATGTTAAAAAATGTCAGAAAAATGAATTTGTTTATTTAATTTCTTTAAACAAATAGAAATTATTTTTTTATAACCAAGCATCATATTAAGAGATATTTTTAACATATCTGAAGTTTATTTAAAAAAAAACGAATTCCTTTTACTGAAAAATGACAATATTATGCATTTGTTACTTAAGTTTATTTAAACTCTCTGCCTGTTTACGTTTAGCTTCCCACCAATTAAGGGTCAAGGTGACTGTAAGCCATGTCCAAAAACTGTTTCATATAGGGAGTTGCGCGTATTTTGAATTCAATTGAAAAAACCGACTTCTATTTTTAAAAATTAGAAACGGACCTACTAGATTTTTCAAAAAATAAAAAGTTATTTTTAAATTTTGGGATCAAGGATGCTTTTTAAATTTGAGTAATATTTTAATACTTTTAATTAATCCCTCAAAAAGGGAAAATCTGTTCTATTTTTAAAATTTATAATGGACCTACTAGATTAAAAAAATTTGTTAAATAAAAAGTTGTTTTTACAGTTTTGGATCAAGGAAGAGTTTGACATTTGATAAATATTCTAATATTTTTAAAGAACCCTCTGAAAAGAAAAAATCTATGAATCATAAAAGAGGAGGATAAATACTCTGTTATTAATAATTTTATTGTTATAAACAATGGTGACATTAAAATTATTTTCGATATTTATCAAGCGGGTTTTTCTTTAATTTAATTTTAAGTAATATTTGAACATGAAAAAATATGTTAAATTTTCTTAATGTTTGTTATTAGCAAAACCCATAAATAATTAGCAGTATTCAGCAATTTTGAAAAGTATAAGATAACTATTCTCTGAACGATCACATTTGTCATCAAAGGTCAATGTAGCAGACCGGCAATCTGAAGGACCTGGGCTCATATCCCAGGGGAGCTAGAAAGTGTTTTTTCGCAATCGTTTAATAAATATCAAAACCCATCACAAAATATTCAACTATTTTTTGAAACCTTAAAATTGTTATTAACAAATTATGCTAACATAATAACCTTCATTAATTCGTGCTTTTGGATTTTTTTCTGATCGATTATAGAACAATATCACTCATTTTGAATACCTTACGTGTTATTATTGCAACTGTATCATTGAATGAATGTTTTATTCAAACTTTATGTTTAAATAAACAAAAAAGAAGCATTTGTTCTTAAAGATGAGATAAAAAATCTGTCAAAACTTTATCTGGCTGTAAATAGAAAAACTTAAATATTGGTCGAAAATTCAAATCCAGTTTACTTAGGTAGAAAGCGTAACTATTTTGAAAATGTTTGAAAAAATTATATATTGTATCTATGTTACGGGTAATATATATCATTTTTAGGCATTGTATATATTCCCTAGGCATCATGTATAATCCCTAGGTATTATATATACTTCCTAGGAATTATATATAATGCCCAACAGAGTCCAGGCAAAGTGAGTAATAATACCCTGTATTATACAGATTGCCTAAGCATTATTTATAATGCCCAGCATAGACCAGGCGAAGCGCGTAATAAATATTTTATATTTGAGAAATTTCTTGATTTTTAAAAACTTTCCTTATTTTTGTGATTTTTAAGATGTGAAAGTATATTTTTTTATTGTTCATAATAAGACGCAGTTAAAAAAAGTATTTGTTGAACGAAAATTTTGTTAATTTTTTTTTACTTACAAATGCCTAAATTCAGTTTTGATAAAAATCTACTTTTAATGTTCTTTGAAATTTTTGTAAAATATAGTTTACAATGTTCAATAAAAGACCTTTAAAAATAAAAATGTGATCTCTCTTAGTTTATGAGAAATAACTGAAAATAAATTTGACATTTTTTTTCTTCTAGTTTTCATTTGCTCGAATACGAATCCAATATTATTTTTCTAGAATCAACCCCACAAGTCCGTTTTATATATGGTCCCGAAAAATACTAAAAGTGGAAAATTGGAGTTTGCGAGTTTTTGACGCTACTTAAGACTCTTTTACGCTTTTTTAAAACAACATTTACATAATGTACTAATTTATATTGATAATCAGATGTTTATATTAATTATTGAAAAAGTTATTTCTTTTTTAGGAATTTTCACTTAGAATAGTGTTGGGAACTCGCGGTTTTCTGATTTCTCCAACTTGTTTTCAATTTTTCAATTAGAGTGAGGCAACACTGAACTGAAGTGGATAAAAATAATTGCTTAAACAATGTAGTATTATTCTCAATAACATTGTCTTTGAATGATACTGGAAAGTTGTGGTTTATTCTTAAATATTCAACATATCGTCCTCTTTGCACAATAAGTGTGAGGTAATAATGGATAAGAAACAACAAACATAATCGTTTAAATAAATTATTAGCGTTCATAACTATCTTTTCCTAGGGTAATGCTAGATATAGTAGTTGCGGTTTTTCTGCAATTACCAACTTATAGTCCACTTTTTACTTAGATTGAGATAATACGTAATATTATTTTTTTTTAAGTCAACTGTGCAGCATAAACGCAGAAGATAGCAACAAGCAATAATAATTTATTTAACAATTGTGTTTATTAAATTGCATCTATTATAACTTCACACTAATGTAAAAGTGGATAGAAAGTGGAAAATTGTAAAAAAACTGCAACCTCTAGCATTATTCTAAAAGAATATTGTGATAAATAAATATAAATTTCTTATAAAATTATTTATCTTAAATTTAATTCATTATTGGTTTGCTTTAAGTGAAGAAGTTGATAATAAAGTTGAAAAATTCGAAATAAAAAGAAGCAGAAGATAAACTCTACATAGATTTCCGATGAAAGATTCGCTGCCTTTACAGGATAAACTTCCACCAAATATCGGTTAAACTTTATTTTGTTTTTCTATAACAACACACGTGGTTTGAAAAACGCGAAGTTTTCTGAATAAAACTTTATTTCTCTAAACAATTTCCTGCAACAAATTTTATCATTACTTTATTCCTTGAAAAAACCACGGCTTTCTCACTCTATATTAAGAGAAACTTGATAAAAACAATTACACGTGATTTAAGTAATTTACAAAAACATATAATTATTAATGAAAAGTAGAATTATAAACCATTTATATTTGAATACAATTATATTCAAAGTCAAGAATATATACTTTACCTATCTGGTGTTCGACATTATATATAATGCCCAGAGATTATATAGAATGCCTAGACAACGTATATAATAAGTATTTAATTACATGTTTTAGATTCTAATGATCTTTTTATCACTAGCCCACTTTCGTTATTTTGTTTGGAATTTTTTAAAATAACGACTCTGGAGTTAAAATGTTAAAAAAAAATTTGTTAGTTCTAACCGGTTGTTTTTTAGAAGATAAAGTTTAATTAAAAATACATCAAGTTTGATAAGAAAACAAAACAGATTAATCGATTTTTCTCAGAATTAAAATAATATGTTTTAATTGTATAGGAAATGATTATGAATGATCAATTTAATTCTTAATAATAATTAATAATTATTATGATCACAGATTCGACGTTGCGGTGTTGAGATTAGATCGACCAGTCCACTATATGCCTCATATAGGGCCAATTTGCTTACCAGAGAAGAATGAAGATTTCTTGGGTCAATATGGTTGGGCTGCTGGCTGGGGAGCTCTTCAAGCAGGTTATTATTTATTTAAATATCAGTACTGCTAATTAATAAATTATAATTAATTGGTAGTAAGAGAAGCTTCATCATACAATAAAATATATAAAAAAAATGTTCCTCATTGAATTAATTATCTACTAATATTGAATTTGTTGCATATTTATATTAAAATCAGTTATATATTACCTAATAATGTGTATTATTATATCATATTATGATATTATTATATGATATTAATATACACTAACAATGCATAGTATCGGACCACTAACCGGGTGACCTATTAAAAATTAGCCTTGACTTTGAAAGGTGATGGTGCTTTCCATAATATAAATAAAAATATTTTGTAAAAACGCTTAGTAAGTTGATTCAAGTCTGCATCAAATAAGCCTTAGAGTGCAGTACGCAGGTAATATTAATCATGCATAAATATTGTAACGAAGTTTCTCTTCGGATTCATTTTCACGGCGGTATCTATTATGAATTAATCAGATAATATAGAACTTTTTACTAAAATTAAAAGTATTTTCTTTATTTATATTTAATTAATTAATCACATTTTAACCAGTCTTAGTAAAAAAAATTCACATCATCCCTTTACAAAAACCCTGAATTATTAATTAATCCCAGCGCGACACTCATACAAGGCGTGTTTTGTGAATATTTATGGACTCACGATTCGAATTTACAAACGCAGCAATGGAAAATGGGAAAGAAACATATAATAAAAAAATTAGATCTATAAATATTGTTGAACCTTTGCGGATGTTATTGGATTTTCGGTGTGCTAAAATAATGGTGAGCAATACAGTGAAATATGTAAACTATGGAGATCCCAAAAACGTTTTTCGTGTAACAGGGAAAGTTACCCTCCCCCCCCCCAGTTTTTATTATCGAAAGAAAATAAGTCCGTATTTTTCCCGAAATTCAAATATTCATACGAGCCACCGGACACTTTAAAATCACATTTAATTAACATGGAGAATTTTTGTATTTTTGAAAAATCGGACTCATACTCCAGGGTTTGATAGAAACGTGCCAAGATTTGAGGGATTGAAGAGACTTGCCCACGAAATAAGGTTATACTAATAATTTTAATTTTTAACCCATCGTTAGTACCAGCAACGTCCCAAATATGACCCAAAAAGCTAAAAACTAAGTTTTTTCGCATTATTGTTATTTTTCAGCAAGTTTGTAATCTTTTTTATACAAATAATTACTAATAAACAATTCGAATATTTGTCTAGACTTTTTGAACAATGTTTAATTGTTTAAATACTTTAAATTCGTTTAAAACGTTATTTTTTCCCTACAAAAAAATCGTATTTTATGATTAAAATGTGACAATTGGTACTTGTTTGAAGTAGTAAATTTTTTTCAAAACATTATCTTATAGAACATTACTTTCGTGAACTTTGTACAATTAGTATAACTTATTTATAACAATTCGAATTATAAAAAACATAAGACAAGCCAATCTTGAAATTGACAAAACAAATTAAAGTGTCGAAAATATAAAACGTTTGCAATCAACGAGCATGAAAGAATTGGACAAGGAAATTTAGCACTTCATCACGGCAAATTCACGTAACATTTTTTGAGATTTCGAGTATCGAATCTTTCCTTCAAGAACACGCACCAACATAAATAAAAAACGAAGATTGCCTGCTAGGTTTAGCAATTGTTAAAACTTTAAAAGTTGTAAGATACTGTTTAAGGAGGTGTTACATTAATTTAGAACTTCAACTGCTTGATAACGAGAAATGAGAATCGAAAATAGTATTTACTACGAGTTGTAAAAATATAGGAAACAGTTTCCAGATATCAGAAAGAAAATATGCTCTTTGGCCAAAAAATTAAGTTTTTCGATCAGCGATGTAATTACACTGCATAGAAAATATACTTATATTATATTTCATCATAGCAAATAAAAGTAATTTATGAATATCAAGCTGCCATAATGAAAGACACAAAAAACATATATTGATATTAATTTACGAAATAATTCTATGTGTTATATTTTATTTTATTGATCTACATTTATCAATAGAAAATTGCTTGAACGAATAAAAATTATTGAAGCAGTAACACAAAGCTTTTAGCAGAATTTACTACTCCTGTAAATCATTCAATATGATGATAATTCAGAAAATAAGATCTACAAAATATTTGTGGAAAAATAATGGTTTCAATAAATTTTATTTGCTCAAGAAATAAAAGAATGATTAATATATTCCTTCTGTACACCATACAGTCAGAAAAATAATTGTTTGCATCCTATTTTATTATATTTTTTTAAAGTCATAGAAAAAATACTGCATGGTCAAACGAAAATTGTATAAGCAAATGTAGATTTGTTAAACATTAGAAGAAATGTAACAAAATTATGTAATTATTCAACAAAAAGTAGCATATAGAATTCCAATTTTTAAGAAATTAAACATCTCTGGTTCAATGCGCAGAATTTTTGTAAATAAACAATAATTAATTATTTAAATAATAACATGCTTTTCAAAAAATGTACTACCCCAAACAATGACCAAATATTTTATTTAAATTTGAAAATACAATTATTTCTTATATTTGTTGGCAAAAAATTATTGTTCAATTGAGTAAAATTTATTTAAACAATTACAAATTATGTAAAAAGTTATGGGAAATATTCAAAGTGTCCATTAGTCATTATTCGTATAAAGAAGATGCCGGAACTTGCTGAAAATTGACAATAATACGAAAAAATGTAGCTTTCGGATTTTTGGGTCATATTTGGGGTATTTCGTAGACGATCCTCTTCAATCCCTAAAAAACTTGGCACATTTCGATAAAACCCTAAAGCACGAGTTCAATTTTTCGAAAATCCAAAGTTTCCACATGTCAATCAAATCGAATTTTGAAGTGTCCGGTAGCACGTGTTAGTACTTGAATTTTGAAAAAATATGGATTTATTTTCTCCGAAAAATGAAAACTTTATGGGGAGAGGGTTGACTTTTCGACTGCTGCGTTTTTGAAATTCTAATTGTGAGCGAAAATCTTCACAAAAAACGCATTATACACGTGTCGTTCTGGTAATAATTAATATTTCAGGGTTCTTCTAAAGGAATGATGTGAGTTTTTTACGGAGCTTTTCACCAAGATTGCTTAAAATATCGTAAATTAAACCTAAACAAAGAAAAATACATTCAATTTTAGTAAGAAGTTGGAAATCAGCTGATTAATTCGTAAGAGATACCACCGTTCAGTGGGATCATCCCTTACCCCCACCCCCAGGTAAACGCATCTTATCAGAACTCTGTGTACTGCATTTGTTTATTATCTAGGATCCATTGAACATGAATCCGAAGAGGAACTGCGTTACACTATTTATACATGTTCAATGTTATCTACGTCCTCGCCTTTTAGTTAAAGTAAGTTCGACTTGTGAGTATTAAATTATCACGCGAGAAAGACAAAAATAAACTTTCGATTTTTCAGGAATTTCGTTTTCCGAATCCAACTCTTGGTAGGAGCTAGAAACATGAATTTATTCATTTGAAATTTTAGAAAAGTGATCTTCAGGATTTTTACTTGCGTTTGAGCTATTAAACATTAAAAAGTCTTAACGGGTTTATAAAATAATTTTTTTATACAGTATATAATTATAATAATGTTATCTAGTATGGTAGCACAAAAATTATTATTTTATGAACCCGTAAAGATTTTTAAATGTTTAGTAGTTCAAATGAAAGGTGAAATCCTAAAGATCGCCTTTGTGAAATATTAAATCAATAAATTTATTTTCCTCGCTTAAAAAACGGAAGTTTTTATTTTTATTTTTAATTTTCTTGCGTGATCATTTAATACTCACTAGAAGAAAATTAATCGAACTATGGCTTATTGGAGGCTGAATTTAATTTGATTTAAAGTTAAGGTTAATTTTTAATAGTTCTCCCAGATAGTGGTTTGATAATATTCGTTGAAACTGTAATACATGTATAATAATATTTTTTCAGTAATAATAAATTACTCTAAAAAAATTAATTTAATATTTTTATCAGGTTCGAGATTGAGGCCAAAAACACTTCAAGCAGTGGACGTACCAGTTATTGATAACAGAGTTTGTGAAAGATGGCATCGCTCAAATGGCATCAATGTTGTCATTTATGATGAAATGATGTGTGCTGGTTATCGTGGCGGTGGCAAGGATTCCTGTCAGGTATAACAAAGTGAACGTGAAAATTAATTGATTTTTTTTCAAATTGAAAAATATAAAATTAATAACAATTCTAACTCTTTTTCATTAATTAAATAACATTTTAAATACAGTTTCCTGAAGCCAAATTTTTTTTGTTAGAAACACTGGAATTTTCTTAATCGTAATTGGTAACGTAGATCGCCTACTAATGTTCTTATCTTCTGAAATGAATTTCTCTATACGTAGCCACCCAATCTCTGATTCCGATTATAATATTCAAAACTCTGTTTTAACTCCTTTTTCGCTCCTACTTTTTTTTCTTCAATACTGATTACTCTAAACTTGAATCCTCAATTGTCGATTTTTTAAATTTTAAACCTGAAAACGTGAATTCTGAACCAAGAAAGATTATTTTTTAACTAATTAATTGAATTTTCAACATACGAAAAAATTTAATTCATGCCAAACAGTTGTATTTACAGCAAAATAGCTAAACTTTCAAGCGGAAAGATGATTTTTTGAGAAGACTGTTAAATTTTTATTCCAAAAGGATGAATTTTCTACCAAAAATTTGCCCGCTCGATAATGGGTTACCTCGCTCTTCGCGCTCGGACATAATTATATCTCGCGTATTCTGAATTGTCTACTTAATTAAGTATAGTCAAAGATTAAGTTTCACAAAGCTCTGCAGGCTTTGAGGTACACATGCTCAACGTGACACTCGCGCTGCGCGCTCGATTTCCGACCGACATTTGTGAACAGATTTTGTTAAATTTTTTTTTACTCGTAACTTTCGTCATTTTTCCATACATTTTTTTATTTATTTTTTCAACGTTATTTTTCACGAATAAAACAAAAAGTACGCGTCCTATTAAGAAGTGATCCTTAACGAAATTGTAGATTTTTTTTAGGATAACAATTTTTGTTAATTCTTCTTTTTTCGTATCCTACATATTTTATATACAAAATGGAATTTTTTATTCTTCATTATTTTTTTGTGCAATCAAAATTTGAATTTTCGATTTTTGAAGAAAATCTAAAAATTTGTTATGATAATATTCGGTTGATTTAAAAAATTTTGGAAACGCTATAGCTCTGTGAATGTTTTTTTTATCGAAAAAAGTCATTAGAATAAATTATTTCTTCGTTTTAGTTCTATAAATATCCGTACATAGAATTTTCAAACTCTGAAAAAAGTGGTCTCAAAAATTTTCAAAATGCGCTCACTTTTTGAATTTTTATCAAGAATGGCTGGTTCACGAACAGGTCCTTTCTTTTAGGACTTAAAAAAAGTGTGCCAAAGATGGATTTGATTCGTTTATTTCTTCGAGATTTATCGTGTTTACGGACGGACGGACGGACGGACAGACAGACAGACGCCAACGTGAAAACCGGATTTTGGGATTCAGGGGGTCTCGAAACGTGGAGGTCCGTTGAAAAACTGTGATGTCAAATTTCCGACAATTTTAATGCTTTCTCAATCATAACTGATAAGAATGTAAAAAAGACGAATGCTAAACAAATCAGTCTAATTTTTACATTCTCGTCATTGATGATTGAGAAAGTATTAGAATTGTCGAAAATTTGACATCACATTTTCTCAACGGATCTCCAGGTTTCGAGACCCCCTGAATCCGAAAATTAAGTTTTCACGATGGCGTCTGTCTGTCTATCCGTCCGGCCGTCCGTCCGTCCAGCCATAAACATGATAACTCTCGAAACAATAAACGAAACAAATCCATCTTCGGCACACTTTTTTCAGTTTCTAAAAGAAAGGATGGCTTCGCGCACCTGCCATTTTTGATAAAAATTCAAAAAGTGAGCGCATTTTGAAAATTTTTGAGACCACTTTTTTTTGAATTTGAAAATTCTATCAAAATTTGAAGCCAAGCACAGCAAGATATGACAAAAAGTCAAAAGAAGAAAAATATTTCTTTTTGAAAGCCCTACAAGATCATCATAACAAATTTTTGGATTTTCTTTAAAAATCGAAAATTCAAATTTTTATTGCGCAAAAAATAATGAAAAATAAAAAATTCCTTTATGTGGACAAACTATGTAGGATACGAAAAAAGATGAATTAACAAAAATTGTTATCCTAAAAAGAGATCTACAATTTCGTTAAGGATAACTTCTTGATAGGATGCGTACTTTTTGTTTTATTCGTCAAAAATAACGTTGAAAAAAAATATAAAAAAATGTGTGGAAAAACGACGAAAGTTACGAGAAAAAAAAAAAGATTTAACAAAACCTGTTTACAAATGTCTGTCGGAAATCAAGTGCGCAGCGCGAGTGTCACGATGAGAATGTGTACCTCAAAGCCTACAGAGCTTTGAGAAACTTAATCTTTGCCTATACTTAATTGAGTAGACAATTCAGAATATGAAGACGCATATAAATACTGACATCTAAAAGAGATCTTTTCGATAAAGTTTTTTTCAAGCGTTCCAAATGCAAAGAATAAATATCTGAACGCGAAGCGCGAGGTGTAATTATGTCCGAACGCGAGATTCAAGGGTCGTGCGCCCTAGGCGCGCTCGCATTTGTGAGCGAAGAGAATGTGCCCGCGAAGCGGCAAGATTTTCAATTAAATACTTAAATTTTTAACAAAATAGTTGTATTTTTAACAAGACAATAAAAGTTTTGACAAAAT
This sequence comes from Belonocnema kinseyi, assembly GCF_010883055.1. Taxonomy (NCBI): domain Eukaryota; kingdom Metazoa; phylum Arthropoda; class Insecta; order Hymenoptera; family Cynipidae; genus Belonocnema; species Belonocnema kinseyi. Next base: position 52,189,574 of record NC_046664.1, read on the forward strand.
AGTTGAATTGCAAAATAAAATGAAAATTCCTTAGAAAAAAAATGAATTTTTGATAAAGAAATTCATTTTGCAACCAATTAGTTGAATTTTGATTAAAAAGACGAATTTTTGGAAGAAAGTCGAATTGTGAGCCAAGAACTTTTCGACCAAAAATAGGACGTCTCGATCCAAAAAGACTTATTTTCAACAAAGAAGTAGACTTTTTTAACAAAAAATAACAATTTTCAAGAAAGTAATTGAATGTTAAAAAAATACATTAATTTTTCACCAAAAAGTTGCATTTTTATGCAGAATAGATCAAGTTTCTACCAAAAGAAAAAAAGTCAAACCATTAAAGTAAATTATATAGCAAATAGTTGAATTTTTCACGCGAACATTTGAATTTTTGACCAACAACTTCATTTTTAACCAAATATTTTATTTTCAAAGAAAATAATAACATTTTTAATGTGAAAAGATAAATTTTCAAAAAAAGGGTTTAAGTTTAGGCGAAAATAACTAATTTTCTATGAAAAAGTTGAATTGTTAACAGAGAGATGTATATTCGTGAAAGAAAACGATATTTTAACATGTAAATTAAACTTTTAGTCAAGTAATTAAATTTTCAATAAAGAAGATAGATTTTCTACCAGAAAAGTGATATTAAAACAAGATACATTAATTTTCGACAAGACTGTGAAAAGTTCAACTGAAAACGATAATTTTTTACCTAATAATGGAATAGTTAAATTTTTTGTTTAAAAAATTGATTTAATAAAAAAAAACGAATTTTTATAAAAAGAGTTAAATGTTTAACCAAAGAGATGGATCTTCAACTAAGATGAGGAACCATTAACCATAACAATCATTTTGAACAAAGCAGTTCAACTATCAAACCAATAGTTGAATTAAAAATAAATTGAATTTTCCGGCATGAAGATTAATTTCATACCAAAAACAGTTAATTTTTCATTATTACTAGAATAGGTGAATTTTAAGTTAAAAAAAATTAATTTCCACCCAAATATTTCAAACTCTAAACAATAAAATAAATTTTAATAAAGTAGTTCAACTTTCAATCCAGTATCTACATTTTTAATCGAGAAGATTGATCCGATATCATACAAAATAAACAAAAAAACAAATTTGCAAAAAATTTATACATTTTCGATAGAATTTTGGAATTTTTAACTGAAAACGATACATTTTTAAACCAATAATAGCATTTCTAAATTTTAACTTGAAAGGAATTGATTTTTAACAAAAAAAGAATGACTTTTAAACAAAATAGTTAAATTTTCAGCCTTCCAATTGCTATAAATGATAAAATTCCAATCAAATTGTTAAATTTTCAATAAAAAATGAGTAATTTCAAATCAATAATATAACTGTCACATTTTCAGTTAAAAAAATTAATCTTAAAGCAAATAGTTCAATCTCCAACAAATAAAATGTATGTCAAATAGAGTAGCCTAACTTTCAATCATACAGATGGATCTTCAACTAATAAAATTATCTGTTAACACAGTTTTTTATTTTTTTAACAAACAGTTACATTTTTGCGCAGGAAGATTAATTTTCTAGCAAGAATTTTTTACGATGTATTAATATTTGTTCATTTTATAAACAAATAAATTGCAGATATTTATAAGAAGAAATAGTTTATACTTTTATTATCTCTTAAACTATATTAAAAAATAATTTCTTAAATCAAATTTTGTTATGCCTTAATGTTTTTTTATTTTATAAACAAATTAGTTCAACAAATGAATATTCTAGGCATTTGTACGCCTAATAAGAGATTTCATTTTGTAATCAAATTTATTTTGAAAATATCACTGCAATTTCTAATTTCCAAATTACCTTGTAATTAATAAATGAATAAATTTGTTATCTTAACATAAATACGATAAAAAACGTTTTTATTTGGTCTGCAAGTGCTTAAAATTTACCGTTTTTCATATTATTTGTTTATGAAATAAACAATTAAAGAAAAATCGCAATAATTTGTTTGAAAACATCATTATAAATATATTTTAAGAAATGATACAAGAAAAACGGTTTCTTTTCGTTAAAAAGCGCCTAAAATGTGCATTTGTCGTATAATTTGTTTATACAAAAAGCAAATATTTATGCATAGTAAAAAAATTTCAGAAAACATCACTAGAAATATAATTTCAGCAAGGCCAAAAAAAAACGATTTCTTTTCGCTTTAAAACCTCTTATATATGAATTTATTTATATAATTTGTTGATAAAATAAAAAAACATCAAGGCATAGCAGAAATTATTTCAGAAATTACAAGTGGCGATATAATTTCAGCAAGTTCAGAAGAAAAATCGATTTCTTTTCGCATAAAAACGCCTAGAATGTGCATTTGTTCATAAAATTTGTTTATAAAATATACAAATATTTATGAGTGGGCAAATTTTTAAGAAAACATCATTTTAATTTCCACGAATTATCTTAACGATGAAAGCAAGCAATTTCACAGCAAAAATATACATTGAAGACGAATAATCCCTAATGTTGATAATTTTTTAATGCAATTTGTTTATACTAATTACCTTTCCAGGTTAATAATTGTATTTATACATATGTGTATTGAGTCCAAGTGACAGGGAGTACAAAAAAAATTTTGACTAGAAAATAAAAAATTAAATTAAAAAATTCGACACTTATTTCGCTGTTTAAATTAACATAAAAAGTACATAAAAAATAAATATACTTTTACTATTGTTTAAAAAATTAAGTCTTTAATTTAAAAAAACAACTAAAATCGGTGCATAATTACGTGTGACTTAATTGTTGAATGGCCTCAGATGAATATAAAAATAAATTTAATTTCAGGGAGACAGTGGAGGGCCACTAATGCTCGAGAAAACCGGAAGGTGGTACCTGATAGGAATCGTCTCAGCCGGTTATTCCTGTGCTCAGCCAGGTCAACCTGGGATTTATCATAGAGTGGCCAAAACAGTCGATTGGATAACATACGTTATAAATTCTTAAATTCCATTTTTATTTAAAAAATGGGAATTTTTTTATCGATTCGAACGAATTTGAAACTGCAGTGTCGAGAGACAGTTTTCTGCACCAGATTAATAAACTGCAATGGAATTCCGTTCAGTGGAAATCCGATTTGAAGACTGCCGATTTATGAAAAACTTATTTCAACAAAAACTTAACAAAAATTACAAGTAAAGGCCAGGGAAAGTATCAAATGAAGTCCCAAATCAGTGACAACTGTAATCCTAAAGTGAAATCGAAAATGATTTTGCGTCTCATTCCGAAATGATCACATGGATCGTTTTGAACTTGAAAGGTGGTATGAGACCTGCAATTTTATCAGGAAAATTCTCTCTTTAAAGAGAATAATAATAATAAAAATGGCTGGTCTTCAATTTGTTCAGAGATATTATGATGATAGTCTGTTAACACTACAGACAGGCCTCCTTGGGCATAAAATTACTTTTATTTTAATAAAGTATGTGAAAATTCAGCAAATTTAATTTAGTTGTGTAAATATCTGTTATAACTGAATTCTTTTTTATAGAAAGATTCTTTTAGAAGAATGGGAAGTATTATTAAGTAAGGTATAGAAAAGTGGGGTTGAGATCAAAGAAAATTTAATTTTAAATTAAAATTTTATATTTATATAATAATCGATTGAAATGCACTTCATTTAGTTTTATAGGAATTCATAAAATAATTTAAAGTGAAAAAGAGATAATAATTTTAATTTATGGTTATAAATAATCCTTGGAGGTCTGTTAAAGTTGATGTATAAGTAATAGTTGGGTGTACAATCGATGTTTGTAATAATGAAATAATTATGTAAATGCGACTTGTCTGGATGTGATGTATAATTGTAAAGTTAATGATGACTATATGTAAATGTATATGTGTGAAGTATTATTTAAGAAAAAGAATATTTTTTAATTTTTGCTTTTGTGCGCATAAATTTGGTTACAAAAAAAATTATTCAACAAAAGCTCAAAAGGATTTTGAATTTTTGCTAAACAATCCTCTCACTGTCATACGTGAATATCCCTTCATTTTTCTACAATATTTTCATAACTTTAATTGTTGTATAGTAAAATATTTTTTTAAAATTAGGTAACAATAACAAAAACCAAGCTTTGGATATTTTTAAAAATAGGATAAGATATTTTTAAGGCAAATAATTTATATCCAATTTCTTTATCGACTCAAGGTAGAGGTAGAAGTTTCTGCAGAAAATCCATTCAAAGAAAACTTCATCAGAAGAGAAAGTCGAAGTAGATTTCACCAAGTAAATATTATTAAAGTTTAAATAATAAATAATCTTGTATGTAATTGAAAATTAATTTAAATTTACAATTGGAAGGCCCAGAAAGTTTCTATTAGAGTTTCATTTAAAACTTGGTTAAAATATATTATCCAAGAATTTTCAACTTATAATGATATTGTGAATAATAATTTGAATGTATAAGAATTCATATACATGGTGAATTGTAAAATGTTGTTTAATGATTAAAATTAAATACGAATGAAGATAGGAAATTTCTTTATCGACTCAGGGTTTAAATTATGACTTCAAGAATATTGGATTACTAGGTACGTAACTGTTTACAGCAGCAAAAGTTAAAGAAGAAAGTTCTTTTCATTACTTTGTCGGTAGCAATATTTGCAAAAAAATAAATATTAATTTATGAATAATTCTCCAAATTCTGATAAATTACGCAAGCCAAGCATTTCATAAAATTTCATAAAAAATCATCGGCGGAAACTGAATTGAAAATCGTCAAATGGACGGAGATATTATTAGATTAGGGAAAAAAGTAGAACATGTGCTAAAAGTTTTTTTTATCAACGCTGCAATCAATTATTCTATTGTGCTAATATTATCTCTAAAAAAATAGTTTTTTTCCTTATTTAAAAAATGACAAAATTACTGTTTTCTTAAACACATACAATATTTTTTGATTAAAAAGAAGCTATAGATTTTCGCATTAGATAGTATCAGATAACATTGCTGGTTCATTTAATATTTCCAAAATTTTTTTTTTTTATTATCTGAAAATAATTTAAAGCCCCAAATTTAAAAAAGGGAGGCAAAGTATGTTTTTAAATGAAAAACTAATTTGGCAATAAAAATTCTAATTAGAAATGTATTGCCTTTAATTAGATTTTCTGATATGGCATTAAAAAAATAAATTTTTTTTATTTTATAAGAGCAAAAATAAAATAAATAATGTGTTTCTTTGATTTCTTAAATATTAAATGCAGGAGCAAGCTTCGATTTATTGGTGATTAGTGCCATATTAAAAGGTTATTTTACAAATATGTTTCGACGTAATAAAACTATATCTAATTTTTTCCAGTTAATATTAAAATAAAAAAAACAGCTTTTTAGTTCAAATTATACACGTGAGACAAACCGTAATACAACATTTCTGTCTATGCCCATTTTTATGTTTAACCTTCAACAACAAATTTTGTTTCATAATTATATTTTTGTACTTGAATTGTTTGATTTTTTTAAAATAAAAAATATAGGAAAATTTGTGGAGTACACCGAAATTTTCAACTACTTGAAATATTGGTATTCACGATTTCAGCACTTTTAATTGACTATGAAGCGGGTCTAAGATTCTACTTTTCGATCCCTAGGGAATAAAAAGTACTTTTCACAACCAGGTAATAAAAAGTAACGTCAGAGGTTAATAATGGAAATGAGCAAAACATCAGTTGACCGCGTTTACAGATTTTTCGAATCATTGTCAAATTTTCATTTCCATTTCCGAAAAATTTTAGATGCTATTCTATACATTAAAAAGGGGCGGCGGTGAACTATTGACTGTTCTTTCAAATATAAATTCAATTCCAATAGCATTTTCATTTAATGTTTTTATGTAGCTGGTTGTGTGCTCTAAATCTGACAAGTAAAAATTGGAACTGTGTCTTTTTTGTACTTTATTCCCTACAGAATATTAACTTAGATGCTATCAGATCTTTTATGGAAATAATTCAAGCTGTACCGAAATTTGCAAACTCCAAATTAGTCATAATTGGTGACTTTAATTCACTTTCGGTTTCGTCTTTCTGTGTCTTTCTGTGATCTACAGCAAGAAAATTAAATAATAAAACAGAACTAAGTCTTTTTTTATTTATTTTTTGTGAGATCCATTTGTGAAGTGGATGTGTCATGCAATCCAATTGTTCCCGAGGATATTCACCAACCAGCACTAAAAATAAATATAAAAGTTCGCTGAATAATTTCTGGACAGAGCCATGAAATTCACAAAAATGGCAATAGTCTCTCACGTTTTAGCTTCTAACTGGATAATTACTCAGGTTTCTTGTAGATCTAACCAATCAGAACTGGTCTTTCCTAGAATTGTATGGAACTGCGGATGAAGCCTGTGACCTGCTTCTCAACTAAAACTAATAGTAGAGTCTCTTCTCCCTCGTTTTCAGAAGATATAATTCGTGATATCAGATTAAAACATAAATATTGGAGAAAAAATCAGGAACATCCGCCTGAGTTCTATCATGAACAGTATTGTATACCCAAAACAAGCATTAATCAACGAATCAGGCGGGCACTGATTGATTATGAACAAAGTAGGGAGGCGGAGCTCAGATTGAATTCGTCGTCATTATCAAATTACATTAACAAAGCAAAAGAATTTACTAGACTTGCTAAAATAATGTATCATAGTGGGACTGCATTAACGACTTTTTAAAATCTTTTAACGGAATTTTCTGCTGAACTTAATAATGTAAATATACCACTAAATAAAAAGACCCAATCCGAACCCAAATATGGAAATCAGTATTTGGGTAGAAATAACTAAAGATTAAAAGTTGACCAGGTTACCAAAGAAATGAAAGCTCTACCTTCAAAGAGAACAGCGGGAACTAATATTGCGCCTGTCTTCATATGAAAAAATGGTCGTGCAGTATTAGCACAATTGTAATATATCATTCTTAATTTATCTATTGAAGCTGTGATTTTTCCGCAGTTATAGAAAACGGTAAAGGTTCCTGTTTTAGAAGGTGGTGAAAAGCTGATCATTTAAATTATCGACTAGTTGCAGTTATCTTTTATTTCTTCGAACAAATAAAAAACAACTGTTCATATTTAAAAATTTTTAAGAATTCAAAAATTTTAAGATTTCTAAAAATGATAAGTTAGCAATAAATTGTAAAAATGTCTGTAATTTTTAAATATTTCTAAATTCATATTAAGATAAAAAGAAAGTTTTCAAAATTCTTCCATACAATCAGAAATATATTTCTGTGTCACAAACATCGTTTAAAATCATGCATTTGTTATAAAAAGTATTGTATGCACTAAGTGGGAAAAGCCGGACTTTTTCGACGGGTGTATGTTTTTAGTACGTGTGGGAGATTTTTGAAATGTTTTTCGGAAATTTGGCTCTTTTTCCAATCTCTGAATTTCCGAAATTTGCATACAAATTCTAAAATGTTTAAAAACTATAAATTGGCCATAAATTAAAAAAATGTATGTAATTTTTCAAAAATTCCTAAATTCATATTAAAATGAAAATAAAGTTTTTAAAATTACTCCATATGATCAGAAATTATTTCTGTGTTCCCAGTGGAGCGATTGTTAGAGGATCTTTTGTCAGAAAAATATAATTTTTGAAATTTATTTTCCATCTTGTCAAAATATGACGTTAATTATTTTCGGTTATTTGTAGAGTTAACTTGATCGATAGTGTTGATTTTTATTTCCACAGATGGTAGGGTGACATATACACTGATCGATAGTAACTACTATGATGATAATACAGAGTTCCTATGGAACTACTTGTATCGCCTAGCTTGAGATAGCGTATATTTCTGAAAAAAAGATTTTCTTTCGATCTCTCTCATAGCTTTATTGGGAAAGCACCCGATCGGTAATCGGAAGTTCTGTGGTTAGTTTTCCAGTGTAGAAATTGTTACCCATGTAGAAATTCGAATGGGGAACCAGCCTGCTTTCCGACCATTCGACCCCACTTAAAGTCGGGGGCTAGTCGGGGCCTGATCGGGTACTAATAGGGATCATATGATAACACATCCGCGTGGAATTTGTGGAACAACCCCTAATTTACATTTGGCAAAACTTTCAGATCAATTAAAAAATAAGCATCTGTACAAATTTAGAGTCTTATGCCTTTCGTAAAACTTTTCACCTACATCTATATGTATTTTTTCCAATATGGATTTTCTTAAAATTCCATATAAAGGTATTTATAAATGTTTCTAGAAATTCGCAATCTTCTAAAAAATACTAAAAAAAAATAATATTACGTCTTTCGAAAGATTTTGATCGTTGTTTTTATAAATAGTTGATTTTCGTACAAACTTATTAACTTAATAATTATTCATTAAGTATATTTGAGATGAATTTAACATTAATCAATCTTTTCTCCAAAAAACGGTGTAAAATTATTGTTGAATATATTCTTAGTACTTTAGAATTAAAAAATCATTACGCTTTTTAAGGTATTACCTTATTTGATAAAACCTCGCCGAAAACTCAAACATAAGAATAACCCGACTAGAGCCCCACTAGCTCCCGACCAGAGCCTGAAGATTACCCGCACGGAAATTAGTGAACAAAAAGGCCCGACTAGTCCTTGACAGACCACCGACCAGGCCCCGAATGAAATTTTGACAAAAAAAGCCCAACTAGTCCCCGATTAGTCCCCGACTGGGTACTTTGTCCAAATTAATAACCCGAATAGCCCCCGAATTTGCCCGACTAGTAATAGGGCCAAATGGGGCCTAGAAATTTCACAGCTTATATATTTTCCTAAATTGATATTAAGATAAAAATAAAGCCACAGATTTTTAAAATTTTTCCCAAAATTTTTTGCTATTTTGTAATACTCTGAACTTACGCAAAATTTGAGACATGTATTAAAATTCGAAAATTTCTTTAAATATGAAAAATCGTAATAATTCTAAAATTTATAGAATTTCGTTACAATTCTAAAATTTCTAAAAATAATAACATTCGTTACAATGATAATATTTCTAAAAATAATGAAATTATAAAATTAATAACAGTTGTTAAATCTCTGAAAACTCAAAAATTTCGGAAAATTCAAAAATGGTTTAAAATCCTGAATTTGTTGTAAAAAGTGTCGCTGGCATCAAATGGGGGAATCCGGACTTTTTCGACAAGTAGGTTTTCTATAAAAGCCGGAGATTTTTCAAATTATATCCGGAAATTTTTCGATACCCTAAATTTACGTAAATTAAAAAAATTTGTGAAAATTATTATTTTTTGAAAATAATACAAATGATAAAACTCATAAAAATTCGAAGATCTCTAAATAATTTACAATTTTCTAAGATACTAGAATTTTCAAAATGTCTACAATTTTGAGTAACTTATAAATTTAACATACATTTTTAAAATTGCCATAATTTTTCAACATTCCAAAAGCATATTTCAGGTAATTTTTGAGTTGTTCAAAGAAAATTTTAGATCTTGAAAAACTAACTATGTAGAATGATAATAAAACAAATATATTACGTCTAACAGGAAATTCAATTAAAATTATTTGAAATACTTTTTGAATACCATAACTGCCTACCCAACATTTTTGCTTGGTGTTAAAAAAACATATATTTTTAATGAAAATATAATTTAATGTTAATTACTTCAAAAGATGATAGATCCTTTTTTTTCATCAGATAATGAAAATGTTTACAATACAGTGTTTTCATTACAGTATTTTCAATTTACCGAATTCTTTAAAATAATTCTTTACACAGTTTTTAATGTGAACTAACACCTTATAACAGAAGTTTCAAATATAATACAAAGAATTTAATGTAACTTAGTTCAAAACGAGCTGGATACTTTCTTTTCATTAAATATTTCAAGCGTTTAAAAGTGAAATAAATTTATAAAATAAAATAACACTTTCAAAAAAATAATGTACAATATAGAAAACATGTAATTTCATTTTATTTATTTGGAAATTGCTTGATCGCTTTTTTTATTTAAATGATAAAAATGTTTAAAAACTATCAAAAAATAATAAGCAATACAAAAATATGCCTGCTACGCGGGCACATTCCCATTGCGCGCTGCGCTCGAAGCGCTTCGCGCCAAGTTTGAACGAACGTAGGGCATGCGGGCACGCTCTCGCGCTTCGCGCTCCTTTTCGCCCTTTTAATTTGTATACTTTAACTACATTTTTTCAAATATACATATTATAACTTAAATCGAAAACTGTGATTTAAACTTCTGATGAATTACAGCTATTTAATGTAACTGACATTTTTTTCGATTTGTTTTTAAAGAAGGTTCTCAAAGCAACTGCGGCTTTGACGATCACATTCACATTACGAAACTCGCGCTTCCTTTTTCTTGAAAATTTTCGAAATGTTGAAAATCATATATCTTTTTTAATTTTCATTAAATTTGAAAATATCATACAAATAATTTGCAAGTATTTTTCCTGTTTAACAGAAAAAATGTATAAAACTCTTAAAAAATTTGTTCTTTAAATTTTGAAAAAGCTCCAAATTTAAAATTTTTGTCCAATCGAAAAATGTAACTGAGATAGTTTCGAAATATATTTAATATCTAAATTTGATATTTCCAGTTCTTCTACCCATCTGTAAGAAACTTTGAAAACAATTTCTAAAATTTGCAAAAAAATATTTTAAAATTTTGAAAATGATCTAATTTTTTTAATTTTGTTGGGAATAACTATAAGTAACCATACATGCAGGCAGACACACATACATACAGCCAGACAGAAATACAGCTGGACAGACACCGACAAAATTGTATGATTTTCGATTTCTGTGAGTGCCGACGTACAGATCTATTAAAAACCAGAGATCGAAAATTTTGACGATTACATTACACTCACATGAATGAGAATGTGAAAAGACAAGTGCAGAAATGCTTTACTGACGAAAAGCAATTCTCTGTTATACAAAAACCTCCATAAAACGTTTAAATTTAAAAATGTAAGTTTTCCATTTATCTTCGATAATGGTCGAAAGTAATTTAGTCTTACCGTGATACAACAAGTGGGAGGGGACGCGTGTCCCATTAGCGCTTATCCACTCGTCTTCGGCTCGTGCTCGCTCGCCTACGGCTGGTACTGAAAAAATTGCACTCATAGAAAAACTTTCACTCAGCTTCATGCGTAATATAATATTTTATACGCAGAATTAAAATAGGAAGGTTAATAAATAATGCTCAAACGATTGTATTTTCCAGAGTGTTTTTATTTTCGAATTCGCTTCTGTTGAAATATAATATCCGGCAAGAGACAATAAATCCACAAATATAACCAATGGTAGGGTAGAGTGTAGATATATAATAAGATAAAATCGATAAAAGAATTGCGAAAGTCGAGGCTTAACAATCGACGCTGGCGATTAACGATCCTTGTTTATGTCGTTCCATCGATCGAAACCAAAAATGTATAGGAAATGCAGTAATTGGCAGAAAATCGATATCGACTCGTTCTCGAGGAGAACACGTACGACTTTAGAGGAACATGAGTTTTTCATTCACCCTCTTTCTCCCTCTCATTTTTTCCTTTCTCTCCCTTTATGACTCTCTCTTTCTCTTTTTTTCTTATACTACTCGCCCTGAAACTCGAATCATCTTTTTATTCCATTTTCGCTTCCTTCGATTTATTTTATATTTTTATTCGCAAAAAACTCAAATCGAATAATATGTGCTCCCTAGGGAGTAAAAGTGAGAAGTTGAGTCCCGCTTCAGAAGCACGAAAAACGGCTGAAATCGTGCAAGTTTTGCAAAAAGTACATTTTCAACTGATTGAACGTTCACACAATCATTATTCGGGAGGATCTTTAACTTTATGGTAATAATTTCTATAAAGAGAAAAATGTTTAGAGTGAAAGGAATAGAAAAAATTCTTTTCATACAGAAACCATTTTTGTAGCTTGCCTTTTGCTGAAATCGTTTGATTATGTATAGCAATTATTACCACAATTTTTCTTTTAGCTTATATTGATTTAAAAATGAATTATGAACGCTTCGGAAATTCTTTGCGTCTTCGCAAATACAGAGTGACACACTTTTATCGCCGGAAAGAATTCCCGACCATTTCTACGTTTTTTCCAGTTCGAAAATTTTTACATTTAAAGTGATCAAAGCAGCCAAAATTGAACTCTCCAGAATTTTCAAGTTTCCGAATTGAGGCTTAAATAAATTGTATTCGAAAACTTTTTATTCAATAAAAATAGAATAAAAATAGTTTTTGGTAATTACAGACTTTATAGCAAAGGATGCTCTCAAAAGCTTGAAAATAGGACGATTGTTAAGGAAAATAGGGAAGAAATTCTTTAAAATAAAATTAATATGTATGTTCCCTATTGAATTAATTATGAAATAATTTAAATTCGTAAGATTTTAGGTCGAAATATATTGAACTTTCAACAAAATGCTTGAGTTTTTAACCCAAAGATGAATTTATAAGAAAATAGTTAAGTATTCAAGTTGAAAAGTTGAATGGTTTAGAAAATAATCGACTTTCAAATAAAATCATTAAATTTCGACTTCAATAGTTGAATTTTCAACTTAGACAGTTAAACCGAAACAAACAAAATTTCAACCAAACAGTTGCATTTACAACCAAATAGTTTCAACATAGATTGAACAGAGAATAAACAGAGACGAATTTCCAACCAAATAGTTCAATTTCTTAGCGGTGAGTTTTGAACAAAAAAGTTTATTTTCAACCAAGAAACATCACTTTCCTATCACAAAATATGAATTTTCTATTCAAATGGACCAATTAAGAATGAAAAGTTGAATTCTCGCCCAAAAATAAGACTTTTCAACCAGATAATTGAATTTGCAAGCAAATAGTTTAATTTGCAGTCACTAAAGATGAATTTGCAACTTAATAGTTGAATTTTATAAAAAAATTAACTTTCAACCAAAGACTTGGATTGACAAGCAAATAGTTTAAATTTCAATAAAACGAGATGATTTTTCAAAAAAATTCTTACATTTTTAAACAAGTTGTTCAAGTCAAAACAAAGAAGTTTTTTAAGACTGTTGAATTATCAATCATAAACAAAATACATGATTTTAAACCAAAAAAGATAAATTTACAACCGAATAGTTGAATGTTTAAAAGAATTCATTTTGAATCAAGTAGTTAAACTTTCAATAAAAATAGAGGACTTTTCAACAAAAAAGTTTGATTTTTAACAAAAAAGTTATTCATTACATAAAAAAGATGAATTTTAGTTACATTTATGAACAAAGAGTTATGTTTTAATTAAAAGAGATGAAATTTCAAACCAAATAACCGTAACTGAAATTTGATGTATTACTGAAAACTTTTAATTTTTAACTGGAATAAGACTGGTCGATACTGGAAGATTTATATTTTCCGTCGAGTTAAAGAATTCTTAAGAAATAAGTTAACTTTTAAGCAGTACACTAAATTTTTAATAAAGTATTTTATCTTTCAGCCAACTAGTTTAATTTTTAACTAAGAAAGTTGAATTCACGATGCAAATTTTAATTGGCGCATTTTCAACTTTAAATGATGAATTTTCTACAAAATAGTTACATTTTTAATTAAATAGCTTAATAAGAAATTAAATAATTTGTTATGAAAATTGTAGTTTCATTTTCTAGCCAAAACATGAATTTTCAAGAAAACAGTTAAATTTTCTTGTAGGTTTCCATAAATCCAGCTTGCATTTAAAAAAAGGAGAAAAAGGGAAATTTTTTGAAAAACAGTGGGAAAAAAAGAAATCCTTCCAAAAATGGGGGAAAAGGGGAATACAGGAAAGAGTATACAGTCTGTAACTAAAACTTAATATAGTGATTTTTCTTATATGATAAATATTTTTACAGATATTTAATTACCGTTTTTATGATGTTTTACTATGTGTTGCTGTTGAAATCAAAACTAACCATTATTTCGTAACCTTTATTATTTTTTATTGAAAATGAAAAAAAATTCCGGTCCACGTAAAAATTCTCGGTTTTTTCCGGCCTTAAAAAATGTCCGCTGATTTCTCATATTTTTGGGTACAGTGGCCACCCTGAAATAATTATAATTAAGAGACTCGAGGAATAAATTAATAATTATTAATTTG
>NC_046664.1:52203773-52255228 GCF_010883055.1 Belonocnema kinseyi
GGGGGCCCTTCAAATTTTTATACATGATACAAACATGTCAAGTCTTTCGAGTTTCAGTTGCACCTGTCATGAGATCGAAGTTAATCGACGGAGGTCAAAGCTTAAATATACAAACATATAAATGTATGAGGGCTGTACTTTCATGAAGGGGAGACCACCCTACAGTGGATAATGAACCTACAGTAGATAATTGTTCATTAAAAGTACAAATATACCTAAAATAATAAATTCTAATTTAAATTTATCAACACGTATAGTTTCCTAACTATTAATTAAATTAAATTAATTATTTTACATACATTAGTATTTTAAATAATGATTATCCACTGTAGCGGGGTCACCCCTATACAATGAACAACGTGCATATGTACACATCACGTCGATCGACTCAATCAATCAAATAACATACTTAGCGCTTTTTCTTTTCTTTTCTCGCAATCTCTTTCTCTCACTCTTTTCACTGTCTTTCTCTCTCTCTCTCTCTTTCTCTCATTTTTGGAAACACTATTCCAACTTACAAAGTCTGGATAAACCTACAATTAACAAGAGACGGCAGTACGAAACAGTTGCTCGAAATAACGCTTTGCCCTTTTTTATTATCACTTTTTCCCCTTATCTTAATGAATTAATGAATTATTTTATTTAATTGCTTTCTTACATACTGAGAGTATCATTTTTTTTCTTAGTAAGTTCCTTTAGTCAAAAAAGCCATGGAATTAGTCGAAAGCCGCGAATACTTCGTTTCATTGGAATAATAAGTTTATGTAGCTTTTTTTTTCTTAACACTTGGTGTGATTTTTATACAATATTTAATTAGGGAGGAGGACGGGAAGGGGATTGGATACAGGGTGGATCTTTGGATCTCGTAAACAGTCCTTGAGCTTATAAAGGCTTTAATTTTTTTTCTCTCTTCTCATTTTTCTTGTTTCTTATTAGTTTCTTGTTTTATTAATCTTTCTACAAATTCTTCCTTTCCTCTGCTCCCTTTGCATATTAGCTTATTTATTCCTGCTTTAGCTTATTTCGATGCCTCTCTACCAACTGTGAGAAAGAAATGATAATTTTTTATTGTGAAATTGAATTTATCATTTCGTGTCGTTACGAAAATGATAGCTTGGATTCTTTTTGTCTTCGTATATTTTGACGAGAGTACACTTAGAAAACAATTTGGTTGAATCGAAATTTTGTTATTGTTTAAATAGAAAGCAAAATATTTGGTTTAACCTAAATTTCTTCTATATCCACGAAAACAGTTTTTATGGTATAAGAAAATGTTTTTTCTGAATGTTTTACAAATTTCCACAACCCGACAACTTTTTAAGTTTTAAAACAACATTTTACGTATAGAGCACGTTAACGGGGGAAAAATATTATCACCTTCTTTTAATTAGCCGTTTTGTAATCAAATATTTAAGAGATTTCTTATTTTTTAAATTAAAAATGGAACGTTTCTTCAAACCCTCCCTTCTTTTAATTTTTAATTTTCAACGAACCAGTTAAAGTTTCAACTAATAATGATTAATTCTTTACCAAAATAGATTAATTTACAACAAAAGAACTGGGTTTTCAGGATAAAAAGTCAATTTTTTAGAAGACAATTGACTTTTAAATCCGAAAACATTTTCAATCAAAACAGATAATTTTTCAGCCAAACATTTGCATTTTTAATAAAGAAAAAGATTAATTAAAAAATAGTTATATTTAAAAATAACTAGTTAATATTTCATCAAAATAAATTAATTTTGTAACAAATAACTGAATTTTTAAATGATAAAGACCAATTTTTAACCTAAAAGTCGAATCCTCAAGTAAAAAAGAATTCATTTCAACTACAAACGGTTATATTTTCAAAAATTATTCAAAGTTTGAAGCACAAGCATCGAATTTTAAAAAAAAGTTAAATTTTAAACCTAATAGTTGAGGTTTTAATCTACAATGATAAATTCTTAATTAAATAGTCAAATTTCAAAAAAAAAAAAGATTCAGTTTAAACAAAAACTGTTGCATCTTCAACTGCATAGTTGAATTTTAAAGCTAAAAAGAAGAGTTTTTCATAATACAATTGAATTTGAAATATATAGTTTAAAACGTTATTTTTCAACCTAAGAAAAAGTATTTTTAACAAATTGGTAAAATTTTAAGACAAAGATCTTTAAGTAATAAAATTAATTTTTAGCAAAGTATTTTAATTTCTGAACCATGGAGTTAAATTTTTAATATAGAAGATTAATTTTCTATCAAGAAATTCTGATTTTCAACGAAATACATAAAGTTTTAACCAAAATTTTGCATTTTAAACTAAAACCCATTCATTTAAAAAAAGTTGGATCTTCAATTAAAACAGATTAATTTTTAAACAAACAGTTAAATTTTTAGCGTAAAAGATGACATTTTTATCAAAACAGTTCAATATTAAACTCGAAAATATGAATTTTCAAGATAATAGTTGAATTTTAAACTAAACAAGATCAATTTTCAAATAATGAAGTGAATCTTCAAAAAATAAAAATAATTTTTGAAGAACCAGTTTAATTTTCAACGAAGTTATTAAACTTGAAATTAAAAATGCGAATTTACCTTAAAGTAAATTAATTTTTTCCAAATTGTTCAACTTGCAAGTAAAAACTATCAAATTTCAACTAATAAAGAAAGAGTCAAATTTTCAGTTAAAAAAGTTAATTTTCAATAAAAAAAACGAAATTTCAACAAAAAAATAAAATTATTAATCGAAGAGATGGATCTCTAACTAATGAAATGATTTTTTAACAAATGAGTTTAACTTTTAACCAAGCGTCAAAATAAGTTTAGAAAATTCGAAAAATCCAAGACACACCATTTTCGAAATCCGATATTTTCATTAATCAAAATTATTTTTCCAGTTGAGAGTGTTTCTTCAATTTCTACCGAAATGGCTCCTACAGTATATTATTAATTATTTTTTATTATTTGTATCTCCTAAGTTTCTGGTTAGTCTTGATTGATTTTTACACTTTTATACAATTTGATATTTTATATACATCTTCTTAATATTTTTACAACTTTCCGTAGAGGAAAGTAGAGTAAGATAAAAATGAATTTAGCAAGTGTTCTAAATATGAATATAATGTAGATTAAGGAAATAGGTTTGATCGAAAATTACTTATTTAAAGAATACTGAAACCACCCGAGAAAAATGTAAGAAATACTCTCCAAAAGATTTCTGAGAAATTTCTTATTTTCAAGTCAAGCAGTGGTACCGTTAAACCGGAAAATTGTAAACATGTGGAGCAAATTCGGACATTCCCAAATTGATAGTTCAAATTACTGGAAGTGCTTTCATCCAGAATTTAGAACCATTTCAGGCTTAAAATATCAATTTAAAAATGTCTGAGTTTACCCAACATGTCTTTAATTACCCCGTTTGACGATACTTACTCCAAATACTTTTCAACATTTTCCAAATAAGAATTTTCTCATAATAACGGTTCTTTTCACAATTGGTACCAGAAACTTGTAATCATTTTCCATCTTTCTTTTTTTGCCTCGTCCTTACTGTTAAACGCAAAATGTTTTTTAACAGTATTAATGCAACCTTTCGTAATAAGACTAGAGTAAGTGAAAGTCGTTCTTAATTTTTAACATTTGGACGCAATGGTTTTCTTCTCTGGCTAAGCCAGCCGAGTTGGCATGTGTGTGTTATTTTGTTTAACAATTCGCACGTTCTCGTTCAGAAAAAAGTCGATGATCAAATCGCTTACAAGACGGTAGTTTAAAGTTTAAGTTTGCGCTGGGATATTGAAGTAGCGTAAATATTGTAATTCTTTTTTTCGTTTATTTAAATATTAATTTAGTAGTTATGCGATAATACCTTAATAAGGCCCAGTAAGGCTGCGTGGGTAACGAACTATCCCACAAAATTGAATATACCTTTAAAATCACTTTTCTTACTTTCGCTCTCGTCAGGAGTCCTGAAATTTCGCTTTTTCTCTTATTTTTTTTCTCTCATTTTTTTACTTATTATTTTTCTCAAATTAGGTTTACAAATTAATTCGGTGCCTTTACTTTCATGTCTTGTAACTCTCGCTCAAACTTGAATTTTCTCCTGTCCTAAGGTAGTTTCAAAGGGCGAAGTTTAAGATTTATAACACAATAAAATAGGTGGCGGCCTTGCAGATTTACCCTAAAAAATCATTAGTAAATACAAAAACGGTGACACGTGAGAACTTGCTGAATCGCGTGTGAATGAGCCTTAAGGCTACATTTTTTTCAATCGGAATGTTTCTAAGAATTCAGTGTCTTAAATGTTCCTAGTCGACAACCACTGTATTCACTAATGATTTTTTAGGTTCAGTCCGCAGGGCCGCCACCAACATTGCGTTTTAAATCTTGAAGCTTGCCCTTTAAAACTGCCTTAGAGAGGTGGAATATTCAACTTTGTCCAAGAATTATAAGACATCAATGTACAGGCACAAAATTAATTTGTAGACCGAATCATTTCTTCTCTCTCATGTTTTTCTTGCTTTCTTTAACTATCACACGGACAAACATACATTAACACACTCACCGCGCATCGACCTCTCGTCTCCTTTTTTTGTTTGTTTATTAATTACTTTAACAATATACACATGTATAATAATTTCACAAAAATGAATCGAGTCCAATTCGACAAACTAAAAAATCAGTCCTACGAGCTTGTATGTCCTCATATTATTGTCACGTGTTTTCTTCGTTAATTATTATCATCGTCGCAAAAATCTTCGCTCCCATTCGATTATTAAAGTCTACGTAGAATCAGTTTCACTTTCAATTTTCGAGGATCATTAAGACCACTTTTTTAAATTCAATATATTAGTAGTTTTTTCTCGTATGTATAAGTTAACTTACTTACGGAATGCCCCAAGATCATTTGAGTGCAGACTCGGTCTTTGAGATGTCGGGTAATTCAATATGCTTTGTAAAATTTTCAAAACTTACTTGTTACGACGCTTAATCCCTATAAAGGTTGTTGCTTCTGTTGCTCTTTTTTTCCTTCCACTCTCTGGTCATAAATTATTATTTTATCTTTTTTTTTTTCACTTAGCTTTTGAACTCTTAATTATCTCCCGCCTGCCGCGCCGAGTTTTTTTCTCGCGCATATATATATAATATATTTTTATATATATATAGACTTTTTTAATAATGTTCCGACTTTGTTTTAAATCGTTACTCGATACTTTCATAGGTTTCGAATAAAAAACAAGGCAATTAGATTGAGTTTCATTGTTTACACTTAAATCTTAATCGCATTTTCTTTTATATATATATATGTCGTGAAGTACTTTCGCAACTAATAGAAAAAGACTAAGCTCTCGTTAAAGAATCTCCGGTTCTCTATTACTCTTTCCTAGCTTTCCATTTCTTTACCCTTTTTCCTCGACTTCCATCTCAATAGGGTAATTGCATTAGCTAAAGTTTTTATATGTAATTTACAGCTCATTAATTAGTTTTGATTTCTGATTAAGAAAACTTAAGAAGTAAAAGCTGACTCGGAAATTATTGGAAAAAACAGTTTTTGAATAAAAGAGAGTTTCCATCTTTTTTACTTCAAAATTGAATGTTCGAATAAAGGACGATAGTCCTGAATTACTTTATTTTCATTGCCATTAGGACTTCGAAAATAATTCATTTTAACTTTCTAATTGGAAAATCTATTCAATATACTTACGCTAAAAACATAACATTTTTTACCTGAATTTGCAATTTACAATATATGAAAATTTACACAATACAGAATTTTGTATTCCAGAACTTTAGTTTTTAATTTCTCAAAATTTTGAGAATAACTTCTAAATTTTCTAATTTAACAAAGCAATCTTTCGAATTTCAATATGTTCTAGATAATAAGTAATCTAAAAATTTATTTAAGAAACAATGCTTAAATTTTCTACAGTTGTAAAGTCTTTTCAAGCTTCTCAATACTTACATGTCTAATTGAAAAATAACTTTCTTTTTTAATACTTTTATTTATTGGAAGAACGCTTATAAAGTACTCAAACCCCTAGCTTTTTGCCTAAGAAATGTATATTTCTAAGGAAAATCATTTTCCCAAAACTTAATTGCTGATAACAATTTTCTAATATTATTAAGCAAGTATTTCAATTTTTAAGGAATGTTAGGCTTTCAAGTTTCAAAAACATAAAATTAATTTTTACATAATACTATTTTTGAATACTTTCAATATATTGGAAGAATTGGCAATACCTGGTCAAGAACTTTACTCATATCCGAAAAAGAGAAAAATCTTTTTAACTCTATTTAAAACTTAAGTTTGGTATTCATAATTTTTTCGTAAAAAAATTTCATATCTCTTTTTAAATTGTCATATATCACATTATTTTACTCAAATCTAATTTTAAATAGTACCTCCTAAAATGGCTTCAATTTTTCAGCTTGACCTATTTTAAAATTTGTATTTTCTTTGTTAAAGCAATCAAATTCAAACTCTTAACTTTTCTAAATATATATACATATAAGAATTTTAGAATTTACATGAAAATTTCAGGTCTAGAGCGAAACATTTTATTTAAAAACGAATTTTCTAATTATGACTTTAAATAACAACAAACAAAACAGACCTCGAATTCGATATTCATTAGGCTTTACAAAACTTTCGAAATTGGAAAGAAAGGATAAAATTCGAATAATTTTTTTCTTTCTAATAAACACAAAACTTAAATATTAAATAATCTAATAATATGAACACTTTATAAAAATCACTAAATTAATTTCTAACAATTTTAGATAAAAGATGGAAGGCTTTTAATCAAATTAAATAAAAAAATATCAATTTAAGCACCAAATTTTAAAAATATTCGCAGAATTTTCTTGGAAGTACCTTTTTTAGTTTTTCGAAATTTTTCGAAAAATTTTACTCCATGGAATTGTCTACACAGAGTTTCACTTAATATTTTCCAGAATATTCTGGATCTTTCGACAAAATATATTCTTGGCTGGAATTTTCCAAAAATTTACAAACATAAAATTTTTCGAGGGACTTTCTAAAAAAATTAATGAAATCTATTAAATTATCCTAAAAATTTTGATTGTTTGCCAGACTGTGAATTTCCTATATCGTCCTTTTTTTAAACTCTCCAGGAATGAACACTTCCAGGAATATATTTTATGAAAATTTGCTTAGCAATACAATTTTTTGCGTGTAGCTTCCAGAGCAACGCAACATTTTTTTTTTGGTCAATTCCATTTTAAATCAGGCTGAAACAGAACAGGTAACAGTTCATTCAAAAAAATATTTTTTGTTTTGTTACAATTGTTGGAAGATTGCTTGTGAATTTTGAAAAATTGAAATAATTTTATTTCAAAATAAGTATTTCTTGAGCGAGCGTATATATCGGGATTTTTTCACTCTTCAGTTTTTATTGTGGAAAATCACTGCTTCACGTTAAGAAAAATTACTTTTGAAAAATATAATTTTTACATTTCTTTTGGAACCAAAAGCGAACCTCAAGAGATATGTTTTAAAGACATAGAAATATTTGATTCGAAAATTTTAAGAGTGAATAATAATTCTAAAAGAAGTTTTAAAGATGACACGATTTAAAATTAAAAATTAAAGAGTTGTCTTATTCAAAATTAAAATTGATAAAAATTTAACAATTTAAAATCGAACGCTAATTTTTTTCAATTTTTTTTTTGTCCTTAGTTCGAGTTTTGCAATTAAAATTGAAATAGTTGAAATTTGAAAGGTATAATTAACAATCTAAAAACTTTTAGACGATTTAAATTAACTTGAAATAAATAAAATTTTAAAGGTTTTGAGTAAAAAAAGGGAATATCTTAATTTTTGGTAACTGAAAATTTGTTAAGTTTTAAATTAACTTCGGATTAATTAAATTTTCTGCGTTCTGTTATTCCAAATAAATAATTGAATTTTCGAGTCAAAAGAAGAATATTTAAGACATTTGTTTATTTATCACAAAATAATTAAATTTGAAATAAATTATTTCAGTATTTTTTAAATAATCAAATTTTCAACAAACTAGTTCAATCGTAGATCAAAACAGATTAATTTTTAACCAAAAAGTTACGTGCTTAACTCAAACAGATTAAATTTATATCAATTGAGAAGATTTATCAAACCAAAAACGCGAATTACCTGGAAAGCAGTTGAACGTTTTTACACAAAAACCTGAAGCTTTTACCAAAACCTAATTTTCAATTAAATAGTTAAATTTTTTACCAAACCAATAGAATTTTCAAAACAAAAAATCTGTTTAACAAAACAGTTAAATTTTAAGCGGAAAACATGAATTTTCTACAAAGCACTTGAAGTTCAACTTGCAACTTTTAATTTTCAAGAAAAAAGTTAATTTTCAATACAAATTAAAATAGATGAACTTGTAGTTAAAAAGCTTGACTTGAATTTACTTAAAATAATTTAGTTTTAAAGGGGCTTAGCATATACAATTTTAATATCCCAATTCTTGTTAAAGTAATATTCTTTTATGTACTACAAATTTATAATTCAGAAATTCCAGAAGCTTCGTATTTAAAACATTCAATTTATTTTTCAATTTCAAATTGTGAAATTTGAACGCTTTAAATTAGTAAGTAGTTGTTTGAAAATATTCCTATTTGAAATGGTAGAATTTCAATTCGTTTCTAATGAAATTGACCTATTTTCAACATTTTTGTTTTAAATTTTTCAATTTTAAGATTTGAATTTTTTCATTAAAAATTAACCTAATGCAAAATTGTTTAATTTTAGACTTTTTCAAATTAAAATCGTTGAGCACATAATTCTCAAATTTTTAACGCTTCCAATTAAAAATGATCCAATATTGATTTAAAAAATTGTGAACAACTGTTCTTTAAAAATTGATATTTAAATCGTTAGTATTTTCAATGTTAGGGAATAAAAATCCAGAAACATGAACGTCCATTTACTGCTCGTTCGTAAGCAATCTTGAAATGATTTAAAAAAATAAAAATACATGTTTTCATTCTTAAATGACACATTCAAATAAAAAATCATTCCTATACAATGAATTAGCACTTTATATAAATTTTGCCTGATTCAAAACAGAATTGGTGTTTTAGTCTTTCCAGGAAATTTCTTTGGAACTTTTTCAGAATTCTTGAATCTATTGGATCTAAAAATTAATTTGGTGTCTTTACTTTGATTTTTGTTCTCCACTTGAATTTTTTTCCCGTTATATGGTAGTTTTTAAGGACAAGCCTTAAGCTTTAAAACATCATCTAGTAGTTGACGGCCCTGCGGACTCAACCTCAAACATCATTGGTGAATAAAATAGCGTCCGACATGGAGCATTTGAAATACTGAATTCTTTTTGCATTTCAATTTATTAATCACAGTTGTGATATCTCTTGAAACACTTTTTCTACGTCTTATGTGTCAGCGCACCTTCTCTTAAGGCTGACCAAATTAATTTGGTCCTTCAGCTGAATTTTCAAATATTCGAATGCAAAAAATGCAATGTGTCAAATGTTTCTCGTCGGTCAGAATTGCATTCATTAATAAGGTTTTAAGTTAAGTCTGCAGGGCAGCCATCTATCATATTCTGTTTTAAAGCGTAAAGTTTGCCCTTTAAAACTACCCTAGGGCGGGAAAAATTCAAGTTAAATCAAGAGTTACAAGACACAAAAGTAGACACCAAATTAATTTGTAGACCTAATATTCAGAGCGTTTCCCGTGAATATTTTTATCTCAGGGCCTTCGTACTAATACAATTACTGGTATCCAATAACCATTGCAATTACCCTATTTCTCTTTAATTTATTTCCACTCAATTCTGTCTTTCTCGTTGCGTTCAAATTCATTATTCTAGCTACATCCTCTCTGGGCAAAAGCTGCCCTATACGGACACTCGCAAACGAATCGCCCACTTACCTACAATACCCTAAACTCTAGCGATTCGCTCGCGCGAAATGGAGATTTTAGGTGCCAGAGTGCCTGGTCCCTGGCAGTCCCGAACCTCCCAAAATCTCTCACATTTCGTATGCGCGATGCAGAGGAAAGTATTTACAAGGGAAGCCAAGGGACCAACTAAATTGGGCCTTACTCCTTCTAGGTTGCCTGTATATTTGCGCCCAGCACCTAATCCCGATCACGTCGACCTATTTTCACATTTTTCGACCTTTGCACCTTTTTCATCTTGGATCTCGAAGGTGTCACGGAACCTTCAAAGTTTTTCGCTTCGACTATTTGCGAAGGACCTCCAATTGTACTGGGATCCTTTCGGGACCTTTCGTATCATCTCTGACGAAGTTTGAACTCCGCTTTGCGGGCCTGCGCTGATTTTGTTTTGATCGCTGTGGATCATTTTGGACAATTAAGCACTTTGAGGCTCTGGACAAAAGTCTCTTAAGGACAGCCGCACTCGTCAACGACCATTTTTGGCAAATCTCTTTTGATGATGTTGGAATCGGGCCCATAGTAAATTAGGGACATTGAAGAGAATTTCAGTGGCGCGCAGCAAGGCTGCATCCCAGCAAGCCGATCCATTTTTCTGTATTCTTCAATTACGTGCGTGTAATAATTCAAAAAAGTGTCCGGCGTCCTGTGACCTGCTGCACAGTCTCCTCTGCAATAGTTCGCGTAGTACCTGAAACAATGAGAAATTTATTTAAGAATGAGGCCTCTTTTGTTTTCACCGAGGCGAAGCAATTCTTAAAATTAGTGTTGCTTAACGATACGAGATTGCTCGGTTCTCTTACTCATTTTAGCCGTGCGAGAAGTATTCTCAAAACCTGAAAATATCATTCTCTCTTTTCTTTTTATCGTCTCATTTCGATGGGTTCCACGAATAATATGCTATCTTTTCGTTATCGTTAAAAATTAGATTAACCTCATTTTGTCTGATATTTAGTAAACACTTAGAAGTGTTAAAAGAAATAAAAATCTTTTAAAATGTCCTATTTAGAACTTAAAGGAGCTTAAATTACATTACAAATTGTAATACAAAATACTGGAGATTTTAATTGGTAAGAAATGTTTCGAAAAGTAATAGGTTATTCATTCCTCCTGATAAAAAAAATAGTTTATGAAAATGTCAACACTATATATGTCCCAAATATAAAAGTTTTATTCTCAGAATTGCTGTCTAAGGAAGTGTCTTTCAGGTAAACGAATATGACTATGTTCTCCATAAATATTATTCCAACTGTAATTTAAACTATGCATTACAATACTGTTTCAATAATAAATTATTTTCAATATAAAATAAAACACATTTGACCACTTTTCCTGGTTTATAAAATCATCAGTAAAAAATTGCGTTCACTTGCACGTTCAGAAATTCAAGCTTATGTAAAAGGGTCACTTTTAATTTTTATTTTTTGTAAAAGAAAGTTATTTTTTTAATCAAAGTTTCCGTATGGGTCCTAAGAAATTCTTTTAAATCTTCCAACATTATTTAGAGCTGTATGGTATTTATTTAAATAATACCTCGAAATAATTAAAATCATTAGAAAATCCTTGTAGTCTTTTCAAAAAATTCGAAAATCGAGCCTTAAATCTCTTGAAATCTCTTTAAAAATCTCTAAAATTCCTTAATAATATGCTCTAATTTTGTATATGCATGAAAACTATTTTAAAGAAATAATAACATTATATCTTAAAAGATTAAAAAATCTTCATTAAATCCGATTCTTAAATAAGAAAATTGTTTTTATTATACTTGTCATTTTATTATTCTTTTAAAACGAGTTTTAAAATATAATAATTGATAAATTATTGCTAATTAATATAATAACTATTATTAAAAACGAGTGTAAATAAGGCTTTTTTGGGCCCAGGAATCCAGAATTATAAAATAATTTTCTTTACGCATAAGATATAAGATATAGCCACAAAGGCCACACAAAAATAAAATAAAAAACAAAAGAAAATTATAATATTGCAAATCATACTTATGCAATTTGTATATTTAAGAATGTCCATTCTGACACTGAAATAGCAGTTTATCAAAATATACGATTTTTCGAGAAGCTCGCTTATATGAGACGAGATAAGATCAGATTTTATAAAAAAGACAATAGCTTTTATCCTTGTTGCTCATTTCTCGTATGCCTACGCCGGATTATTTCTGATTACTTGAAAGTATTATTTATTTGAATTTTTTTTGAATTTTCCATATAATATATAAACCTTTGACTCAATCGTTGAATTTTAAAGGACAAAAATAACGAATTCTCTACCAAAACGACAAATTTATAACAAAATAGGGGAGACAACATCAGATGATGAATCTACAGTAGATAATAATGTTAAGCTGTGATACATTATTCACGTATCATTATGAAATTGAATATTATTTATAATTTTTCATCATTTCACAGTAAAAAGAAAAAATTGAAAGTAAGTCAGAAAATCCTGGTGAAGGCGATCACCGGTTAAAAAATGTTTCTCCCTCATTTTGATTTATTATTTGTTCGTAACTATAAAGCAACAGCAAAATTAGAAATTTCATAAATAACGGCTATTTTCTAGCAATTATCTAACAGAAGATAGTTATAAACTATAGTACATCTTCGAATGAATTAGGTCTGTCAACTTGCATTAATTATTACCACAATAAGCGAAAAGTAAACAAAATGTCAAAAACTTCAGAAAAAGCATAACTATCTAGCATTAATAGAGGAAAAGATAGTTATAAAATTAAATACTGATAATTTGTTTAAACAATACTGTTTTCTGAATTGCATTAATTATTAATTTGCTCTGAGTAAAAATGGGGCAAAAATGTAAATATTTTAGAAAAACAGCAGCTTTCTAGCATTACTTAAAGAGAATAACTTACTCTAAATAAAATTTCGAGAAAAAGTTAAAAAATTAAGAAAAGCCTTCAGCTTTCTAGAATCATTTTAATAAAATGTTATTATAAGTAATTGTAAATTGTTTAAATTATTATTTCCGTTAATTTCAATTGAGTGTTTCCTCGCTCAAACCAACAAGTTAAAAACAAGTTAAAAACAAATTGAAAACAATTTAAAAATTTTGGGAAACCCGCAATATGCTATTTCCATTCTAAGACCAAATTGCTATAAGCAATTCTTAATTTTTAAAATAACTTATTTAAACATCTAATTATCAATAGAGAATAATAATATATGTATGAGATACCTAATATTGACACCTAGTTTTGACGAATCTAAATAAAATGTACAAAAAGTCCTTTTGTCTCACGGGCATATATTCCAAACTTCATAGCAGTTGCGGAACCTCTGATTATCATTTTTTTTCTATTTTAATACTTTTTTGTATCGATTCGTGCAATTTTAGGGTCAGTATTATAAATTAGAAAAAAATGAACCACACAAGTGCAGCACGGAAGCAACCACCTAATAAAGCTTTTCATTTGTAATTCGAAGCTTTGAAAATCGAAATCTGAATTTGAAGTGGCCATAAGTTCCGATTTACAGGCCATACGTTCCCCCTGCAGTAACGACAATTCAAAACAAAATAAATCTGAAGTAAAAACTAGAGGATCGATGATTAGTACACCAGGATCGGACAGAGTATGTTTTGTAAGAGTCATTCGTAAGGCATCATGAAATCCATATGCCATACACGAGAGCAATGGCCGCGAGTTTGCGGATTGTTGAACAATTACGGGCCGAAGTAGCGGAGGCAGATATCATTCAAATTATACAGAAGAATAGCCAGCGAATCTATTGAAATAACCAAACGGAATTAAACGAAAGCAATTCGTTTTTTTTAGGGAAGCTTAGAAAAATAACCTTTTAAAAGTCAAATTATAAACAAACATTTCACAAAAAGGATTAAAACAGAATCATTCATCCCAAAAACCACTTTCTTGAAAAAGACAGACTCAAAAATACAATTGAAGTCAGTTAATTTAACCAAGATACTTTAAATGGAAGAAGTATGTTTCTAAACAACATTGTAATCGGCTAATTTGAGACATCTCTTTGTAGCAAAGAAAAAAGACAACAATATCACTCTATTTTCCGTAAATCTTCTTTAGTCTTTTTTATGCTTTATATTTCAAACTAGTTTAGGGTTCCTTATCAGGAAAATTTTTAACAGAAAGCTAATACTAATATTTTTGTCTTATGCTGATTATGAATTAGAACTGTAAATATGAATTTAAAGTTTCTTATTAAAATACCATTGCAATTTTTTTTCATTCAGATGTTAATCCTTAATATTTCTGAAATCTTTCATACATTTTTATGATTGTTTGAACAACCAATCATCATAATTTCCTAGGTATCACTGCTTCTCATAAAATCTAATAAAACTTTTTAAAGCTCTATTATATTTTGTATGAGCCCTGTTAAAATTAATTGTATTATCTCCCTCTCTTTTTATACACATGTTCATAAGTCTCCTTTTATCTTTGAGTTTTTTTATTATAGAAAACGTTCACATCCTCTCAATCAAAATCATGCTCATGTGTGATTCTAAGTCTGGAAAGAACACTGCGGTATTTCTCATTCCTATACAAATTATTTTTAACTTCATCCCTCCTTATCTTAAGCGTTTTTCTTGTTTGACTTATATGATCTGCATTACGGGACCCATATTTTATTTTACAAATTTAATTCTGTTTATACATTTTTCCATATATGTATTTTCCTAGTTTATTAGTTCTATTACTTTTGGATAAAATTCTAGATATGTTATGTAAGCCCATTTTACCCAGCAATGATCTCAAGGTCTTTGAAATTTTACCAAAATGAGGTTAAACAACCATATTCAATTAATCCAAATTTTTCATCTCTTTGTTGTTTTGATGGTCGTCTTTTCAACTTATCCCGTAAAGCCTATTGTTTATATGTTTTCTCAACGAAATATATAGAAAGAGTTTCAAGAACATGATCTATTTATGCAAATCTACATACTTTTTACGTTCAGTCTTCAAATTTAGTTTTTTGAGTTTTTAATTTTTATGTTAATTGCAATCTTGGGCGTACAAAGTTAAAATAATTTAGAAGGATATCAATGTTGTTTGCCTCTACTAAATATAAACATTAATACATTTTTTAAACAATTTTGTTTGCCATCTTGAATAAATTTTTTTCACTATGTAAAAGTGCATATGATTTTCCGAATTTTTTCAGTCGCTCATTAACATCTGGTATTCGGTTTTTGGCTTTTACAATTTAAAAATAATTTCATATTTCAACAGATTTTTTTTTATGAACAGTTTTTGCTAGTGAAAAATTACAAAAATGTTGTTTAATTAAAATTGTTTTGAGAATGTGCAAAAAGACACATTCCTTATAAAACAAGCTAACAGCATATTTTCTTTGATTCAGGCTATGAAATCCATAATTGCATAAAATAGTAAGAAGTTATTTTTTACGTTAAAGCCCAACTTATTTATTTTTATTAAAAGAAAAATATATTTTATAAAGTATTAATTTCCGAAAAATCAAAATGTTCAATTTTGTAATTATTAGCATTTAAAATGTTGATCAACTCTTTTTTATACAGAAATTTCATTTATTAATAAAAAAATCAATACAATCGTTTTGGATATTAATTGATCCTGATACATGATATAATATATGCCTATGGATAATTTCTTTCGTGTTAAAAATTTGTATAATTCCAATTTAAGGTTATAGTTTTGAACCAAAAAATGTAAAAATTTAATTTAGTATCTAAGAATCTGACAAATTTAATTATTGAGAACTTGAATCCAAAATCATTTAAATTTAAAAGCTTAAATTGGAAAATATGTGTTGCCCAGTTCATTGACTTTTAAATTTAATTCGATTAAAATTACAAAATGTATATTTTTGTCATGTTAATATTGTTAACCAGAAAACATGATTTCAAATGTAGCATTTTTAATATACTTTTTAAATTTTTTTAAAATTTTAAAATTTCAAGAAAATTACATGGAACTTTTTCAGTTTTGAAAGTTTCTATTTTCAAATTGCATACTGTCGTAGGCTGCTACTTTAAAATTATTCAAATTTTAAATGTTTTTCTTTACAAACTGTAGTTTTATTGAAATTAGCTGGTAGTTTTTCGAGAAAAACTTATATCTTTGGGGCAAATATTTATTAAGGGGAAGAGTACAAATAGAGGTAAAAAAGGAATTTTCCTTTTTTTTAATTAAGGGTTCTTTTTGTCTTTTTATGATTGAAAAGGAAGCTTAGGATTTGCCTTTTGAACCCTTCAGATTGCAAAATCTTAATTATAAATTCTACATCTTCTACTGCTTTGAATACTCCTACAACATAATATTTGAAAAATATAATTTGATTTGATTATTATTTTGGCCAGAATGAAACTGAAGGCAAGCTCCATTAATAATATTAAAATAAGTTTTTATTCAGTGGTTAAATCCGGATCAGCTATGGTTTATAAAAAACAATGCTGAAACGTTCAGTATTATTTGGAAGAGGGATTAATATTAGGAGTGCGACCCCGCTCACTCCCTATGAAAATTAATTTTGTTTTTAATTCTTTAATTTCTTTATAAAATTGTTTTATTTTAAAAATCTGCTCACCCTTGAGGGGCGATTATCCAATCGTCCCATCCGAGCTGCGAAAAGCTAACGTAGAACCTCTGCTTGCAGCACTGACCCCTAACGGCGCCGCTACACTCCACTGCTCGTCTTCTAACACGCTTCACAGCCGCTGGATCTGTTCGAACGACTAAAAACGGCCTGTCCGGATCTTGCGCACCTGTAAAAAGAATGATTAATTCAGTAAAATACAACAAAAATTGCAGTTTGACATACCGATCGTCAAATAAAATTAAAAAAAATAGTCAAAGTAGGCACTGCGTAGCTGCAAAACACAGGGTTTCGTAGCGTTTTAAATCACACTTTGATACCTATTCTTCCCTGTTCTCCCCTAGTTTTCCGCTCTTCTTCCCTGATTTCCCTCTCCGATCCTATTTTCTCCCTCTCACTTCACTGCTCGCTTACCGTCATCTCCCTAAATGCTTCGTTCTTTATTTTCCCCTCTTCTAACTTCCTTAGACCTCCCTTCCCCTTCTCTACTCATCCAAAATACCCTACTAGCCCACCCCTCACTTTCCCACACTACTCTTATTCACTTAAAATAATTTCCTATAATTCCTCTCACCTTCCCAAATTTAAAGTCACAGTAGGGGCCGCGCACCTACAATAAGTGTTCCGTAGCCTGTTAAGATATTAATTAGGTAGTTCAAATACCCCCTCTCTGACTTCTTTTCTCCCATTCCCCCTACATGACCCTTTTTCCCTTCCTTCACTTCATTCTTTGCCCCTATTCCCTAACCTCTTCCTTCACTACTTCCACCTCTTTAGCTTCCCCAGGTGACCCTCCTCTTTCATTATTTCCCTTCCCCTACGTTGAATTCCTTTTTCCTACTCGTCCATATTTCTAATAATTTCCTCCGCTTCCCCTCACTTCCCATAAGTCCTCTACCCAATATTCTCACCCTACTATCCTCTCATTTCCCACCACTTCCTCCTAATATCCCTTTATACATTTCTCCTCTCCCCCAAGCATTACCAACTTCACTTATTTCGCCCCTTATCCGTTTCCCTCACCTCCCTACCTTGGGAAGAAGTATGAACAAAGAAATTTGTGTGATAAAAAACGTATGTTTCTGGTTCCATTCGAAAACGGCAAAAGTAACAATTTTATTGTTAAGTGAAAACAGATAGGCAATTCAATTTCTTAAGAGAATAACTACTTTTAAAACAAAAAATTAGAATCTTATTTAAAAAGTTTCCAAGGGCCAAAGACTTTGAGCGAGAAAATGGTATAGGCCGTTCTAAAATTTGCCTCCTCAATTTTGGGTCAATGAAAAATGAAATTTGATAGGAAACGAAAAATAATAGCTTTACCATATTTTTGAGCAATAAATAAAAAATTGGATTTTGTCCCTATTAGAACCAAATTCTGCAGGGTGTCACAAATTTGTCCTGTGAATTTTTTTAATGATTCGTTAATGTTATAACTTTATAACGTTAAAATCTTGTGTCAGTAGGATGATTCAAATCTTCTTTAAATTTTCTTGCAAATCGCCCCCAAGCTTTTTCGAATTCACACAAAAATAAACGTTAACAAAATTGAATTCAGAGGTTGCGTAAGTTTCTTGATGCTTACCATGTATTTTAAAAGAAAAAAAAAGTTTGTTAACATTTTATTGAGAAACGTTAATATTAGCTGACTTGATTTAAGAACTCAAAATACTCCTAACAATTAGCTATAAAATGCAAATCAATAATTAACTTTTAAATATCACCTCGATAAGTCTGTTTCACAGGCTCCATAAGTGAAACATAGAGTATCCGAGTTTTTGGCGCTAATTATGATTTCTTTGCGGGTTGTTTGAAATAAATTGTTTCTAATATACGAAGGACAATTTTATTCTGATAATGAGACGTTTACATATATTTCTTAATCAATTAACTTTTACGGAAATGATTGTTTAAATCATTTTTTTTTCATCCATAATAATATTCTATAATATTAACGCTAGAAAGTTACAGTTTTTTTGACAATTTTCTATTTTTTATCCAATTTTCAATTAGCTTAAGATGACAATTGTTGAAATTTCACACACCCAATTGTTTGAAGAAATTATTATTGTTTATAACTATCTTCGACTGCAGTAATGCTACATATTAGTAGTTTATTCTGAAATTTTTATATTTATTTTCAACTTTAAAATTAGAATGAGTTAACGAATATAATTGTTTAAATAATTTATTATTATTAGTATAGAGTTAGAAATGCGCAGTTCGTTTCAAAATCTTCAACTTATTTTTAATTTTGTACTTAAAAGTAGGTAATATTCAACTAAATATTACTGAAATAATTGTTGGAATCATTTATTATATACAATAATATTCCCTTAGAATAATGCTAGAAAGTTGCAGTTTTTAAAAAAAAATTTTACTTTTTATTCGCATTTCAATTATTCTTAGATAAGAATGAATGGGATTTAACAAACCTGTATGTTTGAACAAATTATTGTTGTTTATAACTTTATTTTCCTACAGTAATGCTAGATAGTTGCAAGTTTTCCAGAAATTTGTTACTTCTTTTCAATTTTTCATTTAGAGTAAGGTAATTCAATCAATAAACATAATTATTGACTATTTTTCCGGATTTCCTAACTTATTTTAAAGATTTCAAATAGAGTGAGGTCATAATTAATTCAAGTTAACAAATATCACTGTTTAAACAATTTATTATTATTTTTAATAACATTCTCATGATTAATAACATTGTTCATGATTATCTTCTTCTTCTATATTATTGCTAATAAATTGTGCTTTTTTATTAAATATTTATGTTTTCAATACTTTTCACTTATTAGGACAATAGTTAACGCAAATAAAGAAAAATGATTCATTAAACAATTTATATATTATATATATTTATATATTTATTTAGATAATTGGCCGAAAAATGCAGTTTGAAAAAAATTTTTACCTTCGTTTTGATTTTTCAGTCAGGAATAAATAATGAATAAACTCCAGAAAGAATAATTTTTTAACATTCAATCTCTGATGTAAATTGTTCTTGAAGTAGTTACTGAGAGTCCTTTTGTTTCAATTGACATTTTTATAATTATTTATAATTTGTCTTGAACTAAAAAGTCAAAGCATAGTTAAATATTTTAGAACAACACGCAAGTATCTAGCATTATTTAAAGGTAACATTATTAAAAATTATAATAATTTGCTTAAAAAATGATGTTTCTTAAATTTCTTCTAAGAAAATATTGTTATGAATAATAATATTTAATATGTATAACAAAATACATGATGGTGGCTCAGTTGGTTAGACACTCGGATTTTACCTCAGAGGTCCGGGGTTCGATCCCTGAGCCGGTACCTCTGGAAATTTTTCAATGTACGTTTACCGAGATTCTGGTGGTTCGGAACCCACCTTAAGCTGTAGGTCCCCCCATCGTATACTTGACTGCAACCCAGTCCGTCAATGATGGGGTAAAAACCAGGCTTTGTCCAATATGTCTGGGCAGAATGCTCTCATCAGATCACTTGATTGCATTATAAAAATGCGTCCGTGACTGATGATATATACCGGGACAGCCCCGTGCAAATATAATCAAATAAAAACTCCAACTCTAACCAAAAATGCCTTCGACATGTTGGGCAGTATAAGCCTGTGACAACATTTAAACACTGAAATGTTTTTATAATTATGAACGGTTTAAGCATTTATTTATGTAGAATTAAATTGGGTATTGCCTTGCTCTAAAAGAAAAGTTGAAAACATGTTTAAAAGTTTTTTTTTAACTGTGACTTTATAACTCTATTCTAAGAGAAAATTGCTATACTGAATAATGAATTGTTTGAAGAAACTATTTAAACACCCTATTATCAATCAAAATTAATAGTTTATTTATTATATACAATTCCGGTTTTTTATACACCGACAAAATCATAATTAGCCCCAAAAATCTCCTTGTTAGGCTGGTCCATTTAAATCCCGTTACACTGCAGCTAAAAACGTATTATACTATGTCTTTTGTTTTAAAATCCTGGTGAAACAGAGGTCTGTACACGGGTCTCACTCCCTGCTAATGTATCATTTGAGTCATTTAGCTTGATAACATGTACCGTCAAATGATACCACTTCATTGGGTATGGGTCTGTAAAAATTTTTCTTTTACAAAAGTGAGCTTAGAATCACTGTATGAATCTAACCACAACCAGTGATAAGCCGCGACTGCATCCGAATTTATTAGAAGTACTTACTTTTGCCTGGTGGTTTGCCCAGGGGAGATGAAAATTGTAAAAAACAACTTTTCGTGTTCAGCGGGATTTTAGACAGTCGAGTTAGTTAAAACGCAGCGAATCTCGTAAATGGTTATCCATAAAAGTATTATCCGCGCCCTAAATGGTTGGATATTCTGGCTTTGTATTGTTTAAACAAGTTAAATAAACATCTTATTATCAATACAAAGTAATAATTTATGTATTAGAAACAATTTGTATTTAAAAAACAGCAGCAAATTTTAATCAGCGTCAATATTTCGCAAAAGCCGATTTTTCACTTATAGGTTTGGTTCGGGACCTATAAAACGGACTTGTGGATTTGGTACCCTTAAAAAAATGTCTGGTGTCATGGGGTTTGCGTAAATATTAAATACCTTTTTTTGTTTACATACGCATTTACAAATTTTTGGGCGGTACTCGTGAAAATTCGAAAATAAATTTTGGATCACCCTAATCGCACAATGAAACTCTATTTGAAAATAGAAATAGTTTTAACCTGTCACCTGGTGAGAAATTGAAGAAATAAATTCTGTTTTAAAAAAATATTATTTAAACAATAAATATGATACCTTTGTCATTGACGGTAGATTCGATGACATGAGGTGAATGACCTCCGAACGTGGAGATGTGCACGTGCGATCCGCAGCCCGTGCAATCTACAAGGAGCGTCAGCTTGTCCTTTGGCGAATTTCCGCTCGCCTGATACCAATTGCTGACAACTTTCGTTACATCGAATTTTTGCCAGCCCAATTGACCAACATTCACTCCTAAGGACGTCACCATATCTAGGTGCTGTCCGAGCTCCTGCAATTTTGCAACATTTTTGTAATTAAAATTGCAAAATAATGGTGTTTTTTATTAATTACTAAGTAACAAACAGTTACACGCAAGGCCTGCAATTATTTACTGTATACGTATTTTAGGTTAAATTACTCAAAAATACGTATTTTTAGTTAATTAATTAATTATATTTTAGTATTGATAAGTACTATTACTCAAAATATTGCAATATATCATAAAATGTTAATAACGGCTAATTAGTCACAAACGCTATGAAAACTATATTAATAAATCATTTTAAATCTTAAAACACTTATGCCTTAGTATTAAATGAGGGCTTGTCCACTCTAAAATCTGCTAAGGGTTCATAGAATCCTTCGAAATAATTTCACATACTCTGAAAAAGTTTTTAACTCTTTGAAATCCGTTATAATCACTTAAAACATTTTGAAAAAGCCCTTTTAATTCTGTGAAACCCTTTGAAATCGTTAGAAAAACTTGAAATCTTACGAAATCCCTCGAAATATTTTTGAAGACTTCGAAATCCTTAACACTTTTTAAAATACTTTGGGGTCTGTAGAAATTTCTTGAAATCCCTTGAAAACTTTTCAAAAAATTAGAAGTTTTATCATATGCCATGAAAGATTAATTTTCAACCAATTAAATGAATTATCAACTAAAATGAGAAATCTTAAAAAAGAAATCACCCATGAAGATTATTATCTACAAGAAAAGAAAAATGTTTAAAAGAATACACGAAATTTCTCCTAAAAATGATATATTTTACATTTAAAAGGGAATAGTTATACTTATAGTAAAAAATTCATTTTTAACTGTAAACGCCAAATTTTCATACCAAATAGTTAAAATTCGAACGCAAAGATAAATTTTTCACCAACAAGATTAATTTTAACAACAAAGAACGGATTTTCGACAAAATAGATAAATTTTTAACCTACGAAATCAAATTTTAACTCTAGTGGTGAATTTTCAATAATAAAAGGAATTCTGAAATCAAAGAGTTGAATTTTGGTCCCAAACGATACATTTTTAACCATAAAGATTAATCTTCTACAAAAGAAGACGAATTTTCAACAAAATACATGAATTATTAACCAACAAATATATATTTTCCAGCAAAAATGGTATAGTCATATTTTAGCTGAAGAAAATAATTTCTAATAATAAAGACAAGAATTTTCAAACAAATGCTTACATTTTTATACAACGAAATTAATTTTTAAGGAAATACATTAATTTTAACATACAAAATATAAATTTACAAATAAAAATGTAATGTTATTATTTGCAATTGAAAAAAATAATTTTCAACAATAAAAGTAAGGGATTTTTAACTGAAATAAGGAGTCTTTGATCAAAAAAGAAAAACATGAATGAAATAATGCGAAGAATATATTAATAAGCAAAAGACATAAATTTGAAACCAAAGAAATTAATTTCCAAGAAAAAACGCAATTTTCAAGAATTTCATTTGTCCAAAGACAAAATTTCCAACCAAGAAATATTTTTCAGTCAATGAAGGAAAAAAATCAAATCCAAAATGTGAAATTTTTATGAATAAGAGAAGTATCTTCTACAAATAAAAGTTGAATTTTTGAACTGAAAATATAAATTTTCAAGATAAAAGTTAAAATTCGATCAAATAGTTGACTTTTCAACCAAAACTATTTATTTTATGTTTTCAATAAAATCCTTGAATTTTGAAAAAAAAATAAAATGGTATGTTCATTCCCTAAGTTTGTAAATTATACAAATAATGATTTAGGGGTCAAAATTTTTATTTAAATAGTAAGTACAATCTGTAAAATTCGTTCATTAGTTTGAATATTTTCCAATGTTTCCATTTTTTTAGACAATTTGATATTTCCTTTTTTTTAAATGTTAGTGAAACTCCAAACATGTCAATTTTTTGAAATTAAATTGAAAAGTCCCAATGAGACGGCGCCCTCAGAAATTGTGAGCAAAAATTTAGGACCGCGCGATAACAATAGCAAAACTTCGTTTTCGAGCATAAAAACGTCGTGATAAATTAAGACGTCTGGTCACCCTCTGTATTCCTACGAATAATTGCCAGTAATACAACTGAAATGCGGAAACAATTATCAAGCTTTCGATCATTACAATTTTTATTATAATTAATGCAACTTCAATTAAAAATTTAATTATGTAGAAGAGGTTTTAAAACAACGTATAAAGTGCAAGTTTATAAGCAGAAGCGAAGTAATCGGTCCTTAGTAAATTCATTGCTCGAGAGCTGACTATAGTCGGAGGAAACCCTACAAGCGAGCAGGGGTTATATCAGATGGATATAGATATACATATACATATAGATTCTGGGAGATCAGTAAATGTTTTAAACGGATTAAATGGTAATATATCAAACAAGATTGTTAAAGTCTCGATCAGACCTTATGGAACCAGCTATTCGTTTTCAGATTGATAAATTATTAGTCTTTCATTACATCTTATTAGATTTGAGATAATAGCTGCAATTTGTGATGGATGATTATATATTAATTCTATGGGTCAGACAACGTCAAATCTTCCCAACTAAAGTTAATTCTTTTTAGCGGATTGAAACTTGGCGAAGTTATAGTCCAAGTAAACCCATATTAATTCACGAAACCATAGGTCGATTGATCTATCGGTTGTTAATATACAGAGGCCTAAACTTTTCACTTTTGCAGATTCGCGTTAGTGTAACTTCTTTCAGGATTATCCGATTAGACTTTTATTATAACCAAGAATATAGTGTGAATAAACTCTACAGATATCTTACTTTTTCTTACTTTCTCTCTCTTTTTCTGACCTTTCTTTCTTTCTAATTTTCGGGAACATATCAGATCACTGAATGTTACTTTAAATTTCTCAGTGTAGTTACCGCAGATGAAAGTCTAGATTGCAATGCTTCTGCATTTACGGCATGACTTTCTTCGGAGCTTAACATGATGATTGTTTCCTTCAAGTTCTTCAACGCCCATTCGTAGAACGCTTGTTCTGTCAAAATGTGGTCTTTTGGAGACGATTGCAGAACTAGCTCATGTAGCAAGTCTCTTCAAGTTTTCATCAATTTCATCACAAGACCGTTTTCATCAGTCGTAGCGTGGACGTTCAATTCCAAAATCTTTCTCATGAAAGCGGAGATGGGAAAAGTTGCACTTGTTTTTACAATGTAGTGGTAGACCATCAGAAAAGTAAAATACCTTCTTGAGATCAAAATTACTCTAAGTAATTGACAATTATTTTGTGCAATTCGTGTATGCCCACAGAATCATGAGTCAGAGCGTACGATAAAAAGCTTCTGCAGCATTTCGAGCTACCGAAGCTAAATTTTTGTGAAATCAAAATGTACAAGAAATCGTACTGCGAAAAATTTCTCCTTTAAGTAATAAACAAACGATATCTGATCACTTAGCAACAAAATTATTTGATTTTAAGTTTAATATGTCATTACTAAGCACTTCGACGAAGTCATAGATTGTTTCTGATAACTCTTGCTTCTGGACATTTCTTGCATTTGTCAAAATGACAACTCAGTATCGTTCGCTACTTTGTCGATATTGATTCGAACAAGATTCAGTTTCAAGTTATCGTGATGCATCCAAATGCGAGCATAGTGAGCGCCACAAGCACAAGCTTTGACTGAAACACAATGTTTTGGTCAAAAATGTTTAATTTTTGGAAGTTGGATATTTACGTGGTGATTCAGCTTGATTAAACGTGCATACAGTTCATAAACATTACCTAACAGTAATCTTTTCTGAAAGTATTCCCTTGAGCCATCTTTTTTCTTCACTGAAATCTTTTATTCCTGGTAAAATAAGACTTTTCGCAGCATCTTTATTGAATGCCACAGCGGGAGCCGAAATAAAAACTTTTTCTGAATTACTGCAAGTTTTTCTAAAGTTCTCTTTTAATAGCTCAGGAAATTCGATTGTAGCTGTAGTTATTATCACATGACAATTTTCAATTTTTATTGGGAATATCTGGATTGCGATCAGAGTCATTGGCAGAAGAAATATAAGATGTATTATTATTTGCTTTGTCATTGATGTCCTGAAGAGAATCAACAGTCCGATCATCAGATGACACGTTTAAAACTAGGTCTTAAAAAGATGCGTTCAGGATTTTTCTACATGGTTCACATACTTTTGAGTTGATCAGCAACCAAGAATATTAATTATGAATACTCTTAGGGATTTCTCTTCAGCCACTATGTTTTACCTGTGTCTATTTTTTCGAAGGATTGCAACATCGACTGAATATACTTTGTTTGATGTTGCAATTTGGTTTAAGCTAAACTGACAACCATTATTTAGTTGAACACAGTATTTCAAATTTATCTGACTCTAAATTCGTATGTCAATGAATAGCTTGTGCGTCTAGGTAGTCACTAAGATAAATATTCTATTGCGTCGAAAGATTGTCTCTTGACAGAAATGGAATTTCCTCTTAAAGTTAAGATGAACTAATATTCATTTGTTTTAAAAAGAATATTTTTACAGCAGACATTATTAATTTGCGACAAACTTCATTGAATTGATCAACCAAATAAATCTCTGAATGTCCAGAAGTAAGATTTTGACAGCATCCAGAAAATTATGAATGAAATAAAAAGTGTAAGATGTAACGCAATTTAAGTGCCATATTTTTTACAGATAATCATCTCACGTTATATTGACAACTGGTTGATAAATCGACCTATGGTTTAGTGAATCAATAAAGGTCCGATATATTTCTAATTTAACTAAGTTTCAATACTATAACAAAATTAATTTTAGGTGTTAACACTTTACGTATTCTAGGGACCTGGCCGAAAATTTCGTGCCGTTGCATTAAGTTATTAACTAAAATGGAAGTTTTTCGCTCACAAGCCGTAACGTAACTAAATACACTGGAAAGTGGATTTGTGCATGGTTCCGGATGTGGTTCTCATGGATTCTGTACTTGATGTACATTGTCCCTAGCACCTATGAATTTAGTTTCAATCAGTTCATCGTTGTCAACATCTTCCAAGTGGAGTTTATCAATAGGAAGCTGCTATTCCACTTCCATTTAGATGTCAGCTATTTCAACAGCCGAAAGCAATCTGCTTACAGATATTGAGCGTTCGTGGTTTGCTAGATTTTGCTCATTTATTCTTGTGGCTAGCCCTGGGTGCTTAAGTAAGAAGACTGCATCTGGAGGATCCGTTGATGCTAGATTACCATTAGGTTGCGCCAAAGCATCAATTGTCGCTACTTGATCGTCTGATGCGGCTCTCTCTAAGTGATGTTCATTGTCCACGTTTCTCTACGCCAAATCAGCCCACTGTTTAATCTTTATTACTCAATCTTCCGAGATAAGAAGAGTATTTCTGATGTCCTTCATCTTACCTGTAAGATTTCCCACTGAAACCTTCTGAATGTTAGGATACTTTACAGCAAACTTTGTCCTGAAGTTGTATCCTTTTTCGCTTTTGGTTTAAAACTTCGCACTTTCGTAATATAGACGCACCAATTACTCTTTCATTGTGGTATTCCATCTGAAGCTCTCCTACGGTATTTCTCTTCAGTTGGTTAGCTGCACATTGCAAACGCTAGCTAAAGCGTCATCAGCAGGCACAGTTGATGTTTGAATGTTCATCGTTTGTCATTGATATTGTTGCCACTGAAGCACCAGATTTGGCTCCAGCGGCGCTATCTATCCATGATATCCATGATATCCATGATATCCATGATAAATTATGGGTTTTGGTGTCCCTGTTATAGCCGTCAAAATCATGAGAGGAAAGCTCAAACCCTATCGCGACGTCAATTCGAGATTATTATTTTCTAATAATAATGACATATAATAAAAATAATTATATATAATAATTTTAATATATAATATAATAATATTATAATAATTATTTATGTTCATCCAGACATTTTTTTTTATATCACAATTCTAAGAATAAAAAACGTACCTTTCCACGCAAATGCGTTGTGTTACCACAGCGTACCCTGAACACCCAGAGAGTGATATTTCTTTGGTTACTCTGACTCTGTTTGTGGTGTTGATAATGATGGCTATGCCTCAATTCAACCCTGGCCCATAGGGTCGCTCTTTTGATTTTGAAAGGCCCTAATGCTGGTTCCCCACTGGACGTTGGAAACTCCAGGAGTGGTTGACCATTTAACGTACGCCCTGAAACAAAAAAAATTAATCAATTTTTTTAAAACTTATATTTCATATTAGTTTTCAGCTATAAATGCACGAGCGAAAAGCGCGCGCTCCGTCTTTAGGTATTTATGTCCTGAATTTATTAATTGAAAACGTTCCAAATCAAACAATTTTAGATTTGACCAAAAATCCATTTCAAATCATGCAGGCCAGCGAATGACATTCGAAGGGATTAAAATTTAACAGTTTCAAATTAAAAACTGAGTTGAATATTTCAAAGTTAAAGCTTCTGAGATTATAAAATTATACATTTCTTATTTTTCCTTATTATCCTTATAATTATTTATGTAGTATAAAGTGATATATGAAGTGATTGGATATATTTTTGTTACTAAATTATGTTATTTCTGTGAACAAAATTGACTGACATTTTCATTATTACAAATCAACGAATTTTAAATATTTTGAACCATTTAAGTTTTATTCTTTTGAAAACTTCAAATGGTATATGCATTCTAATTGTAAATTTTCAAAACTAACGAATCCAAAACTAAAGCGTTAAAAATTAAACACTTCGTCAAAGACGAATTAATTTTTAAATTATGCATTACGACCTTAAAAATTCAATGTTAATTAAAATAGAGTATTTATTAGTCTCAATTTGCTCTTAGTTATATTTTCAATATTACCTATAACACTTGTGACCTAATTAAGAAATTAAAAAACAAATTGGTGTTAAATATGACTATTTATCACAAATTATGTTTAATACAAGAAAAAAAATAAAATTAACATGAGTAATCAATTTTTGTCTGAATCAAGATAATATTATTTATTAGAAAGGTTTAGTCGCCTAGGCAGAACATATGATTTCTACTTTGGCCATATTTTCGAGCCATTCAATTTCTCATACTGATTAATGATGAGTCCATATGAAAGTACTAAATGTCCGATTTTAGTAAAATTGTTAGAAATTAAAGAATTAAAAATTAAAAAAGTAAAATTTTTAAAATAATTTTTCAAAAGTCAAAAATTCGAAACTTATTAGTGAATTCTTTTTGAAATGTAATAAAAAAAGAGTGTTACGCGTCTAAAAATAAGATACTACATTCACAATGGGAGCACTCAAAAATTAGAACCATTTAGAATAAAATAATTTTTAAGTTTGCGAAGATTAAAAGAATTGTAAATGTAATACGATTGTTAATATTTTTTAAAATAAACAATTAATATAATACGTTGCTAAGAAATTATTAATTGAAGTTTTAATGTCTCATACAGTAAATGTATAAAACCAAATTTCAGATTCGAAAAATAATATGACCTAATATAGAAAAGTGCTTTTAATTAAAACCATATATTGTATGGATGTAAATATTTTTTACTGTATTTACAAAGTGAAAAATTTTTAATACAATTTTTATATATAATTTCTTGTACTATAAGTGCCAATTCGTAAACATGCGATCCAGCAGAGGTGGATTACTCAAGATTATATCGGATTGCCCTTAATTACATGAAATTATGGTGAGTTACTCTGCTTCATTGAGACTCACGCGAATTTCCAAAACAAAAATTATTACTGTTTAACCAAATTATTCATGTTCCAATTAAAATGTTGCATTTCCATGCATTCATTTTTGACCACTTATTTTAGCTTCGAACCAAGTAGGTAATATTTAAAAAACGAATGTTTGAACAAGACGGTTAGTTTTTTACAAAAAAGACAAATTTTTAACAAAATAAATGAAATTAAAAAAAAGTTTATTTTTAGAAAAATAGTTGAATCTTTTACCAAATTAGTTTATTCTTTAACCCAAAAACATGGTTTTTCAACAAAACAATTTTCAACGGAATAGTTTAATTTTCAAGGAAATCATTTTCAACCAGAAGCAGAAAAATAATTTTTAACCAAACTATTTAAAATTTCAACTAAAAATATAAATTTTTAACTAACAATTTAATCGTAAAATTTTAAGTTAAAAATCATTATTTCAAACAAATGGATTTGCTGTGAAAATAGTTAAATAATCAACATATAAGCAGATGTATTTTTGTCAAAACTGTATAATTTTCAACGAAATAACGACTTTTTAACAAAATATTGAATACACGAATTTCCACCCAAAAAATATCAATTTTCAGCAAAAAATAGAACAGTGAAATTTTCAGTCAAAAAATTAATTAGATAAACATTTTATTCCACAAAATAGTTAAAGACTATTCGGGTTAACTATGTAAGTTACTGGGAATTACATTTCTTACTTTTAATTAAAAGTTAGTGAGATTAAATTTAATAAGGTTTTTATGAACATTATATGGTATAATAATTTGTACAAATATATAATCAATAATTATATAACTAAACTTTTTTGAAGCATTATGTACTCGAATTAATATTGCAGAAAAAGACATTAACTTGATGTTTTACAGCTCATTCGTTATTCGTATTTGACACCCCCATTTTTACAACATTTTTCTGTAAATTTATTATTGTATTTTTCATTAAGAAAACTTTGAGAAAAGAAAAATGTGTCCGTAATAAGAAACTAAAGTGGATGGTTGCAGCGAAATTCTATTTGAAAACTCTATACTAAATTACACTTACATTTGAAGTTAAAAAGAGACTTCAAAAATAAAAGGTACTCGATTATGTTTGTTTAAATTCGACATTAATTTCCCTCAACTAAAGATTTGAACCGACGTACCAATTAAAAATCA
Organism: Belonocnema kinseyi; assembly: GCF_010883055.1. Classification (NCBI taxonomy): domain Eukaryota; kingdom Metazoa; phylum Arthropoda; class Insecta; order Hymenoptera; family Cynipidae; genus Belonocnema; species Belonocnema kinseyi. The sequence continues at coordinate 52,234,170 of NC_046664.1, forward strand.
ATTTCACTGAAATCACAAATACTTGTTTTTATTTATCGAATATCGGGAGATCTCTTCGGGACCTGTTGTTTTGAAGGATGGAAAATATGACGCTCTTATTTTCAGTTTGGCAACTTCAACATCTTCGACCAAATAGTAGAATTTTTAACCAACAGAGATGAATTCGGAAACAAAAATATACTAACTTTTGTTCAAAAATTTAATTATATTATTGAAAATTATACTATTTTGCCAGTCATACTTTTTTAGGTAGAGTTAATTATATTCAATAGAAAAGTCAACTATTATACTTTTGGTTCAGAATAATTGTCTTTTGGTTGAAAATTCTACTAATCGATTACAAATTTAATTATTATGTTGAAAATGTAATTACTTTGATCAAAGGTCAGCTTCTGTGGTCGAAAATTCAGCTGCTTTGTTTAAAACTCGTCTTTTTAGAAAATCCGTTCCTTTAGATTAATAACTAATTTGTTCTTAGAAGAGTCATCTTTTTATTTTAAGTTTATCTCTAATGGTTGAAAGTTAATTTTGTTTAAAGTTTTATTCTAATATTTTTGATTCCGAATGTATCTCTTTTGATTAAACATTTAATTATTTTGTTTAAAGTGCAGCCATTTTGTTAAGAAGTCTTTTTTTTATTGATAGATAATTCTTTTTATTTGAGAAGTTAACTATTATCAGGGTGGCTCCACCCGAGAGAAGTGGAGAACCGAGAAAAAGCCGAGAGAGAAATACTACACCCGGAGATTTCCCGTTTTTCATAATTCGCGCGTTTCCTAAATTTTGAAAGTTTCGAATTAGAAAGCGTACAATTTTGAAAGTGTTTAAAATAATTAAGCTTCAAGTTGAAAAATTATAAAATTGGACGATTTCAGATTAAAATTTCGAAAATAGGAGAATGTCAAAACATAAAAACTTAATATTTCAAGAATAGTATTTTGGAAATGAGATAATTTGAAATTCAGAGGAATTGAAATTGTATTGTTTATAATTAAAAGCTTTCGAAATAAATACACAATGGGAAATTCAAAACTTTTAAATTTGAATAATGTTAACTCAAAGCAATTAAAATTTGAGAATCTGAAATTCAAAACTAAAATAAATTTTTCAAAGTCAAGGCTTCTTAAATTCTAGAATTTTAAATTATTATAACATGACAAAATTAATATTTGAAATTAAAGCTGATTAGACAAATTTGTCTAAAATCAAAAAATGAGTTGAACCATTTTAAAAAAACGTTTCAAATAAATTTTGATATTAAAACATTATTTCAATTCTTTGAAGATATTGTAAATCGTTAAAAAAGTAATGAGTTTTAAATTGCTAATTATACTTTTCAAAATGCAACCAATTAAATTTTGAATGCAAAATTAAAACCTGTGAAAGAGAAAAATTAAAAATTTAGCGTTCAACATGAAAATTAAGAACTATAAAATTATAACCGTGTAAAATTACCGAAATTTTTAAATTACAGAAGTATCCATTTCAGATAATCTAACATTTTTCTTTTTTTATTCTTAACTCAATTTTAACTTTTTAATTTTAAATATTCCTTTTATTCATTCTTGAAATTTTCTAATACAATATCTTTAAATTTGAAATTATTTATTTTTTCTATTCTTCAACTAAAAACCAAACAATTTTAAGACATTACATTGAAAATTGAAAATTAAAAAAAATGCTACAAAACTAGATTACTGTAATATGATTTCTATTTTTGAAATTGTACAGTTTTAAGCACTTCAATTTAAAATTGCTCTATATTACAACTAAAAGTATTAAATTCAAAACTGTCTATTAATACTTTTAATATGAAATTTTGCATATTTTAATTTGATACAACAAAATTGTAAAATTTTAAATTCTAAACTTCCAAAAATTAATTTAAGAAAAACTTTGATTTCAATGCCTCAAAGATTAAACTGTTTTTAGATAGTGCACTCAAAGCTATAATTTTAAATTAAAATTATAGAAATTTTTAAGACGGTTAATTTACTAGCAATACTCGTAAGTATCATATCATGTAGTATTAAGTGACATTCAAAACGACTGGATAGATTTTTTCACCAAAGAATGTGACTTCTATAAAAAAAAGTCACTGTCATTTTCATCCTTAAGAACTGCAGAATTTTAAATATTGCAAGAAATATTGTGAACCTCTGAAGTTTAACTATTCTAAAAACTTTCAAAATTCTATGCTTTCTAATTGGAAACTTTGATAACTTGGAAAACATGCAAATTATGAAATACGGGAAATATTCGGATGTAATATTTCTCTTCCGATTTATCCCGGTTTTCCCGAACGGGTCCACCCTGATTAGATTAAATTTGTCAAATAAAATAATTCACTTTAAACCAAAAAAATATTACTTTTTAACAGAATATCTGAACTTTTAAACGAAATAATTAAATTTTTAACCAAAAGAGATGAAAAAGGAACCAACAATATAATAGTAAACGTAAAAAAAACTTTCAGCCATCAAAGATGAACTTTCAATAAAAAATATGAGTTTTCTAACAAAAGATTAATTACTAATCTAACGAGACGGATGTTCTATCCAAAAAGACGAATTTTCAAGAAAACATTTGAATCTACGGACAAAAAAGGTGAGTTTGATTAAAATAGTTGAATTCTCAACAGTGCAATTACATTTTTAACTAAATAGCAGAATTTCTAACAATATAATAGTTCATTTTTCAAATGAAAAGGATTAATTTCAACAACCAAGATATGAATCTTTATCAAAATAGTAGAATTTTCATTAAAATAATGAAATTTTCAACCAAAGATGATTAATAAAATTTTCAACAAAAGATATGATATTAAGCTTAAAAAAATTAAATTTCAATAAAAAAAATATGACTGTTTAACAAAAAGGTTGAATTTTCGACCAAAAAAGATAACTTTTTAAAAGAGTAGTTAAATTTTCAACCAGGTCAATTGACGGGAAAATCTTCAGGTGTAGCATTTCTCTCTCGGCTTTTTCTCGGTTCTCCACTCCTCTCGGTTGGGGCCACCCTGACAATAGTTAACTTTTCAAATAAAAAGAATTATCCATCAATAAAAAACAAGACATTTAAGAAAATAACTGCACTTTCAACAAATGAATTAAATGTTTAACCAAAAGAGATACATTCGGAATCAAAAATATTATAATAAAACTTTAAAAAGAAATTAACTTTCAACCATTAGAGATGAATTTTCAAGAAAAAGATTACTCTTATAAGGCCAAATTAATTATTGATCTAAAAGAGCGGATTTTACAAAAAGACGAGTTTTAAACAAAGCAGCTAAATTTTCGACCACAGAAGCTGACCTTTGATCAAAGTAATTCCATTTTCAACAAAATAATTAAATTTGTAACCGCATAGTAGAATTTTTAACCAAAAGAGAATTATTCTGAACCAAAATTATGATAGTCGACTTTTCTATTAAAAATAATTAACTTTAGCTAAAAAAATATAACTAGAAAAATAGTATAATTTTCAATAAAATAATTAAATTTCCAAACAAAAGTTAGTATATTTTTGTTTCCGAATTCATCTCTGTTGGTTAAAAATTCTACTATTTGGTCGAAGATGTTGAAGTTGCCAAACTGAAAATAAGAGCGTCATATTTTCCATCCTTCAACACAATAGGTCCCGAAGAGATCTCCCGATATTCGATAAATAAAAACAAGTATTTGTGATTTCAGTGAAATTGATTTTTAATTGTTACGTCTGGTTCAAATCTTTAGTTGAGGGAAATTAGTGTCGAATTTAAACATTTACTATAGAGTTTTGAAATAGAATTTTGCTGCAACTATCCACTTTCGTTTCTTATTACGGACACATTTTTCTTTTGTCAAAGTTTTCTTGATGAAAAATACAAAAATAAATTAACAGAAAAATGTTGTAAGAATGGGGCTGTCAAATACGAATAACGAAAGAGCTGTAAAACATCAAATTAATTTCTTTTTCTGCAATATTAATTCGAGTACATAATTCTTCACAAAAGTTCAGAGTCAAGTGGATTTAAACGCATTACTAATTTTTAATATACTTAAATAAAGAAAATAATATTGTACGCGTGTAATAATATTTTACATAATATCATTTTAAATGAAAAAACTTTAGGACTATCATCCTGACAGTCCTAACATTTTTGTGCTTTTAACCACTTATAAAAAACATTGCAAAATGCTGCCTTATTAAGCAGTCTCATGATTTGTTTATAAAAAAAACTCACGAGATGTTCCAACACTTGACTCTTCTCCTAACCCAACTTTTATGTTTACAAATGTTACCTAGCGGCCACTAGAAAAGGCTCTAGAAGGTTCGTATTTTCATGTTCAACGTTACTGGCTGATGCCATTGAAATTGATTGTTGAAATATTTTTTTAAATCTTTTATTATTAAGCTTTGCACTTTAACGTAGTTTTCTTCCGGCTCTTGCATTTCTCAAAGTTTGAGACCGATCTTTTATGTATAAAAAAAGTTCGAACGTTCAAGAAATGTCGAGCTTCAGAAAAAAGATGAAATAATTTTCAGTAAAGTTCCTACCAAAAGGCAGTACCTAAACGTACTTCATTGTACTCTAATACATTTTCCAAAGTTTCAGCTCAATATTTTATTTACAAAAAAAGTTCTTAGGTTCAAAAGAATATTCAGTGAGCTGATAAGGTGAGGTCGATAATATAGGTATTTTGCTGTGTCACGTGCCCTTAACTGTCATTGCGTAAATGCGTATCCCGTAATCGCACTGTTTTATCTCTGGAGCAGCTTAGTCACGTGATTAGACTGGACTCGACTTTCGACCTTACGAAAAATACTAGTAGGCCGTTCTTGCACCCAACCGCTCAATTGCATTAATACTAAAAGTACTTTTTGCGTAAAACTATATTTGTTAATTGATAATATATTTCATATTCAGGAAAGTAACTCTTGTTCAAAGTCTTATTTATGAGAAAAATAATATTTTTAGTTACGTACGAAAAGATATTTCGAGATACCCCCATTCATTTACAAAATATATGAACGTGAAATTTGAGATCGGATATCTCGATGGGATAATGAAGTTATATACCATTACAGGTTCTTGAATTCGGTCTTATTTTCTCGTTACGTCGGAATGAACGTCAATTTAGGATTTTCGTTACAAAATCTGCGCTGTAGGAAGGAACCAAAACAGAATTTTTCAAGTCCATATGTGTCAATGTGTTTACTTTGCGTTGGTTCTTTCAACTCAATTATATTATAAATTTTGTCAATAGGAATACAATATTATACCTTGAATTTTTCCATACGCTATTTAATAATAAATAATAAGAATCCCTTAGAATAAGACCTATCATAACTTTGATATAAAAATAATAAATCACTAATAATCTTGACAACAAACATTTAAACAGTACAAAAATAGGAAATTAACGCATATTTAACTTTTTATATATTGGGCTGGTAAAAAACGTCACACTGCCAGATTAGGGAAGGTTAATGCAGGATGTGTAATCACAAATAGAAATTATAAATGTGAAAAGCAATTTTCTTTTAAGTTGAAATAGATGAATATTGGCGATTTTATTATACAGCTTAAGCATCAAACTACAGACTGTTGACACTGCTTCCCCTTTTCCCAAAATTTCCCATTTTTTAAAGAAATCCTCTTTCTCTGCTTTTTTGCAAGAATCTTCCCCTTGTTAGATTTTCACATTTTTATGTTGTTTTGTTAAAATGCGAATTGAATTAAGAAAACCAAAGAAGAGCATCCAATTATTTTCGATTGAAAGTTCATTAATTTCAATTAGAAAGTTTACTAATATATTTTTTGTTCGTGATTCATCTCTTTTGGTTTATTTAAAAATTAATTTTATTCACTGAATAAATAATCCATTTTAGGGTGAATATTGATCGTTTCAGTTGAAAATTCAACTATTGAATTTCTAAATGAAGATCCATGTTTTCTGTTAAAAACTAAACTGTTCGGTTAAAAATTCAAATGTAAATACTGTTGGATTGAAAAGTAATTATTTTTTTATTGAAAATTTACATTTTCGGATAGATATTTCAACTGTTTCTAGAAAATTGGTCTATTTTACTGAAAAATTGCACCGTTTTGTTAAACGTCTTCAAAATTGAAGAGTTTGGTTAGCATGTATTTTTTTATTTATGTATTGACTGAAAATTATTTCTTGATTGAAAATTCCACACTGTTGTGAAAAATTTATGTTTTTTTGTTCAAAACTTCATCTCGCCTCGCAGAAATTTTTTTCTTTCTTTTCTTTGTAGTTGAATTTAACTGCTTTTGTTTTAAAAATTAAAAATTTTGTAGGTTAAACTATGACTGATAATCATTTTCGTTGAAAATTATTCTTTTTTTATTAAAAATGCAACTTCTTTGTTAATAAATAAACTTCCTTCTTACAAAATCATTTTTTTATTTCGTCACTTGAATTAATCATTTATCTATTTTTTTGGAAGTTGAAATATTTTGTTAATAATATGTTGTTTTTTTTTATTGAAAATTAATTTTTGAAATGAAAATTTTAGTATTACATTTTTTGTTGAAAATGAATCGGTTTTAGTTTCAAATTCAACTATTCAGTTGATAATTAATTTTTTTGTTAAAAATTTATATTTTTTGTAAAAAATTCGTCTTCTTGAATTGAAAATTACACTCTTTGTTAAAACTTTTTCTGTTTAGGTTAGAAATTCTATTATTTTGCGGAGAAAATTGAGCTATTTCTAGCAAATTAACGTTTTCGTTTAAAATTCAACTGTTCGGTAGAGAATTCGCCTCTTTGGCTGGAAATTTCAACAATTTGGTTGAAACATTTTTATATCGATTAAGAAATCTGTATTGTATTTAGATTCATCTATGCATAATGAAAATTTAAATACCTTGTTCAAAGCTAAACTTCTTTAGTAAAAATGATTTTTTATTCAATATAGATAACCTTAGGCGACCGATATTGTATATATGGTGAAAAACTTATACGGCTTAGCGGTCAGAAATATAATTTATTTTAAGTCCAGCTCATGTGTCATCGTTTCAGACTGGTACCAGATTTTTATTGTTGACGGTTCATCATCTAAGTTGAAAATTTAATTATTTCGTTGAAATTTCATCTATTATATTGAAAAGTCATATTTTTAGTCGAAAATTTAACCAATGTCTTGAAAATTGCTCCTTTTGGCTCGAAGATTCAACTAATTAGATAACAATGAAACTATGGTTAAAGATTCAACTTTTTTGTTCGGAAATACGACCTTTTGATGGAGTATCCATCTTCTTGGGTTGAAAGCAGAACTATATGGTTAAAAATTTGACGATTGGGTTAAAAATTCATCTTTCTACGTATAAAATTGAGATGTTTCCTTAAGTTCTTTGTCGAAAATTCGTCTTTTTTGTTTGAAAATTAACATTTTTTGGCCAAAATTTCTTGCTGAATTGTCTTCAAAAATTCCTGCTTTCGGTTTAAAGATTCAAATATTAGGATAAAAATAAACTGTCGCTAAATATTCAACTTTTTCATTGAAAAATTTGACAGTTTGTTTAAAAATTCATATTTAAAGTTTGAGAATTGAACTACTTGTTTGAAAATTCAACTATTTGTTTGAAGCCGTAGTTAAAGAGTAACCATTTTTGTTTAAAAATTCGACAGTTCGCCTAAAAATAAAAAATTAATTGAAATAGAATAAAACAAAATATAATAGTTAGAACATAACAGGATCGTATTGAAGGATACAATATAATTTATAATAGAATACGATTTTCATAGCTGAAAATTCATCAATTTTTGTAGAAAATTATTCTTTCTTGTTTGAAAATTTAACTATTGTGTTGAAAATGCAATATATTTCGACTTGAAATCTTAAATATTTTATATTGAATTCAGTATGCCATCTATATATTAATTAAAAAAAAAACGGTATTTCTGTAGTGTTAAATACGACACACGCATCATGACAGAGATAGTAGGTAAGCTCTAGTCGAGAATTTATTTCCGGCTATTTATTCCATCGATGGCGATTAGGTTTAATAAATAATATCAGAAACGATTCATTTTCAGAATATTATTAATAAACAATAGAACTGATACGTTCGCCAAGAAATCAGTCAATAGAATGATTGCTTGACTTATGGGGTCGTTGGCATAAGTATCTGTCCCCTTCCCCCTTCACCCTAACATATTCCTTAGAATATACTTTCCAACATACATTGGCTATAGTCACTAAAAGGTTTACTAAAAGGTAAAGTACACCACCTGACATATAAGAGAACATTCACTTTTTTCTTTCAAACCACACATCGGTTCGGTACATTTACGATAAGAAGTCTCTAACGTGGGAATATAATTATGCAATTCTGACGTTAGTAAGCTGCTGGCAATTCTTGCAATTTAGTATAATCGCTCTCTTTCATAAATTACGAGAATTTATATTTTTGCAATCAAATTAGAATAGTGCATCTGTTTAGATTTGATTAATAGGAACTAATGAGATTTTTTCAGGATATAATTAAATCATTTTATAGACTTCTAAATTGAAAAATTTCATATTTGGAATCTGCGAAGTTGACTAATTTCTAAATAAAGCATTTTTTATGCCAAAATTATTTTTTATTTCAACATTCCAATTTGAAGCTATAAAACTCATTCACTCTATTCCATATGAAAAACACGAATCACGGTCGATTATGTCAACAGTTTGAGCTTCTGTCATCCAAAATCCAACTAAAAATGGATCTCCGCTGTATTATTGCAATTTTTATTTAATTTTCGATTCAATGGGTTTCAATTTTTTACATTCTGATCCTAATGAGAAGGTATTAGTTTTATGAAAAAATATTTGGCAGCAAAATTATTTGTATTAAAAAGATGAACAGATTTTGTAGAAACAAAAAATTTGTCGTTAATTATTTTATGGTAAGACGTTTTTGGCATTTACGTCACTAAATTTTTAAGTAATATTTAATATTAAAACTCATAAATACACAAAATATACACTGGGGAAGAAATATCGGTAACTTATTTAATATTTTCCAAATTCTTCATTACTTTGATAAATATTTAATGAATAAGATAACTGTATTTCCATAAAATCTCTGCACTCCATAATATCCATGAATATCCTAAATTTCTACATAATCCTGAATTCTTCAAATGCTCTGAATTCTTTTAAGTTCAGTGCAATCCTTGCGTTCCGTGAGTTGTCTAAAACCATTCATTTATCCAAATTCCCTAAAATCCTAGAATACTTTGAAATTCCTGCATTCCTGCAATTCTTTGAATTCCGTGAAAACTATAGTATCTCTGAAATTATCCAAGTTCCTTGAAAATTTTAAATTCTTTAATTATTTAAAAATGTTGAATGCCAGAATTCTTTGAATATTCGTAATTTCTGAGATACTTGGAATCCATAGATTCCCTTTAAATTTCATAAAACCCTTAAATTACCTAAATGCTCTGAAACTCATTAATACCATGAAATCCATCAATTTCCGGATTTTTTTAAATTTCCTGAATTCCTTAAATATTATGGATTCCGTGAATTCCTTAAATTCCTGAAAATACCTGAATGCCCAGAATTCCTGGAATATTCTGAACTCTACGAATTCGCTGTAAAAATTGAACTTTCCCAAATCCTTAAATATCCTGAAATCTTGAAATTACTTAAATTCCTTGTATTCTTTAAAAGCTGTGACCTTTGAAATGACCTTAGATTCTTTGAATACTCTGAATTCATACAATACTCCTGAAATTCTTTGAATTCTGTAAATGTTTTGAAATATCTAAAATTATGTGAATTCTTTTAAATTCTTAATTCCTTGAACATTTAGAACTCTTAAAAATCTTAGAATTCCTTGAATTTTTGTAATTGATGAGGTTCCCGGAATTCCTCGAATTCCCTAAATCCTTGAAATTCTCTAAATACTCTAAAATCCCTGAATTGCATGAAATCTGTAATTTTTCTAAATACCTTGAATATTCCGAATTCTTTGAATCCCTGCAAATTTTTTAATTGACTTAATTATCTGAAAGCCATAATATCCTTGAACATACTAAATTTGTTTATCATCCTAAATTTCTGGAATATTTGGAACTCCCTGAATTGTCTGATTTCTTTGCAGTTGGGCCTTTTTTTGGCATAACAAAGAAAAATGTTGTATTTATTTTTATCTTTGATTAAAAAATTGTTTCATCCGAATGATTCTTGAATCAGAAATGTCTTTTACGTTGAAAAACTGGGACTAATTAGTTTAAATCTTTTTAAGTTTTTCTTATTAAAATTTTTTTTTATTTGGGATAAGAAAAGATCTCATGGACTCTCTTGCTAATAAATTGTTTACTTTGTAGTGCTTCGCATATAAAAATTTCAGGACCATTAATTTTAACTAGATTAAATTAGTGCAATAATTATTAAATTATTTTAATTAAAACATTCTTCTTTTTACGTTATTCAGTTTTTATATTTAAGTTAATATTAGAAATGAATAAATAATTTAGTAAATATTTCGACGAATTGTTTTTTGCTTTTAATAATTACCCATATTTTTCTTGTTTAATAACATTTTTAGTAGGAAACTACATATAATAATCATAGAAAACCTTGTTTTACTAAAAATTTTAAGTACAAACTACTAATTAGTAAAAAATTTGACACACTTGTCACTAACTCAGATTTTTAATTATTAAAATTATCTCGTTCATATTTCAGTCATTGTGTCCTTGAACAATCCTGAATTGTTTACAAAATCAGAATTCATGGAACTTTTTTAAATCAAAGAATTCCTGAAATCCCTTAACATTTGTCAATTTCTTGAGTTTCATGAAAATTTTAAATTCCCTGAACGTTCTCAAATAATTTAATTGTCTGATTTTCCTAAAATCCTCGAATTTTTGAATTGCATGGACTTCTTGAATATTCTGATTGCCTTGAATTCCCTAAATCTTCTGAATTCCCAAAATGCCCAGAAATCTTTGACATTTTTAAATATTCGGAATCCCATGATTTCTTGAAGTTTTTGAAGTGAGGGATGATTTTTGATCCGGATAAGAAAACAATTATCGTTAGTTTTTATGTTTTCTAGAACAATTGTTTCATTTAAAGAATTCTTAGTTAAAAAAATGTATTTCATATTTAACAATTGAAGGACAACTGGTTTTGATATTTTTGAGTTTTTTTTTTCTGATTAAAGGTCCAGAAACAGATCTTCTAGACTCTCTTGTAGCAAATTGTTTACTTTCTCATGTTTTAATTATAAAATATCCAAGAACATCAATTGAAACTCGCTCAAATGAGTTCGAATAATATTTAATTATTATAATTAAAACATTCTTGATTTCCAGTTATTAAAGTTTTAATTTTAATTTTAATATTAAAACTAATAAATACTCCAAACATAAAATAATAAAAAATGAGTCTCTAAATAACTTTGGTATTGAGAAATTCATAATTATTTTATTAAATATTTTTCCTAATTATATGCTGATTCTAAGAAATTTGAATTTTATAGTTTTCCTGATCAATTTACATTTTGTATGGCGATAGAGTCAGCACCTTTTATCTTTCCCTGGCATTGTAAATAAAGAGAGCACATAACTTCTTTATTAGGTTTTCTAAATTAAATTTCGTTAACAAAATAATACCACTATTGCACTTAAAAAAGGAACTACTTTAGTATTAGTAAAACATTTTTAAATATTATTAATGATAGGAAATAATAATAAAATGTAATAATAATATAATATATTCATGAATTTAAGAAAAAGGCAAAGAAACATTATTCAATTTTTAAGATTAACAATGGAAATTTTAATTTGTATAATTTTTGAATTCAAAACGAATAATTAAATATATTAATTAATGTATTAATTTATTGCCAATTTATGATATTTCGAATGAAGATCATCATAATTACAGAATTTTTAATTGTATATTGTAAAAATTAAACACTCTTTGGATCCTAATATTTTCAATTTGAATTTTTTGAATTGTTAAAGTAGTAAATATATTCTCAAAGTAAAACTATCTGGAAACTAAAACTCAATTTTTCGATTCTAAATATTCCGAAATTGAAGAAATTTTCATGTAAATTGCTAAAATTACAGAATTTTTAGTTGTAAATTGTAAAGGTTAAATACGGTTGAAATTTCAGTATTTAAATTTTTCTAAGTACTGAAGTGTTATATTTGAAAATTCTTCAACTTTAAAGATGTATAAAAAAATTCTTAGATTCAGATAATTTTGAAGATCGGAAGTCAAGTTTTCAATTATGTATCACAAAATTTAAAAAATTTCGAAAGTAAAGCACAAACATTACAAAATTTATTGATTGTAGTTTTTGTGAATTTAAAAAAATTTACAATTTTAAGTTCTGCCACTTCTAAGATTTGCAATTAAATCTCTTTAATTTTAACTTTTTGAATTTAAACTTTTTTAACGTTAAAGATTTACATTTTTAAATTGTTCAGCTTTAAAGATTTGCAGTTTAAAATTCATTAATTCTAAAGACTTATAATAAAAAATTCTTAAGTTTGGATGAGTTTGAAGATTAAAATTCAAGTCGCTATATTTAAAGAATCTTGAAAGTAAATTATTAAAATCATAGAATAGATGATTTTAAATATTGACAAAAATTGAAGATAAAAAATGAAAGTAAATTTTTTAAGTTAAAAACTGTTTAATTTTTTAAGTTTTACAATTTAAAGTTCTACAATTTTGAAGCTTTGTAACTGAAAGTTCTTTAATTTCAAAGATATGCAATTCAAAATTCTTTGATGCTGTAGGTTTACAAAATAAAAAATTGCAATTTCGACGATTTTAAATGTAAAATGCTTTAATTTCAAGAGATGTATAAATAAAAATTCTTAAATTTGGATGATTTTAAAGATCGAAACGGTAGAATCTTTAATTCTAAAAGCTTAAAATGGAAGAAACTTCAGATTTTAATCAATAAAATTTCAAAATCTTCCATTTAAAATCTTAGCATTTGAATAATTTTCGATTCTATGTTTTTAAAATAATAAATCTTAAATGTTCAATATTTACCATTCAAATTTGCAATTGAAGACTCTTTGATATATTTAATGGGCAAAACAAAATCTTTTAATTGTGATAACTTTTTTTTAAATAGTTCATTTTTAAATAATTAAAATTAAAATCATTTAATTAAATTATTAATTAATCAAATTAAATTTTTGTTTGTTTCAGGTCTCTTTTTGTTAAAGGATCTACCTGGATTAAAGAAAGTTGGTATCCGAAGGTAGAGTAAAGAACTGAGTCTTTTATGATTTTTTATTGCTTGCAGTTTTCTTTTTTTAAATTTATTAATCCTAAAATCCGAATGCTACTTAAAACAACGATGAAACACTCTTTATCGACTGGCAGCTACCAGTCATAAATTTATAATGCCTTGTAATGCGAGCTCATCCGTCGGTCTGTGAGTTACTCCACACAAGTACATTATTGTTACGATACTCTACCAACTATATTTCCGGACATTATTCACCTCAACATGAATAATTCGAAAAACAGGATCGTATTAGTTCAACATTTCAATCTTTTATTTCATAAACACAGAGCATTAAGGGAGAACTTTCTACCACTCCATTTACCAATAGTAGTTTATATTTTCTAAAAATGTTTTTTATTATGATTAATTTAATATTTATTATTATAGTTAATAGAAAGTGAACTGAGAAGAGCAGTATGCCTAATTTGACATGTTCGGAGCAAAATTAAATTGAATATACACATTAATTTAAAGTACTGTAAAATATAATAAATAATGTTAAATTCAAATGAATATTGAAATAGCTACATCGGCTTGCATTGGATTTTAATTTTATTTTAATCTTAATCGTCTTTCAGTAATCCATACTTTTTATTTGCGACACTGATACAGTTGAAAGATGTTTAATATTTAAATGGCGATAATTTGTTGATTTTAAAAGATTTATAGTTTAAAATCATAACATTTGGAACATCTATTTGAAATAGGTTGATTTTATATATTTGCCACTGAGGGTCCTCTAGTGTTTAAAGTGTATAATTTAAAATGATGCGATTATAGAATTTTTTTAAAATGGTACACATTTGATTTCGAATGTGAAGGATCAAAATTAGAGCTTTCTCAATCATAAAATTTAAATGTAGCATTATGTTTATTTATCAATTTTCAATATTAAAAACTTTTTAATTCTAAACCTGTAGAAATAAAAATTCTTGAATTCGGAGAATTTTAAAGATCAAAATTGAAGTTTTTAAATCTTAAACCTTTCAAATAGAAGCATTTTTAAATGAAAATAATTAAAACTACATAATTTTAAAATGTATACTGTTAAAATTAAATACTCTTTAATTTTCAATATTTGAAATTTAATGGTCTAGAATTTTGTATCGTTACAATTGAAATTTTTTTAATTTTTAAGAGGTATACAAAAAGTGCTTAAATTTGGATGAAATTGAAGATCAGAAGTCAAGTTTTCAATATTTAATCATCCAAATTGAAGAGACTTATAATGTAAATCATTGAAATTACATCTTTTTTAATCAAACCATTTTTAGCTTGCATGCTTTTTAATTATAAATTTAAACAATTAAAAACTCTTCAATTTGAAAGATTAATGAACCAAAATTCTTGAACTAAGATAATTTGGAAAACTAAGCGTCAAGTTTTCAACTTGACTTTTTCAAGTAATATTTAGTTTTCAAGATTTACAATTGACAGTTCTACAATTTTAATGTGTCATAACGGGAAACTTTTTAATTTTTAGGATATCTTAATAAAAGTTTTTCAATATAAAGAATTTTGAATATCAAAAGTCAAGTTTTCAATTCTAAATGTTTCACTATGGCAAAAATGTACAAAGTAGATCACGAAAATTACACATTTATAAATGATAAATCATCAACATCATATATTATTCAACTGTAACAGGTTTTTAATTCAAAATTAAGCTGCTTCACAGAATTTTAATGAAATATTCTTGAGTTTTGAAGAAATATAATTTTATATTATCAGTTTATAAGCGGTATAGATCAGAATTCTTAAATGTAAACAAAATTAACGAAAAAAATCAAATTTTTAATTTTGCATCTTTCGAATCGAAAGAAAATCACAAAAATTGTAAATTTTTAAATCATTAATTATAAAAATTAAATCTCTTTTAGTTTTAAAAGATTTTCAGTTTGAATTTTTGCAATTTCAAATAATGTTAATAAATTATTCATGATTTCAAAAGAATAGAAATATAAATTATTTAATTTTTAAGATTCATATTTCGAAGATATTCAGTTTGCGAAATTTGTTTGAGTTAGTTTAATTTCGAGGTTTACAATTAAAAATTCTTAAATTTTCAATGTTTGAAATTGAAGGCTCTGATATATAATGGGCAAAATACAAAATGATGTAATAGTTAATGATTTTTTGGAAATATTTTATTTTTGAATATGAAAAACTGAAATTTATTGAAATATTATTCAATTTTTTTAATAATAAAATCTCGAAGTTCTGCAATTTTAAAAGAGTCATAATTAAAAGTTTTATGATTTTGAAATGATAAAATTTTAAATTATTCAATTTTCAAAATACATTTTTTAAAGGTATATAATTTCTAACATTATTTTTTAATATTTTAATTGATATATACTAATAAAGTTTCAAAATGGGCAGTAGAAACAAAAATCAAAAGACATCATGTAGACTAGTGTGATTCGAAAAAACAAAATTTTGTAAATTGGCAATGTATCTATCCGGAAAAATTAGCGTATGAGAACCCTGACAAAGTATAATTATTTTGGATTTGATTGACAAACGTCTTGTTTTTGCGCGTTAAAAAAATATGTTTAAAAAATTCTAATTTCTTTAATTTCATGATTTTTTTGGTTGTCAATATTTTTTAAGTTTTGGAGGTCTTTAATGATTCGCAAGATTTTTATTTGTAGCCCCATCATAGATTATTATTGAGAATTTTTCCAGGTATCTAGAAAGTTTCTACTGGTAAAAACACGCTAAGAAAATGTGATTAGCCTAAGAAGTCATAAGCGTGAAGAGAATTAATTTTCTACACACTAAGTTTTGAACTTTTTTTAAATTATGATTTCCTAGACTACTTAATTTTTTTCAATCATATGTTCACCAGTAGAAACGTTCTAGACACCTAGAAAAATTCTCTCTACATTTTTGAAGCGCTTAAAATTATTTGTTTAAAACAGTGTTCTATTAAACATTAATAATCTCTGATGGGCATGAAAACAAAAATCTGTACAAATTTGGCGAGTCGTGTAAGTCCTACAAAAATGTAGAAAAAATTGATATTCATGAAAATGCACAAATTGCGAAAGTAAGAATTTTTAAAATATATTTTGTTAACGCGCAAAACCAAGGTGCTTATTGATTGAATCTAAATTAATTATAGCTGTTTTTAGTCGTCCCGACAAATTGGGGTAGATGGAAAAGGAAATGGACTAGTCGCCCCGAATTTTCGGACAAGTAGCCGAGCTCATAAAAAGTATTGCACTAGTCATCTCGAATTTCGGGACGACGAGACACTTCAATTAATTATACTTTTTCAGGTCCTTACATACGGTACTTTTCCATATAGTTCCATCTCTGATTTCTAAAATGTTGTTATTTCAACCCGTCCTAATGTGGCGAAAGGAAAAAAATGAATTTGAAGATCATGATCAATAATTATAGAATGCATGTATTATGTAATTAAAATGATCCTCAGGCTAATTTAAATTAAGGACAACGACTGATTTTGAAAATTGTAATTACTGGAGAATGATGCAGCTTGAAATTATAATTTTTGAGAACGAGGGCAAAATTTGAGGAATATGATAGGTCCCTACGGTAGAGTATTAAATTCTAATCGTTTTTCAAAGTACATCAAGAAGATAGGGCTCACGAAACCCGCAAATTGCATCGCATTGTATGTACACTAAGAAACCTACAACCTAAGCGGAATACGTTTACGTAAATGAAAACCGATATGTAGAAACGAACAACTCTCTACCCCTTTCATCCATAGGCTCTCTATCTATTCTAGTAACAAATAAGCTTATATATAGAATGAACCTTTACGACTGCTAATCCGAATTGTATTTTCTGCCCTACTTTTTAATTTTAATGCAAGTTCCAAAGGGTGAATCATCCAAACTATCATTACGTGTATGACACAAATCAATCCAGTATACAGTAGCGCTCAAAAGTATTTTCTAGGCAAGAAATATTTAATACTAGTAAGTTGAATTTTGAAGCCATATGAAGATTAAAGACCCAAAAATAATATATTTATCAGTATTTTCAAAAATTCCAGACAGAATTATAAAAACTTTATCCTTTCTTTGCACGCTTTTTGATGTGGATATTTCTCCTTTATAGAACAAATCGTCGGTGGCAGTGAAAACAACAACAAAACGTGGAATTTCGTATATTTAAAATGTTCATTTTTGGTTAGTAAATAATTGTTACTATCCTTCGAATTTATTGTACGGGTCATAACAAAAATATGCCTCTCCCTCTTTTCCTTTTACGATAAGGAAGAAAGGGAGTCAGGTAGATGGCCGAATCCATGCCACGCGCAGCTGCTTTTTCACCATCACATAGGATTGATCAAGTTTGTGATAAAAGAAGTGATAGAATATTCTAGTATTTATTTAAAAATCTCCCAAACAGAATGTATATATTGGTGAGGAAACAAAACGGTTATCATACAGAACCATTTTTATATGTTCAAATCTTTACTCTTTTAACTTATGTAGTCGTCTTCTTTAAAAGGAAAGAGGAGACTGCCAGTCTACAACTTTTTTAAAGTCGTTATTGTCGAATAAAGAAAAATGACAGTCAATGTTGTATGAACTTGGGTATTGCGTCATTATAGCTAAGTTACGGCACGCGCCAAAAGTTTGAAATTCAGAAAAACAATTCAATTTAATAAGCTCTGATAGACATAATTAATATGCATTCTTTTAGTTTGTAAATGAACGCACAGATTATTGTACTTTGGAATAAAAATGGTTTCTATAATTTTTATTTTGTAAGTAATAATTTCTTTAGCTGAAATCCTGATGTTTTTATAATTAAAGTAAAAATAATGATTAAAAGACCAAACTTGTTGGGATAGGCCTGCATTACACAGCCACACAAAAAAAAGTGGGTGCTGAATTCAAATTCGGTATCAAAAATCACGTCATGGTTGAGTCATAACCTCAAAAAATGACGAAAAATCATGCACTGAGGCAAATAAATTTCAAAATAATGCCAGTAATACAAATTTTCACTTCAAAAACATGTCGAAAACTGTGAAGGATCAACCCTTTCCTGATATCAACTTATTTAACATAACTTTACCCAACAGAACCTGACCTCACCTAACCTGAATTAACAGAAATTTATTGAACTACACGTAAGGCTCTGGAAGCATATTTTCCTCATAGCAAATGTGTGCTACATCGAACGGGTCAACTCGAGCCTAACCTAGAAATAAATTTAACCTAGCCTAACCTAACCTAACCTCATGAAACACAATTAAGCTGATTGTGTTGTCCCGTTGTGTTTGCGGTACCGTTTGAATCAGCTTCGGCTTAACCTACATAGAGGTTTAACCTATCCTAACCTAACAAAACCTGATCTAACCTATCCGATTACGCTAGCAACCCTGTTCTTGGGCATAGTATAAATATATCCCTTAAGTTTAAGAAAAGCAGAGAGAAAAAAATTTTGAATAAAACTCTTATTCAGTTGCATGTTCAAGTTACAGTTCTACATTTTAATTGATACAAACATTGTCAGGTTAATTGAAATGGGGTTAATTCTACTTGTAGTTCTAAGTTTCTTCAAATGAATAATGTGCGTCTAAATTTTTAACCACCTGTAGTACAATGAAATGAATTTTATTATGTTACAACGGGAACACTTAAGTTGAGTTGTGTTGCGTTAAGCAAAATTTCGTTAGGTTCTGTTAAGTTAGATTCATTTGTAGGTTAAGATCGAGTTAACCTATTAAATATAGCACACATTCAAGACTGAGAACCGTACGCTTACATAGCTACACGTGTGGTTGAATTTTATTCGGCTAGGTTAGGTTAGGTCAGATTTTGTTAGGTTAGGATAGGTTAAACCTCTATGTAGGTTAAGCCGAAGCTGATTCAAACGGTACCGCAAACGCAACGGGACAACACAATCAGCTTAATTGTGTTTCATGAGGTTAGGTTAGGCTAGGTTAGATTTATTTCTAGGTTAGGCTCGAGTTGACCCGTTCGATGAAGAACACATTTGCTATGAGGAAAATATGCTTCCAGAGCTTTACGTGTAGTTCAATAAATTTCTGTTAATTCAGGTTAGGTAAGGTCAGGTTCTGTTGGGTAAAGTTATGTTAAATCAGTTGATATCAGGAAAGGGTTGATCCTTCACAGTTTTTGACATGTTTTTGAAGTGAAAATTTGCATCACTGGCATTATTTTGAAATTTATTTGCCTCAGTGCATCATTTTTCGTCATTTTTTGAGGTTATGGCTCAACCATGACGTGACTTTTGATACAGAATTTGAATTCAGCGCCCCAAAATCCATAGGAATACGTGTGTCTTGTTACCAGATCCGCACACTTTTTTTGTGTGGCTGTGTTATTATTACCGGTTCTGCAATCTTTTTGTGTTTAGCTGTTCGTGTTTTTATCCTTCTGCTAGTTCTGCTAGTTTATATACCATTTTTAATGAAAACTTCTAATTCTTTCTGACAAACCTTGTATATAAGGAAGGGTAAGTTTTTATCATTTTTATTAGATAATTATAATAACTATATAATTATTCTTATTGTTATTTATTATTACTTTTGTAAATAGAAATAAATATTATGTATTTGAATCGATGTATTTAATTTAATATAAGTAGTAGATAGTAAATTCAGTGCTTCATAAAAAAGGGCTTTATCTATTACCCGACAAAACATGGTCCAACGAGCCGGATTATGAACATATCAGAACGTAGTCGCAATGAAGGAAAGTTCGTGAAGCATCTTTCATCTTCAGAAGGCCGTTTTCAGATTTCAAAATCTATTGTATGGACAGGTGAGGTTGTTCCAAAACATATCCTATTATTTCCTTTAATTGGCAGTGACGGCAAACGAACAGTTTGTTCTTTTAAACAAAAAGAAGGGAAATACCGCTCCTTTACCTGCTCTCACTCTCTGCCCCTTTCGTATAAAGATGGGAGAGCGGGGAGGGGGTTTTGATTACCTCCGCCTTTTCTGTCCTATCAAACGTAGGTCAGAAGGGCGAGGCCATGGGTTCTTGTTTGGTGAATATTTAGCATATAACTGTCAAAAAATTAAAAAGTTCTTTCGATAGAAAATATATTTTTCCGATACTTAAAATGATTCCTGTTTAAAAGAAAACAACATAAATTTGTAAAATTTTTAGCCTCATTGAATCCAAGACAAAAATATTATTCAGGCAATTCGCCTAATTTACCTTGCTTTATTGGAGTGAAAAATAATCCCTTCTCTGATACGAGGGTAGTTCAATAAGTCATTAGAATGAAGTATAAAAACAATTTTTTTTAGGTAAATTTTTTTTCATTTTTCAACATAATCTCCTTGGAGCTCTATACACTTGGTCAATCGCTTTTCAAGTTTTTTTAATCCTTCAGAAAAGTGCGTTTTCGGAAGTTCCTTAAAATAAGCACTTACAGAGGCAATGACGTCTTCGTTGTCTGGAAATCTCTGTCCACCGAGCCATTTTTTCAAGTTTGGAAATAAGAAAAAGTCACTGGGGGCTAAATCTGGTGAATACGGTGGGTGTTCGACCAATTCGAATTTTAGTTCTTCAATTTTAGCCATTGAAACGAAGCATGTGTGAATTCGGGTGTTGTCGTGATGCAAGAGAATTTTTTTCTCGCCAAATGTGGTCGTTTTTTTAAAATTTCTTCTTTCAGCTGCTCTAATAATGATGCATAATATTCACCAGTGATCGTTTTACCCTTTTACAAGTAGTCAATAAGTATAATTCCACGTGCATCCCAAAAAACTGTAGCCATAACCTTACCAGCTGACTTTACGGTCTTTGCCTTCTTT
>NC_046664.1:52255328-52260689 GCF_010883055.1 Belonocnema kinseyi
ATATCTAGTCGGGAGTGGTGCTGACTGAAAACAGATGATTTGGAGCGATTCGCGCGCCATCTGTTGGTCATTCTAAGGACTTATTGAACTACTCTCGTAGCATCTATCCAGCGCGCGTTGAGTCCTTAATTTCATACTTAGTTAATTTTTTCTGATTGAACTATAATTGCCTATTTAACATAATTTTTGCATCGTTTCAAATTAGACCATAGAATATTATATCATAACAAATAGAAATTATTAAAAATAATACAATTCGAGCCAAATCCGTTGACAAACTTTACTTTCCAGTCCCCCAGTTTTAAGTTAAATCTATAGAAAAGCCTCAAGATATTTTAAATGAATGAAATCTTTTTAAATCCTTTAGAAAATTCCTTAGAATTACTTTAAATATCCTAAAACATTTTTAAGACTTTGAAATATTTTGAAGTCTCTTGAAACTGTCTATTGATCTTAAAACTTCCCTCAATCTTTTAAAAATTCTCTAAAACAAAACGAATTCCCTAAACTCTACGACATGTTAGAATTCCTATTCAGAACATCCACTCCTTTAACTCAGAGTGAAGCTCAAAATAATAATCTCAGTAAAGAAACAAGCGGTACACCAGGCAGTTACAGAAATCAAAGAAAAACAAAAACAGCTTTCCCAATATTGACTATAAAACCATGTCCATTTTTTCGATGTAAAAAATTCCGTAGCTTTTCAGTTCCGGAAAGAATTCAAATTTTGCTTGACTTCTCACTTGGTATAAACTTTATCCAATTTAATCGTACAATACAGTAATGTAAATTCTTCAATTGCATGGTTTTAAACAAAAAACATAACATACTCCTACATCTTGAGTTCTGAATCTCAAGATCATAGCTCATAAGGCCTATAGAAACAATGAAAGATACATCTTATTAACGACAAAAATTCGGATGAATCAATTAATTAAAATTACAGAGAATTATCCATTGTATAAAGACAGACGACCTATATGATGTCGAGCTCTAGTTAAAAGCCGTTTATCTGCTAATTTCATAATGGAGAACTTAGCAACGGCACTACGATTGCCAAGAAAGAGATGTTCTTTTCCTGTGCGTCCATTGCACACCCTAAAAACAGTCTCTAAAGCTGTAGTAAAAATAACAATTTGTTTTCTACATAGCAGTTATAAAAAGCACCTAGCTCTTCTTGACACCTGCTCATCTGCTAATTTCATATCGGAGAACTTAGCAACGGCACTACGATTACCAAAGAACAGATGGTCTGTTCCTGCGGGTGCATTAAACCGCCTATCAACAGTCGCTAAAGCTGTAGTCAAATAAAAATTCGTTCTTTACATATCAGTTATGAAATAACACTTAGTTTCCTCACAATTCCACGTCTAGATTAGTAATATGGTCTGATCATGACAGGATCATGTAGTGCTATTGATCGAGTCGTGTTAATTTGCACTTTCTATTAACTTTTATTTCTATTTTCAAATTGTTCAATTCTTCAGCAAAATGAGTGATTTGAGTTCAACAAATTAAAACCTTTCCGCATTGATTATTTATGATACTTGCAAGAAACCACTTTGACAGTTGTCTGTTTCTAATCGAAGACAATACGCGATGATTTCTTTTAGCCTTTAGAACCACTAAAATGTGTTGCAGAAATCTGCATTCGGAAGACCGGTTAAACAGAGCTCCTTTTTTTAGATTTGGAAATTTTTTTGATGGTGGAATCTCGATTGTAGGCCAAGGGGATTCTTCGACGAAGGGCCAGTCTAGACCAAATTGCTAAATTTGATTTTTAATCAGTTTTGCGGGTATTTGTCTCCTCGATAATGCATCAGCAGGGTTATCAACTGGCCGCACGTGTCTCCAATTTTGAATTTTCGATTTTTTTGTATTTGAAAGATGCGATTTGCAATAAACGTTTTTAACGACAATGTCAATTATTATACAAACGTAAACAATGGTTCAATCGGTTAAAAAAAACGTTCTTGTTTATAGAAACATTAATTGATTTGTATCTGCGCGCCGCAGAGCTTCAAATGTGCGATGCTCATAATTTTTTAAGGGGTTATTCAGAAACGGCACATTATAATTTACTTTCAGAGTGACCTTAGCTACTTTTCAATTTGATATATATATATATATATATACAAGCTCCGTAACCATTCTCGCTTACATCACAAAGTCCGCGTAGCTGAATGTCAATGGCTTAATTCAAAATAACGTTCCTATCAAAGCACAAGTCACCAAAGGGTATTATTTCCGATTTAAATTCAATCCAATTTTTGTGTATGTTATTTGATAATGTCTTATCGCTATCTACTTTGAAACCCCCGAGTTTGTGCATACTTATTTTTGTGCATAAAATGATTGTTTCTACTAAGCCTAGAGAATAAACAAATTTGGCAATCTCAAAAAGTACCATTCTTTTAGCAATTTTAAATTTCAGTAAGAGAAATTGCACAGAATAAATTATGCTATGATTACTAGAGTTCCGTGAAGCACTTAGGGCCTTTATTATTCTATTATCACATAATTGAATGTTTTGTCTGATGCTAGTATCTGGAATTCTATGTACGCAATTTGTATCATTTAATTTTGCATATTTAAAGAATCGAGATTGAATAGTGTTATTATATTATCCTACCGTACAGGCTGATGAGATGCATGGATCCAATCTGACTTGAACTAAGAAATCGAGAAAAGCTTCTTGCCCAAAGAACTTTAATATCGAATAAAATTTTGGATAATTAAAATACGTTATTTGGGTGCGATGTTTTACTAGTCGCGGAAGGAGAAGAATACTGGGAAAGGGGAGCACAAAGTCACTTGCGAACGATGCTTTTGTCGGGGAGCTCGAGCAAGGCCTCAAAATACAACATCGAAACAAATGTAAGGGACACTGTGTATTTGGTGGCTGTTGCGAACTTGCCCGAATGGTCGCCGCTAGTGTATTGTCGAATTCAGCCGAAACTTATTTCCCGTGGATTTCCGGCAATCGTTTTTTGCAATAAATATTAATAATTAATAGATTTTATTAGCACAATTAGATGCAGCTCTCTCTCTCTCTCTCTCTCTCTCTCTCTCTCTCTCTCTCTCTCACGAATCCAACGATACAAAAAACTCATTTTTCATAAAGATATCACTTATGTACCTTTTCAGTTTGGACGGCGGTATCGTGTATTTGAACTCCTTCTTAAATAGTTATTGCTCCTGTGATAAAATCAGCCAAATATAGATCTTTCTTAAGAACGTTAGCTGTCTTCATATGATAATGACCTTCATCATTTATAAATTGCCTAATACCGTGCGTCGGAAGATACGGGGAAGAACTTATTCCAAATTTGACCTATTTTATTGGAAAGTCTTAAGATTTATTCTATTGCGTCGCCACAGGATTCTTTTAAACCTTCTGTCTTCGTTTCAAATCTCAAATTGCCGATATATTTTTTCGATATGGCCTGCCAGTCCATGTTCCTGGAATATGAATCCAAGTGTATGCGATGTTATGTCCTCTTGCAACAAGGGTCCTTCCATTAGTGTATCATTTAATAAAAGACAGTATTCGGATTTGGCTGAACCATCAAAGATCACTGTGTCCCTGGTTGTTGAACTATCTTTTCTAAATAAATAATGATGTGGTAAATAGAAACCTAATTCCTCATCTTCTTGAATTGCTGACATGGATCGAGTTTTGAATGTTCTCCATTGATCGTGATTCTCCTAACATCTCTAATAATTTTTTCGAAAGGGTAATGCTACTATGTATCGACCTAAATGATTGCGAGTTTCGTGGATACGAAAAAGTTCATTATATGTAATCTCTTCAGGGGAAAGATGAATTTGACCAAAACCGATTTCTAATTCCCAAAATTTCGTTTCAAACATAGTTTTAAACGAGTCATAGGTGATGTTTTTTTACCGTTGAAGAACTCTAAACGTTTGCCATCTAAGTCGAAGCTATCCCAAATTCACGCCCTCTCACACATATTTCTTTCCTTCAAAACGACATGCGTGCTCTCAATCCTGCTCATTTTTATCAGGTGAGTCTCTCATAAAGCTACCAGAGGTGGACCTCACTTCAGCATCACCTTCAGCATCAGAACGATAACTGCACATAAAAAATGCGTCAGCACTACTGGAAAAAGGGGGCATAAGAAGTATCTCAACGAATTAAACATTCGGCATAAGTAGAGGAACGGATAACGCCAAATAAAGATAGGATCCACCGTTCTCTTCAAGGAAGACAATATTCCGTCAATGCAGTGGGTGATGGGACGAGTTATCGAAACATTTTCTGTACCAGATGGAATCGTAAGAGTTGTCAACTTCAAAATGGCCAAAAATACCTTCAAACGAAACGCAACAAAACTAACATCCTCATATATTGATACCAACAATGTCAACGCTTAAAATTATGACCAAGTGTTTATTTTGTTTTTTCTTTCAATCTGTCGATACTTAAATGTAAATGAGTATGCACAGATAGACTATGGAGATTTACGATTGGATAATTCTCTTACCGAGGGGGGAGGATGGATTTTCGCACGACATGTATTGATCCATTTTCTAATTAGGTTGGTCTTTAAATCTACGAAAGTGTTTATATTATAAGTGATTTCTGTGACCATAAACAAAGCCTTGGTTTTTCTAAACTTTTACCTTTTTCTCCTTCTTCTACGATAAGAAAGGGAGCCGGGCAGCGATAATGTGAATAATAAAGGGATTTATCTATTACTCGATAAAAAAATTACCATTCATTTATTAACTCTGTCAATTAAATTTGCGATTAGTCTTAGTTTTTGTTCAAAGGGTCTGAGTTCTAATTTAAATACTACCCAGTAAAGGTTGATTTTTTACACAAATTAGTAAGAATTAGTCGATAATATTTTTTTATCACTGACAAATAGAGATAGTTTAGAGTGCTGTTTTCTTCAATATCATGAGTAAATTGAACCGACTCATCAACGCTTTTTAACACATAGACAAATTCCTGATGTTTTTCAGTAGGAATGATAGCAAACACACCATCTACATAGCGTTTATATATAACAGTGGCTTAAAATTTAAAAGCGAGAACCCTCTACATTCTAAGTCTCCGAATACGATACTAGATATTATTGGAGATAAAGAACTCCATTGGACAACCTGATGTTTGTTTGTAATAACATTTATGGAAAGAGAAAACTTTGTTTTTAAAAACTGTTCTGACCACAACAAGTATTTCGTTTTTTGAGATTTTTGTTAAATTTCTATAGAGATTCATTTTTTCTTCTATATACGAGGGTGGATTGATAAGTTTCCGGCCTGACCAAGAAAAACAACGTTTTTAAGAATTTTTTTTTTTTATTTCTCAACATAATCTCCTCAAAGGCT
>NC_046664.1:52260789-52276733 GCF_010883055.1 Belonocnema kinseyi
AAGCTATCTAAGGATGGTACTATAGAACGCCACCTCAAGGTAGGCCTAGTGGCGCCATCTCTTGGTCAGGCCGGAAACTTATCAATCCACCCTCGTATTCCATAGCCAAATCCAGAGGGATATTGTAAACATGTATACCACATTCAGAGACACCATGGAATAGAGAGAATGAATTTTTAATTGTTTTATTATTTCTCTAAAATTCCAACTATCTTTTATAAATAAATCCGTGGTACGTTGAATTGGTTCAAAAACTTTTGCTAAATATGACGACAATTTATAAGTTCGTAAACTAATGGAAGACACCACTAACCTCCGTTTTTAATTTGGTTAATGAATGTTAGGGATATCACAAGCTTTAGCTGCAATCGAACCTCTAGATTTCAATCGGTAATACAATTGATAATTACCATGATATAGAATTTATTATGCCACCTAGTAACAATCTCATAACATTTTTCTTCTATTGTGGGAACCAAACTTGTTTCAACTTTTTTATAAGAGGTCCATTGCTCAATATTTCTTCGACATCTATTATATAATCTTTTGTATTGGTAGCTACTGTGATGTTGCCTTTAGCTACTTTTAAAAAAATAAGGTAGTTGTTATCTTTCTGATAATCTGTATTTTTGTAAACTAACTTATTATCTTTAAACATATTATTTTCTTTATCTTTAACGATAAATTTAATGTTGTTTCTAATTTCTCGTTTTTTGGATGTATCTAAAGTTTGGATGCAATTTCTAACAGAAGAAATGATATTGTTAGTAGGCAGTTGGTTTGATTTAAACGGAATTCTAAATTTATTGCCTTGAGATAATTTTTCAGCAATGTCTACTGGGATGTGTTTTTTTAAACGTTTTTACACCATTTTGCATAACCTGATATTACTGATGACTTTATTTTCTTTCAAAACCTTGTTCCTTCTGAATTCAAACTTTTTGATGCATGCTTCTCGTTTTTCGTATTTAAGTTTGTGTAGCATGTAAGCTTCTTATTCAAAATGTTGTAAATAGAATTTTTATGTCCAGATCTTAGTGAACGATGTTTTAGAAGCAATGTGTACCTTGCTGAATTGTTAATATTACTAATTAGATTTTTGATTCCACAATTAAAATTTTTTTTATGGTATAAAGCTTTTTCTCTATCTAGCTTAATGGTAACATTAAAATGCGAGTTATTAATCTAATGAGTAAGGTGTGTTGCTCTTTCGAAAATAAAATTTGCTAATAAATTAGTATTTTGTACCATATCCTTTGGATTTGATCACTGCAGCACATCTCTTTGGCATTTCTGCGATGAGCTTTTCGAGGCAGCTATTAGGAACCGTTAGCACCCTTTTTTCAAATCAGCAATCGTCAGTCTTACTGGAATATCCATCCACGAGGCATTTCCTTTTTCCCGAATGAAACCATATAGTTATACAATATATACCGATAAGCTTGACCGTTCATACACTGTAAGAAAAGTATCATTTCAAGGGTAGTTTTCGACATTCAAACGCAATCCACCAAAAATATAGTCTCTAGTGGCTCTATCAGATCTAATGCTGGTTTATTTTGATTTTATTAAACGACGTTTAAGTACAACTTTTTTTTACGAAGAATCAAAGTGAGAATCAAATTTTTTCTGTTTCAATTGTTTTTTTAAATTAAGCATGCACTTCCAAGCAATAAAAAAAAGCTCCCTGTGCATTATTTTAGTTTGCTAGTATGTACCAAATAATCGTCTGAAGTTTAGCGCGAAGTAAAATAGTCCGAACGTTGGCTTCAAAACAAGACGATTTGATACTATAAAAGGACCCTAAAAATGATGTTCAATTAAAATACAAACATAGTTTTTACAAACTAAAGCTTTCAATTTCAATCAAAGGACCTACTCCGTTATAAAAAAAGCAACCTTAAACTATAACACTGTCTCCGCTTGCCATTGTATATTTTTCATCTAGTTTCAGCTCGTCGAACGTATTTAATTCCATCAGAAAAAAAGAGATTTTTCGTTCAAAGTTTAGTTACTTAATTAAAAGTGGAATTTCTTTGTTCAACATTAATTTTCTTCATTTATCATATTAGTTGAAAGCCATTTGTTTGTTCTAAGTTAAACTATTTTGTTGAAAAATTATTTTCATTTTTAATTAATTTTCCTAACTGAAGATTTAATTATTCTAAATTTGGTTTAAGATTGATCTTCTTCACTTTATAAGCCAGCTATTTGGTTGGAAATTTATCTATTTAGTAGCAAATTTATCTTTTGGATTAAACATTCAACTGTTTGGTTGAAAAATCACTTCCTTGTTGTTGTTGATTCATTACTTTAGATAAAAATTAATTTATTTTTTTTACAAATTTCACTGCATTCTTTAAAATTCGTGTTTCTTGTTGAAAAAGAATTTTCTTAACTAAAAGTTTAACTGTTTCATGTTTAGTGTAACATTTATCTGCATCACTTAAAAATTTTTAGTAAAAAATTAATTTCTTTGCTTCAAATTTGAACTATTTTGTCGAAAATTAATTTCTTTTTTCGCAGAATATTATTTTTTTTTTACTGAAAATGTAGCTGCTGCATCTTTTTAATAAAATTAATCTTTTTAAGTTAAAAATTCAATTCTTGTATTTTTTGTGTTGCAAATTTCACTTCTTTGAGAAAGATTAATATCTTAAATATTTGGAATTTTTTGACTTCTTAAAAATCCCAGAATTCCTCAAATGCTTTGAAATTTTTTAATATTCTGAACTCTCGAAATTCAATGGATTCCTTTTATTTCCTGAATCTCTGCAATTCCCCAATGCCCTAAAACCCTTGAATATTCTGATTTTCCTGAAAACCAAGAATATTATAAATTCTCTAAATATCTAGAATTCCTTAAATATTCGATATTCAGTAAATTCTTTAAATAGCATAAATTTCTAAAAATCACAGAATTATTTGAATTCTTAGAAATTCTTGACTATTTCAAATTCCCTGGATTCCATGAATTCCCTATTAGCTCTAAAGTTTTTGAAGTCCTTGAATTGCTTAAATGGCATAAATTCCTTGAATTCATTGAATACCCTACATTCTTTAAATATATTCTGAATCCCTTATATTCTTTTAATGTCCTGAACCCCTTTAATTTCCTAAATGCTCTGAATACCCTACAATTTTTGAATTATTTTAATTCTTTGAATTTCTTAAAATCTATGAATTCCTTTCTTTCCAAAATCCTTAATTCCTCTGGCTTCTTTAAAAAGCTTGGATATTCTGAATTCCTTGAATTTCCGGAATATTTTGAATTCCTTGTAGTCTTTGAATTTCTGGATATCCTTGAATAATCTAAATTCCTTGAATTCTTTGAATAATCTGAATTTTCCGACTTTATTCCTTGAATATTTTGAATTTCCTGAATTCTTTGAATTCTTCGAATATTTCAAATTAATTGAAATCTCAAAATTCTCCAAAATTCCTCAATTTTTCCAATTCTCTGTAATATTTGATCATTTCGAATTCCCTTAGCTTCATGCATTTTCTGAATTCCTGAAATTCCTCAAATTATCTGAATCCCCTGAAAGGCTTGACTTGAAACAAATAAACGTCGTCTTAGCTGTCGATGTCTTGGAGACGAACTCAAGACATAACCAAGTATAACTCAAGTCGAAGCATTTTTACTCGTGTGAATGTCGAAATTAAAGAAAAATCTGTTAACGTTAAATATAAAGGTAAATAAAAATATATTACGAAAAATAGAAAACCAAACCAGGGGTGTTTCTAAGACCTACAAATAGACCAAAACATATCTAGAACGAATTGCATCAGGTCATGCGGTGAATACATTATTATATTTGACCCTCTTCCCCAATTCTTGAATATCTTTCTCCCTATCTCTCCTTCCTCCCAAAAAGTAAGCTACTCCTCAATTATAAACAACAAAAAATGGAAGAGCAAGAAAATCTAATTGCAAAAAGAAACGAGGAATAAATTTCGAATTTGCTGCGTTAGGAAATTCCTGGAGTCGAAACTGGAAGAGGTAAAACATAACCTTTGGAGGAGAGGAGTGTATATTGTATATGGATAGTAAGAACAGGGTGGCTTTATCCCTTAACGGTTTGGTGAGTCACGGACTCGGGATACGGTCGGTGGGGAGGGGATAAGCATGGGGCGTCTGCCGCCTGTCTGCCTTCCGCCTTTTCTACCCTGCCTCACTACTCCATTCCTCCACTTCGCCAACTACCCTCTCCACCCCCAACCCTTCCCCACCACACTCACCACTAACACTCTGTGTCCTGATCCCACCCAGTTTTTCGCCACCCTACTATTTAACTCGCTCACTCACTCTTTTTTTCGCCCTCCCCAAGAGAAGATATTCACTTACCGCCCTTGTGACAATAAGCTTAAGATCCTAGAGGATGAACGAGATCGCGACAGTTATCCCACATAATTTTTCATTATTCTTTTTGGAAAGAGAAAAAATCACCTTGGTATAATTATTTCCTTCATGTGAATATGGTATAATATAGTCTCTTTCGAAATAAAGTTTTTTTCTTTTTATTGCTTAGGGGTATTATTGTTGGATAGAAATGGCTTAGGGGAGACTATAAGGTTGCCGTTAGTCGCACGGAAATTTAGAAATGAATACAGTTCCGATTGGTAAAGGTTGATGTTATTTTATTTTGGAATGTGAGAATTTTCCTTTTGTGAAAAAATGTATTTACGAGAGCTTGTATACTAGATGATTCAAAATCTTATTGGCTGCATACTGTGTCATTTTTAGTAGATGTTTTCAGTTTGTTCCTTGGAACTTTCTGGATTATTTTTAATTACAATTTTTAAATGAAGGAATTATTATTCTATAACTTTATTTCTTAATGAGAAAATTTAAGTTGTGAATGATAAGTTATGTACAAAAATAATTTCAGATTTGAAAAAGTTTCAACAAATTTCGAAGAAAATTTAGATTTTTCAAGATTTTAACAGGTTTCAAGAGAATAAAAATTTTCCTGAAACTCATGGGCAAACTTGTAATGATTTTTATTTTGAAACATCTATTTTGAAAAGAAATATGAAAAAATGTCCAAATACTCAAAACATTTTTAGAAATCTCGGAAAACAAATTCTAGAATATTTTATGACACTTTTTTAAATTTAGAGTAATTGAAAAAAAAGAAAAACTTTGCACTATTTTAAAATATATTTCGAAGTTAAGAAAAGATTCAAAAACTCTTGAAATCTTGAGAAGATTTGAAAAAATCTGAAATTAAGTGAAAATTTGTTAAGACTTGGGAAAAAGACATTTTTTTAAAATTCAGAATATATTAAGGTAAACAACAAAAATTTCTTTAGATTATTGGGAACATTTTAAATAATTGTTTGTTTTGAAAAATTATTTTTAAGAGAATACTAAAAAAGATTTTAAACCATTTTAAAAGGTTTCCGAAATTTAAAAAAAAGAATCTTAAAGTTTTTAAATCAATTTCAGAAGTAACTTGACTCAGCGTAAAAGTTATCTAGACATTTTCGAAGTTTTGAAGAGATTAAAACATTTTAAAACTTTGAATGATTTGAAAAAAATTATAAAATATTTTAAAATTTCTTCTGAACTTTGACTATTTAAAAATATTATGTAAACTTACTAGAATTACTCCTACATGTTTATAAAATTCTGTAGAATAGGAAAATTAGACTTTTCTAACAGATCTCAAGTCTTAAGAAATCTTTTTGAATTAATTAATTTAAAATTAAATAATTTGATAAACATTAGAAAAAAGATAGTTATTTGAAATTTTTATTTTGCATTACA
Source organism: Belonocnema kinseyi (assembly GCF_010883055.1). Classification (NCBI taxonomy): domain Eukaryota; kingdom Metazoa; phylum Arthropoda; class Insecta; order Hymenoptera; family Cynipidae; genus Belonocnema; species Belonocnema kinseyi. Next base: position 52,266,563 of record NC_046664.1, read on the forward strand.
AATTATTTTTTCTCTCAAAATATAATTTGGTTCAAATATTTTTTCTTTCTTGACTGAAAAATCTTTCATGGATTAAAACACACATAAAAAATTAAGCTGTTATGCAGAACATCGTATTTTTTGGAAAAAACTAAATCTTTATTTGTTCAATATGCAACTGGTCGAAAATTTATATTTTTTGGTTGATGATTCAGTAATTTTGTTAAAAGTTTGACTTTCTTAGCTGAATTCAACAGTTGTTTTTTTAAATTAAAAATCAAAACCTTTTTGTTAATAGATGAATTTTCACTTGAAAAATCTAAAATACTCAAGTTTTTTTTAACTTTTTATAATTTTATAATTTGCGAATTATTTCAATATAATTTTTTAGTGAAATGTTATTTTTTGGTAAAATTATTTCATATGTGTAATATTAGGGTGGAGAAATAGAAATAGAGTTACTAGAAGAAAATATCATAATAAAATCCCTAAGAAGTCTTTAGAAATGTTTTTAAAAACTTCTCAGATAGTTCAGGCTAATTCTAGGAAAATTCCGCAAATATTCACGAACATTTTTACAAATTTTTATAAGTTTTATGCCAATAATATCAAGTTGCTGTTGGAGATATTCTTTTTAAATTGAAACCTGGATAAAGAGTTTACCCTTTAAGTGAATTCTCATTTTCATCTACAGCAAAAATTGTTATAATAATTTTTTTTTTCATGCTTACACTTACCAAAAAAAATTAGTGACAACAATGTACTCAGGAAGATGTGGGTTATTTTTCAGCAATTTTTTCACAAAGACGTTGTAGCTTGTTTTTTCTTAAAATAATTTGTGTAAATATTTTAATATTTCGATATGTTAAGCAAAACAATTGATAGTATCTTCGAAATCCATAATTTTTTGGGAAACGCTTATCAGTTGGATTAAGTTGTAAGGCGAGTAAAGAAAAAGCGGATAATTTTTTTTTGTGCAAGGAAGGTGTTAACTTATTTTTTGATCCTCCGACCTTTACATCTGAAGTCTTGTCGCGAGCGTGTCTAGACCCAGCTCTTCAGAAAGAAATGACAGAAGCGTGAGATAAGCGTGAAAGTTTTTGCTTACTTAACACGCGCCACCGAGAAAAGTCGCTGTTACAAGCGACACTTTCGAATTAGTTTTTTCTTCTTTAGCCCCTATTCTCAGAAAAAAAGCAATTTTATTAAAACTTCCACTTCATAAAACAGACTATTTTTTACTTTTCAATTCTCCCAGAGAAAAATATTAGACTAAAAATAATTTAATCATTTCAAAAACTTACTAATAAAATTTAATTGATTATAATTAAGATATTAAAGTTGAGTGAATAAAAAAGCTTATTAAGATTGGACAATTTTCAGCTTTTCAGATTTCATTGAAAATTTGGATACTTTATTTTATTTATTTTCTTTTCGAATTTTTTTATCCCTGTATCTATTAGTCTTACAAATGAATGTCCTAATATAAACTTACGCAAAACATGAAGTTTTCAGAAAAATAGAAGAATAAAAATGGACAAACTCTACATTTTAAATTGTTTTTTTTTATAATAACAATATTAAAAGCCTTCTTAGATTCATATTAAAACATACGAGTTGAATTTTTTGTTTTTTTGAGAAAAAAATCTTCAAAGTTTGTAATTCTCAACACACACTAAAAAATGGTTTCGCTATCCCATCTAACCGCTTAGCTATATTTCGTCTTCTAAGAAAATATAGCTGTGTCTATAAATAATCTAGATAAATCATCTAGATAATTTCTAGATGGCAAATTTAGCTAAGAACAGCTAGAAATCTAGATGACATAGCTATATTTTGTTGGAAGATGAAATCCAGATAAACGGTTAGCTGGGACAGCTAAATCATTTTTTCAGTGTACTGTATTGATACCCGCATAGATTACTGCTTACGATGAAAATCAAATAATTTAAGGGAAATTGAAATTAATTAAATACTTATTATTTTTCAGCTGCCATTGGCCAGTGTTTTATGAGAGGTAGTAAACCTATTTTATAAATAAATGCAAGATTTCAAAAATTTGGATTTGTTAACATTATTATATCATATAAAATTATTTCTAGACACATACTTAATGATTCCTAATTAAAACGAACTAACACTGAACAATACCTATGATTTTATAAACAATTATTATAAATAAATGAATGATATAGTAAATTTTCTTCATTAAAAAACCGTTTTCTTTTAAAGCATAAATAAAGCGCTCTTGCATGATTGCTAGATAAATTAAGTCTGAATTTACCAACAAGGAATATTCACATATATTTTTAAATATAAACTAATGCAACACTTAGCTCTTCATCAATCTACAAGTACCGTTTCTTCACACAAAAGGAATACTAGACGCACTGTGCGTCATATTTAGTTACATTTTTTTGGAATTTGATCACAGTTTTAATTTTAATAAATTTTCCGTATAAATGAATAGTAAGTCAATAATTTGTTTACAGAAGGAATAAGTTGTTTAACAAAATGATTCTCTTTTATGTTTACTTATTATTTGTTCATATTTAAAAAGACAAAGAAAAGTCGAAAGTTTTAGTAAAAACTGCAAAATTATAGAAGTAATATAGTAGAAGATATTTTTGCACAGTAATAAATAGTTTCATCAAATACTTTATTAACTTCCATTAATGATTACATTAGTTTTTTGGTGTTGTAGCTTTTTGACCCCAAAGCCACAAAACCAAAAAACGAATAACTTTTTGAGAGTGGCAAAAAGCCACGAACAATTAATTATTACCTCAGTTTAATTGAATGATTGACGAAAAGCTGAAAATATCAGACAATTATTTTGGTGAAACTTGATCTACCTCATTCTCAGTAAAAATCTGAAAAAAAGTTGGAAATTTCAGAAAAAAAACTACAACTTTTTTAACATTACTCTAGAAGAAGAAAGTTTAAAACAGAACAAATAACTGTTAAAAAATACTTTGTTAACTTTAATTAATTGTTGCCTGGCTCTAACTGAAAACTTTCTAGAAATTTGAAAATAAAAAAAGCTATTTTCGATTAATATTTTGAAAAAATGTTTATATTGGTAATGATTGAAACCACTATTGTGTTACCTTCTATTAATTATCACTCCAGTCTAATTGAAAAGTGGACAGGAAGTTAAAATTAAAAAAAAAAACCACAACTCTCGAGCATTTTCTTACGAAAACATTGATGTAAATAACGAAAAATTGTTTCAACGATTATTTTCTTTAACTTCAATTGATAATTGCCTTGTTCTACTTGAAAAGTTGGAAGCAAGTTAAAATATTAGTCAAACTAGCTTTTTAAGACGTTAAGTAAGTCGCTCAAACTTTCCCTTTTTCTACTTTTTCTCACTTACGTCATACATCCATTAACCTCTTTGATCCGGTACTTCCTCTTCACATTCTTAAACCTTTGCTTCCACTCCCTTCCCCAAATTCTTCCTTATATAATTCCCCTTTCCTCACTTCTCCACATAACACTCAACTTTTTCTCTGCTTTCTACCCCACATTTTCCCTTACTTCCCCATTCCTCTTTTTGCATAACTTCTTCTACCTCCTCTCATTTCAATAAACTTCCCCTACTTCCCCTCTTCTCACTTCTCCACATAACACTCAACTTTCTCTGCTTGCATACCCTACATTTCCCCTCACTTCCCCATTTCTCATTTATCATTTCCTGCTACTTCCCCTAATTTCCTTTTTCAAACATCTCGTACTTCCCCTATCCTTATTTTCCACACGTCGCCTGCATCAAATACATCCCTCCACTCACTTCCCTTATATCTCCTACTTCCCTTCTCTCATTTTCCCTCATTACACCTCACATGCAATACTTTTCTCTCCTAATTTCTCCTTCTTTCCTCTATTTCTCCTCCCCTAATTAATTTCCGCTCCCCCTACTTTCCCTTCCTTCATTTTCTTAATTCTCGTCCTCTCATTTTTATTCGCATCCCTTAGTTGCATTCTTCTTTTTGCCCCTTACTTTCCTTTACTTGGTCTCTCATAATTTCCCTACATCCCCTACTTTCCTTTCCTCTACTTTTCCTACTCTCCCTCGCCATATTTCCTTCACTTTTCTTACTTCTATTCCCCCAAATTGCTTTATTTCTCTTACTTCCTCAACCCCATTTCCCCTTACTTTTTTATAACTTTCACTACTTCCCTCCCCTAATTCTTTTTCTCTTTTCCTACTTTTTATCTCATAATTATCTCTTACTTCCCTTTCTTAAACAATTGCTCTCAAAACCCAACTTTTGCAGTTATAGTTTTATTAGGACCTTAAGAGTGACACTTATGTGAGTGAAATTTGAAAATTAATGTTTGATTCGTATTCTATGGCTCATCGTGAAAAGAAATATTGAGGATCAAATGAATACACTCAATATTGGTGATCATAAATAAAATTTAAAGAAACGTATTTTTGTGATTTGTAAAAATTTAATTTAAATCAATAAATCTTCACGAACTCCCAAGATATGACAAAAAATTGGCAAGCATGTGTTTTGAAACGCTTGGACGTTTTTAGTCATTTCTTGGGAACCCATACTTGGAATACCCATACGTCTTTAAAAGGACCAAAATACCTTTATTAGAGATAATTCGACGCGAATATTGACAAGCTATCCAACGCTAATTTGAAAAAGTTCCTCACTCCCTTTTTAAACGAGTAATAACGCTTTGAAGTTAGTAGTATCTTTTGGTATTGCACGTGCTAGCCGTGTAGTTAATGTCCGAAGCTAGTGTACAATTTACTTACAAACAAAAAATTGCATTGATTCGTAGAATGTTGTGGAGGCTATGCAAAAAAGTATTAAAAAATAATGAAATGCCAATGCATTTTTGGACCACCCTAATGGGTTACTGCCCTGGGTTTCAGTGCATTCTGTAACCTGTCTGTCTGACCATGCCAGACTACTCCACTTCGCCACCCTTCACTCTCAGAACCCTTGTTACAATAGGCTTAACGTCCACGGAAAAGCACTCGAGGGCAAGGGACGAAATCGCGAGAGTCATCTCACCTCTCTTTCTCTCACTTTCATCCCTCTTTTCATTCTTCCTCTCTCCCTTTTTTTTCTTTTTTTAACTCTCTCATTCCCTCATTCTCCCCTCTCTCTCCTTCAAAGCGTCTACGGAATTCCACTTACGCGTCTACGGTGGTATAAATGCGGAAACACATAGCAGATTTGTATCGCGGTGCAGGTTTACGCGGCGGACAACCTTCTGATTTATTTCCTACCCATGAATCGTCCTTCTTGGACTCGCATTTTTTGCTCTTAATCACTTTTTCTGACTCTTACTCGATTTCGAGAGGATTATCGAGAGCTTCTTAATTTACGAACTTGGATTTGTAATGCTGAGTGTTGCAACTCTAAAATTGATTTATTCATTGCGCTCAGGGAAATTATAACAATTTTTCTGTAATGAATTATCAACAAATAGTTAAAATTTTTAAGTAAGAAGAAAAACAAGAAAATAAATTTGTAACTAAAACGTTGCATCTCAAAACAATTAGATTGATTTTATATAACAAATTAGACAAATCTTCAACTGAATGTATGAATTTTTAACTAAAAAAAAGAGTAATCCTCAACCAAATAGTTGAATCTTCAAACAAAAAACATAAGCTTTAAACCAAGAATGCAAGAATTAAATTTTCTTCTATAATAATGAATTAGACAAATAATAATTTTAAGCCAAAATAGTTGAAATTTCAATACAATCCAATTTGAATTTTCTACCCGCTTGTTTAATTCTGAACTAGAAAAGATCAATTTTCTAAAAACAGAATGGTTAAATTTGTATTGAGACAAATGAAGGTTTCCTAATTAATTTCCAACCAGTTTGATGGTTTTAAGGGAATAAAAAATCATGGTGTTTTAATATATTTACTGGAATTTTTAGAAGGTTTTTTTATAGGACTGATCAGTTTTTAGGATATTTGAAAAAATTCAAATAAGTTTTTAAGGGATTTCAACGGATTTCATAACATTTAAAAATATTTTTACTAATTTTCAATGATTTAAAGGAATTTTGAGAAATTTTCTAGGATTTTTATAGATTATATAGAACTTAAATGTTTCAAGGAACTAAAGGATTTGCTGTAGTCAAATTGTATGTAATTTCTTGAGATTTCAAGGATTTCATAAAATTTTAAAAACATTTAAGAATATCTATTTATAAAAATTGAAAGATTTAAAAGGATTTTAAAGAATTGAAGCAATCTTCAAATACTTTAAAACATTTCCCAAAGACTTTATAATATTTTAGAATGCCAAGCAATTTCAGTAAATTTTACGAATTTTTTGAAGTTTAAATGAAACTTTCAACAATTTATTCACAAGAATTTAGGGAATTCCAAGGGCGATAAAGAAGAATTTCCAAGGGATTTTCAAGAGCTTCAAAAGTGGCAAGTTATTATAATAAGAATGAATAATATTAATAATTGTTAATAATTAATAATATTTATATTAATACATTTTAAAAGATTCGAAATATTTTAAGGATTTCAAAGCATAGCCTCACATTTTATATAACATCAAATGATTTCAAAGATTTTATAATATTTTAATACAATTCGAAGAATCTATGGACAAGAATTGATGAATTTCAAAGCTTTTTAAAGATTTTGAGAGATTTTCAATATTTGAAGTCATTACCAAAATTCTGCAATTTTCTAAAAGGTTGAAATATTTTAAGAAATTTTAAGGAATATCAACAAATATAATGAGAATTTTAAAGAATTTTATAATGTTTCAATTGATTATCAAAGAATCTGTTCACAGGAGCTCAGGGATTTTAAAGAATTTCCAAGATTTAACAATATGAATGTTTTTTTAATAGTGTAATTTTGATAACAGAAAATTAAAACACCTTTAACTTTAAAGACGTGTAAATCAAAATTTCTTCATTTTGATTAATTCAAATGTCCAAAGTGCAGTTTTCAATTCTAAATCTTACAAAACGAAAATGTTTCAGATTAAATCATCAAAAATTAAGCTAGTATTTTAAACTTTAAATTGTAAAACTTGCATACTTTTTAATTGCAAATTCACGTATAAGTAATTAAGAAATTGAAAATTCCTAAATTTTTTAAAAAATATCATTAAAATTTATTTATCTTTTATCATTTATTTTTAAAGGTATGTAATCTTAAACGTTTTTCTTTAATAGTTCAATTATGAAGATTTAAAATGGAAAACTCTCCAATTTTAACGATTCGATATTTGAAATTCTCCCATTCTGAAGATTTAAAAATCAAGAATAATTATTTCTAAATATTTTTTGTTTAAAATTATGTACTTTTACATGTTTTTTATATTTCATTTATGAAAATATAAAATTCTTAAATTTTTAATATTTGCGATTGAAGATTTCTTTATTTAAAACACATATTGATCATAGTTTCTCAATTTATATGATTTTGATGATCTAGAATTAAAAGTTTTGAATTAAAAATATTTTAAATTGCAAAAATTTTGAATGTAAGTCATTACTAAACAAGTTTTAATTACAAGGATTTATGATTGAAGATTCATTAATTTGGAACGTTTTTAGTTTAAAATTCTTAAATTTAGAACGCTGTTTGGAATATGCAGTTCAATTTTTAAGATTGATAATGGAGAGCTCTTCTGTTTTGAAGATTTGTTATTGAAGAGGTTCGTCAATATTTAATATGTACAATAAAAAATTATGCAATTTTAAATGTTATTTTTTAAATGGGTAAATTTTGATGATTTAAAAAGTTTTAAAAATTTATTTTAAAGTTGAAATTTATTCAATTTGATAAATTTGCTGTCAAAAATTCTTCAATTCCGAATCTGTACAATAGATGAAGATGTCATTTTTAATGTTTTTGTTTAGTTTGAATATTTTTATTATGAAGATTTAAGATTGGAAATTTTTTAAAGTTAACGATTATCAATTAAGAATTCCTTAATTTTTCAGGCTAACAATTGAAATTAAATAATTCGACTAAACAAGTTTGAAATGTAAATCATCAGAATCTTCGGAATTATGAATTTTAAAACTTGCGACATTTGTTATTGTATATAAATTTTTTGAAGTAAAAACTTTTCCATTTTGAAGATTTACAAGAAAAATTCTGCAATTCGGGAAAAGATACAATTAAATTCTTGCATTTATTTAAAAAACATAGAATTGTAACATAGATTTACAATTATAGACGTGTCAATATTTAATGTGCATGTTAGAAAACCATGCCATTTTTAACACTTTTTGGAAATAGTTCAATTTTGATCATTTAAGATAAAGAATTATTCAATTTTTAAGGTTATGAATCAACATTTTTTCAATTTGATGGATTTTCAATTAAAAACTCTTCAATTGAGAACAGTAAAAACAACGTTGTTGATTTACTTTCTCGAAACTTTGATAATTTTGCATATATCTATAAGATGTTTCCTCGTATGAAAATAGGAATGGTAATTCAGGCGTCTTGGGTAGTAAGTAAGTAAATTGTATTTAATAAGATATGTGCGTAAATATTTGAAAATGCTACATAACATAGGCAAATGTGGCGAGGGGATGGGGGTCCAACAAATTTTTTTACGACTTGATACATAGGGGGTGAAAGGGGTAAAGGGCTCGAAAGCATGTGTAAAGTAATTTATAGATGGCCCCATATGTCGAAAGGGTCATCCCAAGGGGCCGATAAATTTTACAGTCTCATCGATTAAAATATTTGTCAAATGTTGTCCAGGCTTTAATAAGTATTAGGCGGAGATCAGAATTCTATAACAGCGAGCTTTTGTTAAAATTGTATTTTCTTGATGCAATCATTTTTTGGATTTGTTTTGTATGAGTAGCTTACAGGATTGATCGTCACAATTTACGCGAAAGCAGTGCCTTAAGTGGTAACGTCCATCATCGTTCAGACATAAAACTATATTTCATTTTGATCCAACGGTGACAACAGCTATAGGAAAGTTACGGGTCATAAATAGCTGAATTTTATTGTATCTTGGGAAAGGACAAGGTTTCTAACATTCTTGATACCGAGTCCTGGAATTTTTCAAGTTTTACTGATGAAAAATATGTCTACAGGAAAATAAAATGCTTTAAAAAAGCTCTCTATGAAATACAAATGAGAAGAAACCGAGTAAAACTTACTAAATCTAATTTAAAAAATCCGCCCGCCTCGCGGGCACATTCTCAAGGCGCGCTTCGCTCGCTAGTTTGAGCGCGCCTAGGGCGTGCAACTGTTGGTTCTCGCACTTCGCGCTCGATAATATATTTATCTCGCGCTCCGCGCTCGGTCTTTGCATTAACCTCCACATTTGTGCACAGACCACAATGCGCAATTTTCTACATTCTATGTTAAAAAGGATTCAACTATTTTGTTAAAAATTGATTAAAAATTCAACTGCACAATTTCAGGATGAAAAATGACATTTTTAACTAAAAACTAATTTTTTCACTTGAAAATTCGTTTTTCTGATAGAAAATAATTTTTCTTCGTTAAAATCTTATCTTGTTTATTTAGGATTGAACTATTTTCTTTATTTGTTTTGTTTGTTAAAAATTAATGTCTAAGGAAAATTATAATTATATCATTGTTGGTTGAAAACTAATCGTTTTTTTTTGTAGAGAATTAATGTATGGGTAAAAAATTAATCTGTTTTTTATTATTCTTAGCATAGATGTCCAAATTCGATTATTTTGTCTTAGATTGGAAAAAATGTCTTGCATAATTTACTATAAAACAATTTTAATCCCTGAGAGATTCTGCTAAATAATGTGTAGAACCTACCTGATTTTAAGCGAATTCTATTTTATTTTCAATACTTTTGATAATATTGTTCTTGCATTGAAAATTAATTAAGTGGAAAATTCTATTATTTGTTTCAAACCATTTTTTAAAATAGAAAATTAATCTTTGTGTTTGAAATATCATTTTTTTTGTTAAAACTTTTACTATTTGGTGTCTCCATCTTCTTTAATTAAATAATCTGTAAAAAATTTCATTTTTTAAATCGAATAATTACTTTTATACGAGGGTGGATTGATAAGTTTCCGGCCTGACCAAGAAAAACAACGTTTTTAAGAATTTTTTTTTTTATTTCTCAACATAATCTCCTCCAAGGCTCATACATTTCTCATAGCGGTGTTCTAGTCTAGTAATGCCATCTCTATAGAATGATTCGTCAAG
>NC_046664.1:52276833-52289370 GCF_010883055.1 Belonocnema kinseyi
AGCTATCTAAGGATGGTACTATAGAACGCCACCTCAAGGTAGGCCTAGTGGCGCCATCTCTTGGTCAGGCCGGAAACTTATCAATCCACCCTCGTAAACTACAAACTGAATTATTCTATTTTTGTTTAAAATTTGATTTTTTTTTGTTGAAACTTCATCTTTTTGGTTAAAAATTATTTCATGGGTGAAAAATTAATCTGTATTTTTATTATTCTTAACATAGATGCCCAAATTCGACTTTTTTTGTCTCAGATCGGAAAAAAGCGTCTTGCGTAATTTACGATAAAAGAATTTTAATTGCTGAGGGATTCTGCTAAATAATGTGTAGAACCTGCCTGGTTATACTATAAGTAAATTCTATTTTACTTTGAATTATTTTTATAATATTGTTCTTGCATTGAAAATTAATTTAGTTGATCATTCTATTATTTGTTTTTAGAAAATTTGGTTGAATTGAAAATTAATCGTTGTGATTAAAAATTCATCTTTTTTGTCAACACTTTTGCTATTTGGTGTCAAGTTCATCTGTTTTAATTAAAATTTTTAATAACCTGTAGGAAATTTCATTTTTTGGATTGAATATTAACTTTTATAAACTAAAAACTGAATTATTCTATTTTTGTTTAAAATTTTATATTTTTAATTGAAACTTCATCTTTTTTGTTAAAAATTATTTCATGGTTAAAAAATTAATCTGTTTTTTATTATTCTTAACATACATGTCCAAATTCCATTCATTTGTCTTATATCAGAAAAAACGTCTTGCATAAATAACTAAAAAATTGTTAATCGCTGAAAGATTATGCTATATATTGTGTAGAACCTGCCTGAATTTAAGTGAATTCTATCTTATTTTGAATACTTTCTATATTATTGTACTTGAATTGAAAATTAATTTAGTTGAAAATTCTATTATTTGTTAAAAAAGATTGTTTAAAATAGAAAATTAATCTTTGTCATTAAAATTTCATCTTTTTTGTTAAAATTTTTACTTTTTGCTGTCAAATTCGCCTGTTTTGGATAAAATTTTAAATATCCTGTAGAAAATTTCATTTTTTTATTGAATATTAAGTTTTATTTACTAAAAACTGAATTATTCTATTTTTCTTTAAAATTTGATATTTTTTATTGAAACTTGATTTTTTTTAGTCAAAAATGGAATTATTTGTTTGAAAATTCCCGTATTTTGTCAAAAATGTGTGCTTTTTGTTAGAAATATAAATATGAAGACTCGATACATCCATAAACCTGAACATAATTCATTCAATCCCACATTTCTTAAACCATATATTATTTAAAAGCACATAAAACATTGGAAGCCTATACATTTTATACAGCTGTTTTGTTGTGATGGTCAAGTGCAAGGAGTTTAATGGTACTTTTCTGATATTGAGTAAAGTTAGTGTAACATAGGTGTATTTTTAGTTATAAGTTAATGTTTTAGTTATTATTTGGATTCAATATAAACATTAAGTATTATTCCTGTGATGCATGGAATTTGTTATAAAATTTCATTGCTGATAAAAAATGCGGTAGCAACTTATTGAGATTTTGAGGTTAATATTACATTTTGCAACTCAAGAGCGAACTGCTTGTAGCAAACAAATTTATCAAAAAGACGTAGGATGAAAACATAAAAAGTTATTTTTTATTTTAATCCTGATTAAAATAGTTTCTGTTTTTTCACCAAACATTTTATAAATTTGAATGAAATCTTTGTGTAATTTGTAAGAAAAATTTCTGTAAAAGCTTAACATTCTTAAAGTTTTTGTGGTGCATTTTCGCAACCTTTCATAGCTAAAATAATATTTGATAGATTTTTGTAGATATATACGAAAGATTTACATGAAAGTGGCCAAAATTATCTAATTCTGTGACCAGCAGTTCACTTTTGTATTCTAAAATTAATTCCTAACCTCAAAATTTCAAAAGTTGTTATCGCATTTTCCGCCAGCAATGCACTTTAATAACAAATTCCATGCTTCATAGAAATATTACTTAATGTTAATGTTCATATTGATAACAAATAATAGATTAAACACTAACTTATAATTGAAAATATACTAACCTTACCGATAGAAATCTCAGAGTATATGCTAAAGATTCTCAAGGCTTTGAGAAGCTCTGGGAAATTATCCGCAGGCACTCAGGTAGATACATTGAATGGTCCAGATAGCTTGTTCAAATGCTCTGAAGGCTTTAAAATGTCCAGTCCGAAATTGAAATGAAAATACGTTCATAAATAACAAGCAGAGAGGCTTAAATTGAAATAAGAATTCGATCATAAATAACAAGCAGACGCTCTGTATTGCGATGGCACGGGTGCAAAGGTGGTGGTAAATGAGAAGCGTTGATTGGTATTATCGACCTGGAAATTTGATTCGATTATTATTCTCAACAGTGATCCAAAAATACTTGCGCATGCTTGAACTGTGCGTCGCTCTTTGGCTCTAGTTCGCGTAGGTATTTAAAAATCAAATACAGACGCGCACCGTAGTCAATGAACGTCACTCATCCAAGCAAGCGCAGATCAAGCCAGCTCCGTTGGGATCATTTAACTTCAAGAAAACGCGTGTAACGTTCCATTACTGTCTAACTAACGGTGACTCACGAGTGGCCCTTTCGCAAGCGTGTAGCTATCAAAGAACGAGCAATCGTGACAATTTTTTCAATATTTTCCAACTCTGTCTAACCCATTCATAACTCGTGTCTTACGCATATAGCAATGAAAAACGAGTAGTGTGACAATCGAAATCAACAATATCGTTTAGAGATTTCATATTAAGGAGGATTATATCAAATGTCTATTACCGTTTTTTTTGTGTACCTTGGTATGGTACTGCTTATTCTGATATTGCAAAATAATGATCACATTTTTTTTTTGATCCTAATAGGGCCCTGCTTGGTTGTTTAATCATTTTCCCTTTTCTTAAGTGAAGCTGAACACTTTTTTTCATTTTGTCATTAAAGAAGGTTCTCAAAGTACTTACCGCCTTGACGATTACATTGTCATTGCGATAATCGCGCTTCACCGATAGGTTATACCGGCTCTAATTTTTAAAAATTTGGGCTAATCAAAAAATTCAGATAGAATAGTTTTGAAATATATTTGGTAGCTAGTGAAAATTTTTAATGAAATTTTTGGATCTACAAAAAATTATATTTTTCTATTTTTTGAAAATTTTAAAAATTTTGAAAAGTATATAACTTTTATAATTTTCATCAAAATTAAAAATTTTATTTGGATAATTTGCAAGTCGTTTACCTATCTATAAGAAACTTCGACAAAATTTTTTATAATATTAAGAAAAAAAAATTTGAAAATTTTGAAAATGCTATAATTTTTTTCATTTTGGGCTAATCGAAAAAATCCGTTAAAAAAGTTTTGAAATATATTTGGTATCTAGTAACAATTTTGAATGAGAATTTTGGATTTACGAAAAAAATAATTTTTTATATTTTTTGACAATTTTCAAGTTCTTGATAAGTATATAACTTATCTAATTTTCATCAAAATGAAAAATTTTATTTAGATAATTTGCAAGTCTTTCACCCGTCTATAAGAAACTTCCACAACATTTTTTAAAATTTCAAAAAAAAAATTTCAAAATTTTGAAAATGCGCCTAATTTTTTAATTTTGGTTCGAAATATCTGATTAACGAACTTAGCCTATATTTTGGGTAACTTCAGAAGTGTATCAAATGCAGACTCGATTGGACAAATCCTTCAAAAGGTAGCGTGGCTACAAAATTCAGGTAACCATACATACAGATATACAGACATAATGACAGACAGGCAGACACGGATGAAATTTTATGATTTTCGGATTCTGCGAGTGTCGAAACGTAAAGATCTGTTAGAAACCAGAGATCGAAAATTTGGACGATTACATTATATTCTCAGAAATGAGAATGTAAAAAAGGAAAAGAAATAATAATTCTTCTTGTCAGGTGCGGATTCAGAGAAGGCACCTGGTTATGAATTATAAAAAATAATAAATGTAAAGGATTGATCGTTGCAATTTACGCGAGAGCAATACTGTAAGTGGTAACATTCATCTTCGTTTAGATATGAAACTATATTTCGTTTTGATCCAATAATGACAATAGTTATGGGAGAGTTATGGGCCATAAATAAACTGAATTTTATCTTGGAAAAGGGCAAGGTTTCGAACATTTTTGATATAGAGTTTTGGAATTTTTCATGTTCTACTAATGGAAAATAAGTCTACAGGCCAATAAAATACTTTTGAAAAGCTTCCCATAAAATACGAACAAAAATCCAGTGAGTAAAACTTACTGAATCAACTTTTAAAAAAGTGGACATAATGATTCTTTTCGTCGGGCGCAGATTCAGAGAAGGGACCGGGTTCCAAGTTATAAAAAATAATTAAAGCTTCCATACCTGAAAAAATATTCAATTCAAGTGTTGAATCCTATATAAGTATTTAGGGTAATATTATTTAAAGTATTAAAAATTAAAAATAAATAAAAATTTTTGAGCTTAGGGTTTTTTTCAAGGAATTTGTATTGTGATAAAAAAACCAAATTCTTTTCTTAATTTTTTTCAGACTACATAGAGCTATGAATTAAAACAATTTAAATCAAATTTTTTCTGCGAATCGATCTTATTCTTCACTCCGCTGGGAATCGAACTACAGAACTTCCGATTGCGTCAGGTGCTTTTCCCTTAAGCTGCTTAAAAGATCGAAAGAAAAATCCTTTTTCTGAAATACACGCATTATTTTGCCAAGTGTTACAATGATAAGTGCTGTGGTCCGATTCCTAGCATAATGAAGGAGAGGATCTTTTTTCATAAAAAATTTATTTTAAACAATCTTTTTTTTTGTCTGGAAAAACTTTAGTTTCTTCTTTTAAATATCTCTAGATCGGCATCAAAAATCGGTACACCCAATTTTTTTGAAGTAGTTTAAAAGTTTTGAAAGATTTAAAATTTAAACATTTGTTTTGAGAGATTTTCAAGGATTTTAACAGATTTCAAGGGTTTTAAATGATTTCAAAGAATTTCAACAACATTTAAAGGAATTCCACAAATTTCTAGGATTTTAATTTATTTAAAGGAACATTTAAAGATTTTGAAGGCTTTGAAGAATTCAAAATTTAAAAAAATGTTTTACGCCAATCCAAATGATTGTACAAGAATTAATTAAGAGATTTAATATAATTTTAATGATTATAAGATGTTAGGACATTACAAAAAAAACCAAGGGATTTCAGAGAATTCCCAAGATTTACAAAATTTTCAAACGATATTCAATGGATTTTACAAGTTTTTCGAAAATTTTTGTTATTTTTAGGGATTTTAATACATCTTAATATTGACTTTCAACCATTTTCTCACAAGATTTGATGTACTTCAAAGGATTTCAAATATTTAAAAATGTGTTCAACATATTAAAATATCTTGAAAGATTTCTTTAAATTTATAAGCGTTTGGAAAAATCTCAAGGTATTTCAAAAGATTTCAAAGAATTTCAAAGGATTTAAGAGTTTTTTCAAGAGATCAAGGAATTTTAGTTTGCTTTAAAATTTTAATGAATTGCATAATGTTTTTAATAGAATTTTTCAGGATCTCCACAGATTTCTTAAATGTTCAAACATTTCAAGGGATTTCCTGGAATATCATAAGATTCCATGTGATTCTTTGAGATTTCAAGGAATTGTATAATATTTAAATTAAATAAAAAAATTATTTAGAAGGATTCAGGCATTTCAAAGGATTTGAGGTTTTTCTGTAAGATTCCAAGAAATTTTAGGGAGCTTTGAAAATTTTCGAAGGATTTCACAAAGTATTTCTACCAGTATTCCAGAATCTAGAAAGATTTCATGGAAGTTCGAATATTTTAAGGGATTCTTTGAGATATAATAAGATTTCAGTTGATTCCTCAAAAGATGTTTAATGATTTCAGGATATTTTAAAATTCAAGAAATTTCAAGAACTTTTTAGAGGATTTAGGTTATTTTTTATGATTCCAAGGAACTTTTTGTATTTAAAAAAAAATTAAACGATTTCAAAGGATTTTATAGGACCTTAAAGGTTTGAGAATATTTGGCAAGTTTCCAATATATTGTTATTAATTAATAATTTTAATATTAATAAATATATTCTAATTAATTTTTCAGGATATTCATAGATTTCTTAAAGTATCATAAGATCTTATTTAATTCCTCTGGATTTCAAAGAATTTTTAAATTTGTTGATTACATTTTGAAGAATTTATTCATAAGAATATAGGGAATTGAAAGGATTTCAAAAACTATGAGCGACTTTCAAATATTTCCAGGTGTTTCAAATATTTCAAGGCGTTTCAAAAGATTCTTAAATATTTTAGTACATTTCAAGATTTCAGAGAATTTTAATGGAGTTAAAGAATTTAAATAAATTTTAAAAGATTTCAAAGGCTTTTAAGGATTTTAGAGTATTTTAAAGGAAAGAAGATTAAAAAATGTACGCGATTTTGAAGAATTTCATAAAATTAAAAAAAAATTACAGGATTTAATGGGACCTATAGGTTTTTATGATATTTCACCAGATTTCAAAGGATTTTCAAAAGAATTTGGTGGCTTTAATAAGATTTTGGAGGATTTTAATGATTTTACGAGAATTTTAAATTTCAGAAGAAATTTCATAAGATTTCAGAAATCTTAAGAGGATTTTCATGATTTTCAAAGGCTTTAATTTTTTTTAAATTTGAACATTCAATTTTGGAAATTGATATTAAAAGTATCATAAATCATTAAAGATGATAGTATCAACACAAAACCTACTGAAGGTTTGGTTTTACACAGTGAAATTTAAAAATTGGAAACTTCCAAATAAATAAATTTAGTTTCAAAGCTTAAAAAATTTAACTATTTTCGAATTACGGATTCAAAACTATAATTTTTTACTGAAATTATAAAAAAATTTCAGATTCTAAAAATTACTAAGAAATATCTTACCATGTAGTATCAAATGACATTCATCGTGTTTAGATGGATTTTAGAATTAAAAAACGAGATTTCTGTTGAAAAAACATTTATTGTCATTTCGAATAACCAAAATTAAATAATTTTTAATATTGTCAACCTTCCAGGTTCAATTGTGCTAATAAAAATTTGAAACGATATTGATGGCCGTTTTAGATTTTAAAGAAGAATTTATAATATCAATTCATCTAAACAATTTCAAATAATAAAGCAGAGAGGAATAAACAATAGAGGTAGTAGAAATATCTACATTCTCAATCACATTCAAACTGCGGTAATAAAAATTCACGGTGCGGAAGAAGAAGCGAACATTAGGAAACAAGTGATACAAGGGTGTTCCTTGTCAACATTGTTATTCAAATACAGAATACACAATTAAGAAAATCAGATTTATGTTCTCAGAAGTAGAATTCCCTTTCTTATGTCGTGCTTTCAAACCTGAAATTACTTGCATATTATTTTATTTTTCCTGGAAAATACCCAAAACTTTGAATCCGTCACAAAATCACATAACAGCTTTGTTTCACTCATCTAAGAAATGTTTAGAAAATCGCAAATGAAGCAAATAACTCGCAGTAATTGTTAAGAAATTTAATATTAATTTGAATTTTCGCGCCAAAGAAACCTGGTGAGAGAAAACGAGTATATCCAACAACAATTTGTTAAAAAGTCAGGGAATCTTATAGCTTAGGGAAAAACAGGGATTCAGAAAAAAATCTTTAAAAAGTCAGGAAATTTCTGTAACTTTAAATTACTGTCAAGCAGAATGAATTTGATTTTTATTGATTTTATTTTCCTTGCATTTATATTTATATTTTTTTTGGCAGTTTCTTCGTCCTTAACATTATTTTTTAGTTATAAATTTAATATTTGTTTGGTAATTGAACAATTTTCTTCAAGAGTCAACCTTTTTGGTTGAAAATTTAACTATTTTATGTATAATTGGTATTTTTTGGTTCAGAATTAATTTCTTTTTTAATTTACATTTAATTTTAGAAAATTCATCTATTTTAGTGGATATTGCTTGTTTCTTAGATAAAAATGTAATGGTTTGGTTCGAAATTCAAGAATTTGGTTAAAAAGTCATCCTTTATAGTTGAAAATTTAACTGTTTTGTTGACAGTTTGTGTTTTTGCTTACAAATTTCAAGTATCTTCGTAGAAAATTTGATGTCGACAAGATAAACTAAAATCTTTTTTTGGATGAAAATTTAAACTGTTAGGTTGAAAATTAATTTTCCTTGTTTGAGGATTTAATTTCTTCTTTAATTTTGGCTGAACCACTTTGGTAATTTATTGATCTTTTTTTTTTGAAGATTCATATTTTTAGTTAACGATTCATCCCTTTGCTTGGCAATTTAACTATTTGTTTCAGAACTAATCTTTTTAATTGAAAATTTAACTGCATGGGTGAAAGTTGAACTAAGTTTGTTAAAAATTTGTTTCTTGGAATGAAAGTTTATCTCTGTGTTTGAAAATTTAATTATTTTGTTGAAATTTTTTCGTGCTGAAATTACGTATTTTATTGTTAAATATTTAATTTTTTTATATGAAATTCGTCTTTTGGCTTTAACGTTGAACAATTTAAGTAAACTTGTTTTTCTTTCAAAACTGAACAATTTTTATTTGTTTAAAAATTATTCCTTGCTTTAAAATTCATTATTTTATTTTTTGATGAAACTTTATTTACTTTGAATAAAAAATTAACTATTAAGCTGTTCTTTTACCAAATAAATCAATTATGCCAATTTAACTGTTGTTGATTAAACAATTTTTAATTAAGAATTTATGAATCTGAATAAGTTTCAATTTTAAATCTACAATATTAAATAATTTTTAATTTTGAGATATTAAAATTGAACTATTTAAAAAAGACGAATTTTAAATAGCCAAAGTTTTTTTAAAGTAAATAGTTTATTTTCAAATAAAAATGATAAATTTTGAACGACAAATGAAACGAATTTTCAACGAAACTGATCAATTTTCCACCAAAGCAAAGAGATGAATCTTTGCTAACAAAAGAACTATCGAAAAAATAGTTTAACTGCAAACCAATGAATGAATTTTTGACCAAAAAATATAACTTAAAAAAACCTTATTAAAAAATTCCATGTAGAAAATTGTAGGAAACTATATCGGGAACTCCATGAGAAACTGTATGAGAAACTATACAGAAAACAATATTAGAAACCATATAGTAATTTAAGACTGGACTCTTTACAATTTCCCATGTCAAGGTTTTTTATTTAGTCACTTAATAATTTTAGTGAGTTTGAAATATTAGTGATTTAATAATAATCTGATGATTTTAATCATTTAAATTTAAATGATGCAATGAAAATATAGAACAATGTTATTTTTTCATTTATTGTAAAAATAACCTTTTTTCTGTTATTTAACAATATTTTGACTTTTTGTCATGTTCAAAATAAACTGAAATATAGCCATATACAATAAAAAAATACTACATGAAGTAAAGAAATGCAGCACTGAATATGTCCAATGACATTTTTTTATCGAGAGTAAATTTTCTTTTCTCAAATAAAAAATCATTTTCATTAGAAGCTAAATGTTGTTAGATCAATGAAAAATTTGATTGGACGTATTCAGTACTACATTTCTCTGATTCAAGTAATCTTTGTACTCAGTCAGTGTATTCTCAGTTTCACCATACATGTAAATGTTTTCTTGTCTTTAAACTATAAAAATAAAATGATGAAATATATTTATGTATAGATACATGATTATAGAACATTCTAATATAATTCAAACAATTGTATATAATTCTACGTTGATGTTGTATTTTGAGATCGTATTTTTTATGTTTTTGTGATGTTGAAAAAATATTGAAAGAACGGGTCACATAAGATGAATAACATTTTGTTAATGTGAAAAATAATCTGTTGATAAAAAAATGCTATGTTAATTAAAAAACGTATAATTTTTTATTTAAGTTATCGCAAATCTTTTACACTAAATTTACTGAATGTTTATTAACATTCAGAAACGCTATCTAAAAATTTACAAATAGTTTGCTAAAATTCCTAAATGGTAACAGAAATATGAATTATCGTGCCCGAAAGAAGTGCGCTGTTAGCAACTGGCGCACTCTTTGCTTCACGATCGCGTTCGAAGTGGACACAGCATAGTGGTTCTGTGGTCCTGGGCGTCAATGCACTGAGAAAGATTGTCTTGAATTATAACGATGCAATAAACCTATTTTTCTCTATATAAAATGATCTCAAGCGTGAAAAGGATTCAAAATTTACACAAGATGAAGAAAATGAAAAAAGTGTTAAAATCGGGGGTAAAGGCAACGACCTAGAAGATCGGTTGATGAGCGAATCATCTTTGCAATAAAATAGGTACAACCTACTGCAATCATCTGTCTCGTAAATTAACTTCTAAAAAGGTACATCAGGACCGCAATTAACGAGCGGCAGCTGCGTGAATTAATAATTAATCCAGGTTTCAATTTAATGGCGAGTCCACTGTTTACGTCAAATTTTGAGTCATTCTATTGGCTCATTAATTTTAATATAAATTTTCAATATATATTTGTCTTAACAGTATAAATTGTTACAAGACTATAAGTGAGTCTAGCTTATATGTAAATGAGTGCCTATTTTATATTAAAATTAATAAACAGAAAAAATCTTTTTAGGCCGTTAAAATTGTTAGTCGCGGTAACTAAAAATTTCTAAATTGTAACAGAATGTTCGAAAACATATTATGATTAAGGCTTTGTGCAGTTCTGAGTTAGGTATTAACCTGTTACAAGTAACTTAGTTACTGAAAGGTTACATTTTTTGTGAATTTTAGAGTAATTTCGTTACTATTTTAAAAAGTAACTTGTAATGACACTTAATTACAATTTTTGTAGCAACTCGGAACTTTGATTTTAGTTACTTTAAAGTGACTTTGTGTTTTTTGTATATCCCTTATCAGGATAGGTTGATGGGTCAATTGTACGTAAAAAAATCTTTTTTGGTTAAGCGTCAAGATATTTTGTTTAAATTCGTATTTTTTTGTTTAACTTAACTTTTATTGATTTCAAATTCAGTTTTGTGGTTAAAATTATATCAAATATTACACTTTTCGTTGAGAATTCGCCTGTTTTAGTTGAAAATTTAAACACTTGGTTGAAAATTCATGTAGTTTGTTAAAAATCCTACTATTTTGGTAAAAATTTCAAATATTTTTTTCTTAAAGTAACTTTTTTGCTTAAAATTCATATTTTAATTTGAAA
Organism: Belonocnema kinseyi; assembly: GCF_010883055.1. Lineage (NCBI taxonomy): Eukaryota > Metazoa > Arthropoda > Insecta > Hymenoptera > Cynipidae > Belonocnema > Belonocnema kinseyi. Next base: position 52,288,072 of record NC_046664.1, read on the forward strand.
ATGCAATTGTTTTATAGGCAAATAGTTTTTTTTTTGCTTGAAAATTGATCAATTCATCAGATTTTTGTTTCTTTTCTTATTGAAAGTTAGGGTACATATATTTGAAGTTTATCTTTTCTAGGAAAAAAGTATAATTTCATGTATTTTTTCATGTATTTTGGTTGAATGTTCATGTATTTTGTTAAAAATTAAACTTGTTTCATAGAAAGTTCGAACATTTGGTCCAAAATTAACTTTTTTGTTGAAAATTCATATTTATAATTCGAAGATGCAATTTCTCTGCAGATAATTAGTTTTGCTGGCTTAATAATAATTAAACAATTTGGTAGATTTTTTTATCTTTGTTTGTTAAAAATTCAGTTTCTTTTCGTTTCAAAATTAATCTCTTTTGGTGAAAAATCTAAATTTTTTTTTGAATTAGAATTTATTGTAGGTAGAAAATTCAAATGTTTTGGTCGAAATTTAAATTATTAGCTAGAAATTAACATGTTGATTAAAAATTTAACATTTTTGCCAAAAATTCGTCTTTTGTTCGCAAATGATAGAAAATTGAACTATTTTGTTGAAAATCAACTTTTTTGTTGGAAATTTATTCTTTTGGTTAGAAAATTCAACTATTTCGTTCAAAAGTATTCTTTTTGGTTTGAAAATTAATTTCTTTAGGTAAAAATTTTCATATTTTTGGTTAAAAATACAATTATTTGTTCAAAGCAATTGACTGAAAAATCTTTCTTGGTTGGAAATTCAACTCTTATTTAAAAAATTCGTCTTTTTTATTGAAAATGGTAGAAAATTTAACTATTTGGTTACAAATCAACTATTTTGTTGAAAATAAATATTTTCAACATGAAAATTCAACAATGAAGTATAAAATGCATGTACTTTTTTAAAAATTAAACTAATTTGGTACAAAGTCCAACTATTTGGTTGAAGAGTAACTTTTTTGTTGAAAATTTATCCTTTTGGCTTTGAAATTTAAATCTTCTGTTGAAAATTCATCTTTTTGTTGAAAATTGGTCTGGTTTGTTAAAAAGTCATCTATTTTGTTAAAAACGTAATAATTTTAGTTAGAATGTTATGAATTTACAGAGTTTCAAATTAAATAGAAATTGTACTGAATTCGATCGAATCAAATTTAAACTATTTTATCATTCTAAAGTTATGATTTTCATAGTATTTACCGTGAAACGAGGAAACATAATTGTTAGAACTGAATACGTATTTAATAATTTTAACTTGAATTTCAATATGAAAAATCATTGTTAATGATGTCGGTTACTTAATTTGAATTTTATTCTA
>NC_046664.1:52289470-52313348 GCF_010883055.1 Belonocnema kinseyi
TATCGAAATATTTTTTTATTCACTCAAACTTATGCCTATTTCTTCTTAAATTCAGTTTTTCCGTATTATCTTACTTATTTTGATTTAAAATTATAAAATTGAGGAAGTAAGAAAAGCTACTTTCTAGGTAATTTAAAGTTACTTTATATACAGTGATTGTAACTATTTAGTCAAAAAACCATTGTGCGGCAGTGGGGCCACACAGCAGAAGTGAAACATTGATGAATTAACATTGATATTCTTCGTGATGAATCATCATGAGTTTTGAGAAGATCGCATGGTAAGAGAGCATAGAGAGGAGAGAGAGAGAGAAAGAGAGCACATGCATGCGTTGCTTAGATTGGAAGTAGTGGGGATATAAGTATAGTATAGGTATAGAAAGTATAGAAAGTATAGAAAGTATAGAGAGAGAGAGAGAGAGAGAGAGAGAGAGAGATCTGTTCGTTCGGTCCGAAAATAAGTTTTATTTCGAAAAAGTAACTTACCCAACACTGATGATGTTACCGTCGCTGAAATTTCTATTCCTGTTTACGAAAATTTAGAAACAGCTTCTGCATAAAGCTTTAGTGATGCCATATAAGATTCCTCTGTAAAATCTAAAAAGAATATATTTTTTTACTTTTTTGAAAAATTAACCGAGTGTTTTTCTTTGCAAAGGGGAAATTAGTGCACGCTCAGCACGCAGAATGTTCTGGCTCTTGTAAAAAGTAGAAAATGTCAGAAAGCTTCCCCACAACTCAATATGTAACGACTCCTCGTTGACATTAGTCGCGAGAGAGAAAGAGAGAGAGAGAGAAAGAGAGAGAAATGAAACTTGTCTCCCCTTTGCGATTGGACACTCGATTAAGCTCGACCCACTTCAGGACTTCTTGAAGAAAATGATTTTCGACGGTGACCCGGTGATTAAAATATACTCTGTTAAGAGTTACAACGTGGTAAGGCGAGGCGATAAAAGTCCTTTTTGGGACTGTTGGATGATCAAATGGTTTCGTTTTACATCGAAATTCAATGTTTTCAGTGCCTGGTGAGTTATTAAAGGCAAAACCGATTGCAGACGAGCATATTCTGGAAATTGCGCAATGGGGGTTAGTTTAGGGGGAAGGATAGTTCTGAGGCCTTCGTGGGAGATGAAGAACAAGGCAGTCTAGGAAAAACGTCGATCGATGTGCGATACGTATTTCATATTTATTCCAGAAAACGACGCTGGATAATACACGCGAGGCACTCGATGAATGCAACTTTCTCTTTGAATTATTCATCACTTAAATCCAGTTCTTCTTGCTTTTTCTCCCCTTTTTCCCTCTTTATCCTCTTTTCAAATACGCTATTTCTTTCTCGTACTTTTCATATTGCCTTTATCAGGGCTGAAGAGACTATGCATTTTCCACAATTATTTACGAAAGATGTACGAAAAAAATTTATAGATAAGTCAGCGATATTTATTCTTCATCTAGCTACAAATAATGTTAGAACCGATTGTAACGATATTGATCAAATCTTTACAGCATGTATTTGCAGCAGGATTTATTGTAAATATTATTATTGTAAATAATTGCTATATAATAAATTATTCTAAATTTCATAGGATTATATCGGATTATATTAAATTTATATGGATTGCTCCGCATACAATAAACTTATGAAAATTTTTAATAAAAAGATCACGTTTCAACCAAATTTTCAAAAATTTTTAACAAAATACAAGCAATTTAAGCCAACTAGTTGATGCTTCAACTCATGTTAGTAGTTGAATTTTTAACTAAAAAGGTAAATTTGCCTCCTAAAATTGAATAGTTAAATTTTCAGTTGAAATAACTAAATTTTAAACCAAATAAATTAATTCTTAAATTAATTATGTATAGTCAAATAATGCTAAGAATTTTTATCCGTTAAGTTAAATTTTCAGAACGAAATAGTTCAAGATGGTTAAATTTTTAACGAGAGAGATCTATTTTCAAATGTAATTATGCATCTTCTAACCAAGCAATAAATTTGTAACCAAGCAGTTTAACTATCAACCAAGTAGTTGAATTTTCAAAAGAAAAATAGATTAAATTTTAACAAAAAGAATTATACCTTCATACACGAAGATTAATTTTATATTAAATAAGAGAAGTTTTGAAGAAAATACATGAATTTTCAATCGAATAGTAGAATTTTAACTAAAATTGATACAAAAAGATACTAAAATGATGAATCTTTAAGCGGATAAGTTGATTTTTTAACAACAAAAAAACCACGAGTTGAATTTTCAACTAAAATAGATCAATTTTCCACCAAAAATGGAATAGTTTAATTTTTAGTAAAAAAATTAAATTTTAAACCAAACAAATTAATTTTAAAGTTAAATGATGAATCTTCAACGAGTTTAATGTTTGATGAAAGAGATGTATTTTCAATAAAAATTATGCATCTTCAAACCCAAAAATACTTTTTTCGCAGTGTAGTACAAGTTATCACCAAGTAGTTAAATTTTCAACAAGATATTTTACTTTATATCTCAAAAAGATAAATTTGCAATTAAAAATGTAATAGTTATATTTTCATTAGACAAAATGGATTCTGAAGCAAAATCAAAACCATTTTTTAACAAAATAGTTTAATTTTCAAGCAAGAAGATTAATTAAGATAAATTAATTAAGATAAATTAATTAAATAGTTAAAGTTTAAGTTAGACAAATTAATTAAAAAATAAATAATTTCTGACAAAATAATTTAATTTTCAACAAAACCTATACGTAGTTCATAATATGAATGTTTCATGATATAAATTTTCATCTAAAAAAATATCAACTTTCCCCAAAAAAGGAATGTTTGAGTTTTCAGTTAAAAAATACATTTTTAAACAATAAACAATGTCTTTGCAAGGAAATAATTCAATTTTCGACCAAACAAATAAGTTTTCATTTAAAATGAAGAATCTTCGACCAAAAAAAGACATGAAAATTTTTTGTATACAGCACACCGTTTTTTAACAAATCGAGATAAATTCTCAATAAAAAATTTAATAGTTGATGTTTAAACCCAAGCAGATTATAATTTTAAATTCACAAAAAATAGATTTTTAGCCAAGAAGATTAATTTAATACACAAAAAGAAAAAATTTGTTCACAAAGCACATGAGTTTTTAACCGAACAGATGAATTTCTAATTTAAACGTTGAATATTCAACTTGGACGGGTAAACATTATGTTAAAAAAAAATAAAATAAAAAAGATCAATTTTTTACCCAAAATAAAACAGTTATATTTTCAAATACGAAAGAACGAGTTTTAAACGAAATAGTTACATTTTCAACTAAAAAAATAAATTCTCAACAAAAAATCTAATTGTTCATATTTTAACTGAAGAATATTTTAATTTTTATTAAAAACAGTACAAAATAGTTAATACATCAACCAAAAAGACTCATTTTCCACAAAAAAGTTACCTGCTTAACCAAAAAGGATACTTTTTAACAAATTCGAATTATTTTCAAACAAATATTTGAATTTTTAACCAAAAACTGGATTTAGTTAATCAAAACGATTAATTCTATATCGAAAAGAAAAATCTCTAACAAAATGCTTAATTTTCCAACCAAATAGATACGTTTTAAACTAAAATTATAAATCTGTAATTGGGATCTTTAAATTTTCACTTTAAAAAATAAATTTTAAACTAAAAAAACAGGAACACTTAAGTTTTCAACTAATCTCTGGCTTACAATTGGATTACGCCGGATTACTTAAATCCAATTCTTTTTCAACTGCGCTTTTCTTTTTTGTATATCAGATGTTTATATAAATTGTTGAAACCATCTATTATTGTTTTTAGAAATTTCCTCTTAGAATAGAGTTCGAAAGTATAAATAAAGTATAAATAATAATAATTTTCTTAAAGATTTATTCTCGATAAATTGCAATGATTATTAATAGGAACGTGACAAAAACATGAGATTCTTAGGGAAAAACAGCAATTTTAATTATTACTTATCAAATTAATCAGTATTACCTTACTTTAATTAAAAAGTGGACTGAAAGTGGAAAATAATAGAAAAAACTGTAACTTACTAGCATTATTCTAAGTAAATATTATTATAAATAAAAATAAAACATTTAAACAACTATTTCGGACTCTGTTCTAAGAGAAACATGCTGAAAACAATAATGAACTGTTTAAATAATTTATGGAAGTCATTTTTTGGATGAAAATTAATTTTTTTGTCGAAAATTTAATTGTCTCCTTAAAAATGCGTGTTTTAGACCTAAATATTTAGCTATTTAGTTAACTGTTTAACTACTCAATAGCAAAGAAGTTCGTAAAAAATAGCTAACTCAAATATATAGAAATCCTTGAATCAAGGTTAGAGTTAGCTATTTTAAAAATAAAAATTAGTTTTACTTTTTTTCACTTTTCAAAATTTTTTGTAAATTGAAAGTATGCAAAAAAACTGACTGCCTTTGCTCGATTTTTGGATTCAGGTACATTCACACAATATTAAAAAAAATTTGATACGTAGAACCTTAAATTTCTTGAGATTGAGCCAAAGAAAATTGTTAATATTTTTTTTAAATTCGCTATGTTCATCATGTTTAAAAGTTTCGCCCCAAAATTTCTGAGTGACGAAAAGTATTTTTTTCTGAAAAATAAGAAAATTATAAATTAAGAAATTTTATTTATTTATAATTTTACCGATAGAACATACTATGAATTTTCAATTCAAAAAACCAAACAGAAGCTATTACGCGATTTTAATTTTTTTTTAAAATCATTCAGCTTGCAAAAAATGTTTGATTGAGAATTATTAATTTTTAAAATTTTTGTTATAACGTCAGTAAATTTTTCGAACATCTCAAAAATGGCATTTGAAATTATGTAATTATGAATATGTCAAATTTTGATTTGTCTTTATACCTAGAATCTTGAATTTTTAAATAAAAAATATTCTACAGTTTCACAAAAATGATTTTGTTTTGCAATGAAAACAGTAATTTTAAAATGTAGATTGGTAATGAAAGCCTTCCGGGAAGCACTTTTTGAGATCAGAAACAATAAAAGTGCAGTTCTATCAAAAGTGATGTTACTGTTCTTGGCGGTGCCGTGGCGTGGTAGTAGATGCAATAATTTGTTGCGGCCATTACAATTTTTGAAAAGGTTTGAAAGTAGAATTGGCTTCGTTTAAAATTTAGTTCAAGATTGAGTCGTTTGCAAGAATTTTCTGTAATTTTTCGAGGTCAATGTTGGGTCCTATTGGACGTAACGCCGCAATGCGACACGACCACAGTCTGACCCGATGCACCATTGCAATCGAGAAAGTTCCCAGATTTAATCGAGCACGAGGAGATTCCACGTGCAGATTTCACTGTTGTTCAGATTTTATTTCAAATTCATAAATTAGTTCTTGCAACCAATTAATTAGTAATTTTATTCCCTGGATTTATTTATTTTAGAGAACTATTCAAAATCCACCAGGTTCTCCCTCTCTCTTTTGATATTGAATTTAAGGCCGTAAATATTTCAAATTCCATAATACACTAAAGACGCATTAACTTACAAGAAAAAGATTAAAAAAAATCAAAAATGTTGTGCACTGTATCGATATCAGGCTTCACAGGCTAAAATGCTCTAAAACCAGGGAACTAGAAGATTTTTCATCAAAATAGGGGATTTAATTTTTTTTAAATAAAAAAATTTATATTATATTTTATTCAATTTGAAAGACTATAAAATTCCAATATTTAAAGAAAAAATATGGCGAATTTTAAAGTAAAATATAAATATTCACATTTTCTGCTGAAAACATTAATTTTCAACCTAAGAAAGGTAAATTAATGTACAGCATAGCAGTTACATCTTAAAACAAAAAGATTCAAAATGAATTATCAACAAATTACTTTAAATTTCAATAAAGTATTTAATTTTCAACCTTAAAAATGAACTTTTGATTAAAACAGATCATTTTTAACCTGACAGTTGTATTTTTAGCCCAAAAAATGACATTTCTGCAAAAGGAGAGATAATCAAATACATGAACATACATTTTTAAAGAAACTATTGAGTTTTAAACTAAAAATATCAATTTTCAACCAAAAATTGTATATCTCATTTTTCAGTTGAAAAAATTAATTTTTTTGCAAAAGAGTTAAATTTTCGAAACAAAAATAAATTTGCAACTAAGAAGATTAATATTCTGCCAAAAAGACAAACATTCAACCAGATAAATGAACATAAATATTGTTAGCAAATAATAGAATTTTTACATTTTCAAATAAAAAGATTAATTTCCAATCAAAAAGGCAAAAGTTAAATTTCCATTAAAAAAATTTTAGTGCAATAAAAAATGAATTTTCATAAAAATAGTTAAACTTGTAACGAACGAGATAAATTAAAAAATATATTATTGATCCTATACGCATAGAAAAAGAATTGTTACACATGTAGTTAATCTTTCAAATAATTAGTTGAATTGTCAATTAAAAAATCACTTTACAACAAAAAATTAACTTTTAACAAAGTAGTTGAACTTTCAACCCAGAAGTTAAATCTGTTGCTCAGACTTAATTTTAAAGTAATAAATCAGTCTTTTCAATCAATTAGGTATTTTCACTCCAATCAACAGCTAATTTCACTTCGTAGATAGCTGAGGGAAAATCAAGGGACCAAATGCATGGGATTCAGTTAATTTTTGCCCTATTTTTAAAATATCTTCGTAAAAGCTAATTTTTTCTATATACGTGTATTTGAAAAATAGTTTATATTTTTTAATTATTATCTAAGAAATAATAAAATGATAATAATTGTTATTAATTACAAAGATATTACAGAAATAAAGTTTTGTTCTATGCATTAGATCCATTGTTTTCCCCTCAGCTTTTAACATATTTCGGAATACAAAAAAGGTGCACTGCATTAAGTTTCTAATAAAAAGAGGAATTTTCATATAAAAGAATAAGTCTGAAAACCAAAAATGGAATATTTAAATTTTTTGCTAAAAAAATTAATAATTTTTAAACTGTGAAAGAACATGAACGTGAATTTTCAAAATAGTTGGGTTTACAATAAAAAATATAACAGTTTTCAACAAAAAGTGAAATATCTAAATCTTTATTTGACAAGTTAATACTCTGCAAAACAGATAAATTTTCACACGAAAAAAAATTAATTTTCAACCAAAAAGATTAATTTTTTGCCAAAGGACGAATTTTCATCAGAACTAATAAATATGCATTTTCAAGAAAAAAGTCGAAATTTTAAATAAAAATATCAAGTTTCTATCAAAATGAGATAGTTGAATTTCCAGTTAAAAAAATCTATTTCCACAAAAGAGAATGATTTTTCATAAAAATAGTTACATTTCCAACCAAAGAGATAAACTTTGAACTAAAATGTTGGATCTTATACAGAAAAAAATGATTTTTTAGAATAACTAGTTAAACTTTCAACCAATTAGTTGAATTTTTAAGCAAAAAATGTATTTTCAAATAGGAGTTAAATTTCCAACCAAAGAGATGATTTTTTAACAGAATAATTCAGTTTTCATTCAAGGAGTTGAACTTTCAGACAAAAAAGATGAATTCTCGATTAAAAATATAAGATTTAATTTTTAACCAATAGTGATATTATTTTAAATAAAAATCGTATTAACTCCAACAAAAGAAGAAACGAATTTTCAATAAAAATAGTTGATTACTTATCAAAAAACCGATTAATTTCAACCAGAATGACAAAAATCGAAAGAAAATTTTTGAATTTTCTACTAGAATGAATAATAAAAAAAAACGATTTTTCAAGAAAGGAGTTTAATACTTACCAAAAAAAAGTGTAATGAGAACCAAACAGCACTGGAATTTTTAACCGTATAATATGAAATTTCTGCAAGAAAATGTTTTTTCATATAAAAAGACCAATTTTCAACCGAGAAAAATTTGTCTGTCTAGAAAAAAATGTTAACCAAATGATTGATTTTTTATCCAAAAAGACAAATTTTTAACAAAACCGTAGAATTTTCAACCAGTGAAGATTTTCGAATAAATTATAAAAAAGATGTAATAAATTGTTAATTTCTCCGCAAAAAATTAATTTTTGAACCAGAAGATTAATTTTCGACCAAATAAGATCAATTTTTTAACCAAAGATCAATCAATCAATTTTTAAGCCAAAAAGAGGCGAATAGATTAAAGATTTGAAAACCTAAGATAAATAAAATTTTTTTATATTCTATAATTTTATATGTTAAAGAATAATAATTTAAACAAACATTGAAGTTAATTATGAACACGCAGAAAAGTAGATATTAAGACTCAATATCTGGATTTTTAACTATAGGACTGTGGTCCAGATATTTAGGTGTAATATTTTGATATTATAATTTAATATCCAGATAATAAAGCTTATCTCATTATTTAAAGCTTTCCAATCCAACTTTTAAAGCTCAATATCTCAGTATATTGTTAAATCTGGATATTAAAGTTTAATATCAAAATATTTCAGCCCAATATCTAAATCGTGGCCCTATTGTTGAGAAATCAGATTGTAAATCTTAATATTCATTTTTCACCGTGAAAATTTTAAAATCATTGAGGTGGAAAATAAATACGGTTAAAATATTTTCTATTTTAATTTTACATTTCTAAAACTTTTTTATTCTTAGTACTTAAATAATATAATTCTCTTTAACTCTATGCAAATTATCTTGAAACTATTAAAGTGGATAATTTATTTATATCGGTTGTGTTGTAGAAAAGAAAGAATGATTTATTTAGTAGGCGATATCGACAAGGAAGAACGTGTCGTTTCTTTTTTCTATTACAGTTTTTTAAACAGTGGAAACCATCCTACCGTATGTGGGCGATTCACGTGAAATGTTCTTAATTAACTGGAATTTAAAAAAATATATAATTAATTGTTGTGTTTATACCTTAAATCACAGTTTAATGAAAAATTTATATTGATACAAAGCTTTCGTTCTGTATTACTTATAAATATTTAAGTACTTTTTATTTAACATTCGGTTTTTTTATTATTAGATAACAAACCGCTTTTTCATAAAACACATGAATTTTCGAATGAAAAAGAAAAAATTTGAACTAAAAATGGAATAGTTATCTTAATTAAATAATAACTTATTTCAATTAGGTTGAAAAAAATTTATTTAAATTCAAAGAGATGATTTTTAGCTAAAATTGTGGAATGCTCAATTGAATTAATTAAATTTTCAATTTACAAAATTAATTTTTAATCCAAAAAAGAAGATAATTTAAAAAAAAAATAGTTCAATATTGAACTCAAGTAGTTCAATTTTCAGCTGAAAGATTGGTTTTTAAACAGAAAATTAATTAGCAATAACATAGTTCATTTGTCAACTAAAGATATGAGTTTTAAATTAAAATGATGAATCTTCAACCAAAAATATGAACTTTGAATTGAAAAATGAAACACCTCTGAAAAAAATTCACTGACTTAAGAAAATGCTCTCACATTCCGAGGTTTTTCCAGGCATAAAAAATTCACTGAAAATTCCAGAATTTCGAAGTTTTTCAGATAAGTAGACACCCTGCTTTAATAGTAATAATAGCATACAACTAGAACGAGAAATATAACTTCAGGAACAATTGTTTTACGAATTTAAACAAATAAATATATGAAGTTTAATTTATCCAAATTCCGGATTGTTTAACTGAAACAAATTTTATTTTTAATGAAACAAATTCTACCTTTTGATATAGGGCCAAACAAATGTTTGTTTTTGTGAACTGAAAATTTAACTAATTTAGTTGAATATTTCACAATTTATGTTAGAGACTCATTTCTTATTAAATGGAAATCCATTTTTTTTAGATAACAAACTTAAATATTGAATTTCTGGTTAAAATTGGATCCTTTTTAGTTGAAAATCCATGTGCTTTGTTAAAAATTAATATTTTTGTTTATAATTAAAATATAACAGAATTGAAAATGTATCACTTTTTTGAAAATTTATCTATTTTGTTAAAAATCTTGTTTTTTTGTGAAAAATTAATTTTTTATTTGAAATTGTATTCATTCCTTTTTTGGTTGAATATATATCCTTCTGAATGAAAAATTCGTCTTTTTGGTCGAAAATTAGTTTTCTTGGTTGAAAATGTATCTTTTTGTTGGAAATTAAACTATTCAAGCTGAAGAATCATCAGTTTAGTTAAATATTTATTCTTTTAAGATTGACAATTTTTAGCAAAAACTCACCTTTTCGATTGAATATGTAACTATTTTGTTGAAAATTCGTTTTATGTTGAAAATCAATATTTTCAACAGACAATTTTATCATTCAACTCTTGGTTGAATAAGGAACATATATCTTTTTTAGTTTATATTTTATATATTTTGTTCAAAATTCCTCTTTCGTGGTCAAATATTAATCTTTCTCTCCGTTGAAATTTCATCTTTTTGATTAAAATACGATTCCATACATATTTCAGTTAAAGATTTCTAATTTTAGTTAAAAATTAATTTTTTTGTTTCAAGCTTCAACGATTCCAGTAGAAAATTTATCACTTCGATAATTTAACTATTTTTTTACAATAGTTTTTTTTTCTAATAAAAATTAATTCTTCCAATTGAAAATTAAACTCATCCATTTTTATTTAAAATTGGTTAACTTTAGTTGATAATTTAACTAATTGCTTGAAAAGTTATCTTTTTGAGTTGAAAATTTATTATATAGTTTAATATAATAATATTAGAAATTAATAATAATATTAATAATTTAATATTTAATATATAATACCCACATTAATTTTTTTACAAGAAATTCTTTCCCTATTTTCCTTGCTTTTACAGGGTTTCTACTCACCTGAAAAATGTTCTAGTCAAAATATTATTATGTTAAATACGCCCAGAATATGAGGTAGATAAAAATAAAATAAAAATTAGTGTTAATTATTAATAAAATTCAAGAAGTGAAGAATTATGTATTTGATATTATTTATTGAACTCTGAGATACGAAAAAACAGTAATTTTATTTTACGTATAAATAATACAATTTAAAAAAATTTACATATATAAAAAGACTTTCAAAGTATTATTAAATACCAGTAGACCTTGAAATAACACATCAGAAACAATGTTTGTTTAATGTTCCGTGCGGTTTGAACTCAGGAAGCAGATAATGCACAATGTCGAGTGCACAGCAAGGAGGACACTATCGAGCGAATCAACCTATTAGCACGGCCAAGGTTCGAATGTTATAGGTCTCTCTTCAGGCGTTTACGTATCACTTATGATATCAGAGCACAATAAATTCGCTGGGATATTTGCGATCGTTCAACTGCTTAAATCGCAGAACTATTTTCAAACGTCACTCAGGAATGGAATTATTATCCACGAATATTTTTTATACACTTAGGAAATATTTAAAAAAAAAGAATTTTAACATAAAATGATCAAGTTCAATAGAAATAATAGTTTTATTAAAAAAACTATCAAGGCAGCAAACTTTGTTACAGAATTATTCTAAAACTGTTGTAAAACACAAACTACACTAAACTCTCGATTGAAGACCGGTTTCAGACAAGGCTTGTCTTGGCCTTGATTCTAAATCTGGGGAAGCTAAACGTAAACAGACAGGGTCGCGTGAATAATTTCTGTTGTATTTAGACGCATGACGCAACCTGATGCAACTAACGCATTGCGAGTATGGGCCTCAGGCTATTTGTTACATTGCGGCTATCAGTTCGAGGAATATCGTAAACCGGAGGATCCTATATCGGGAGTTAAGTGCAAAATGTTCTAGAAAAAGGGTGACCAGAGGTCTTGGTTCATCAGGACATGTTCTGATTTTTGATGGCTCTCCTGATATTCTGATTTTGCGTTAAGTCCTGATCGATGAAGTCTCATTTTCACTGCCCAATTCAATTACAACAGCTGGACACGTGTGGAATAGACGAATATGTAAAAATAAAGTAAAACTGCTTATAAAAATTGAAAGTTTCGAAAAGTATTCAAAGTAACTAACACATCGTACAGGTTATATTGAATTATTTTGATACAAATTTTGACCTCAAAAAAGATGATCATATAATTTCTAAAATTAGGAAATGCACATACTTTTTTATTTTTATGTTAAAACTTCAAATATGTGGTTAAAAATAAGAAAGTCAATTTTTTAAATTAAATATTAAAGTCTTATGTTTAAAATGTTGCCTTTTTGGGTTAAAAATGCAACTATTCAGTTAAAAATTCGTTTTTAATTGGTTGGAGATTTATTCTTCAACTAAAATTTCATTATTATTTCATGTTTGATTAAAAATTCATTTGCTTGTGTTGAAAATTCATGTATTTTATTGAAAGTTAATTAATAAAGTTAAAAAATTAACTGTTTTGTTAAAACTCGATTTTTTGATTAAGGGTTTTTAAGTATTTTATTAAAAATTTGTCTCCCTTGGTTGAATTCAACTGTTTTTGGTATCTAATTAAAATCTTTTTTGTTTTAAATATCAGCTGTTACATTTTTCTTTGAAAATTCAACTTATTAGTTAAAAGTAGAACTAATTTGTTAAGAATTGATTTTTGTTGCTTGATGATTCATCATTTCAATTGAAAACCCTTTTTTTTGTTGAAAATGCAACTATTTTGTTGAGAATTCGTTTTTAAATGATTGAAATTTAATGTATTTTTTTTTAGTTCGTCTTTTTCGGTAGAAAATTAATCTTTATGATTAAAGATTCATCTTTTTGATCGAAAATTCAACTATTTATTTTAAAATTAATTTTTTATTGAAGATTCATCTTTCTAGTTAAAAATTCATGTCATTTTCTAAAAACTCAACTATTTTATTTGAAACTTGTCTTTTGTTGTAAAAAATGAATCTTTTTGGTGTAAAATTAATCTTTTTCTTTGTCAATTCATTTATTTCTACCAAAATTAAATTACAGCGAAAATCTACAATAGTCCTCCCTTCTTCAACCTTTCCAAGAATTGACGCCGTGCTGCATGCAGGTGTGAAAGGGCTGCGTGGGGTGCGCGGAACCTGCGGCTGTCACTTATACGGGCAGTCAGGCGTGAACAAACAAAAACGGAGCAGGCTATAATGAGTTGTTGCCATCCAAGGTAAGCCCCGAAATCGGAGCGATAGAAGAGTTTCACTGTATTTAGTTGAAAATTCGTTTTATGGTTAAGCATTAACTTTTTAAACTGTAAATATATAGCTATTTCATTTTTAGTTGGAGATTTGTCTTTTTTAGTTTAATATTCATGTATTTCGTTGAAAATTTCTTATTTCGGGTTAAAAATTTATCTATTTACTGGAAAAATAACTTTTTTGTTAAAAATTCATGTTTAGTTTAAAAATTTATCTACTTTGTAGAAACCTTTCTTTTGGCATGAAAAAATTTAAATTTTCGATGAAATATTTTTGTTGATTGAATGATAAATCCTTCTTGGTTGAAACAATTTGGTTAAAGCTTCATGTTCCTTGGTTTAATTCATCTGGTTTTGTTTCGAATTCATTATTTTAATTGCAAACCCTTTTTTCTTGGTTGAAGATTGAACTATTTTATTAAAAATTTGTCTTTAATTGGTTGAACATTAAATTTTTAACTAAAAATTTATCTATTCTATTTTTTTTCAAAATTTGCCTATTTTAGTTGACAATCTATGAATTTTTTTAAAGATTTATTTAGCTATAAGTTTAAATATTTTCTTGAAAATTAATTTCTTTGATCACAAAATCAACTATTTTATTAAAAATTATTTTTTTCTGAAAAATTAAATTTCTTATCTGTATTTAATACATTTTTACTTTGGTATGGGCCCAAACAAATGATTTAAATAAATTTTTATTTAGTGTAAATAACATTCATCTATAAATTAAAAAAAATCATGTGTAATTCAAACATTTATTTATTTAAATGAAATTATTAAGATTTTTTATTGAAAAATTCATTTTAATTTACAAATAATTCTCAAAAATGTTCAATTTGGTGCTTAAGAAGTGGTTAATGTAAGTCACTTTTCAATTGTTAATCAATAAATAATAAATATTAAGATGTTAAAGAAAGAAAGTTTGTTGATATTAGATAAAAATATAAAGCTTTTGCCTGGATTTTGAAGAGCCTTGTAAGAGTAGTAAAGAAGATGTCACTTTAGCTGAAAGAATTGCAAAAAGTTGATCGTAACATTTGGAGAATGGTTGCTTTCTCACACAGGTGTATATATATGTCATTGGGAAGAGGAGGTATCGAAAGCAATGTAATTTTCGTTTCAAGTAATCACGTCGTAAAACTTTCGACAAGCGTTACCCGCAATCGGTACACCGTAAAGTTTACAGACTTGGCAAAGTCTCACCGGTACATCTTCGAAGGTACTCGTAAGGTATTACGTGTGACGGGAGTGGTTGCCAACCACACTCTGATTTATCACGCAATTGAGTTCCCGTTAAAGCGATCCTTACAACTTCATATCTGGAAATTATTATCCTTCTAATCTACAATCGTTTATTGATCCGAACATTCTTTATAGTATAATAAATATATTCTAATTTCATATTTTCTCAAGTTCGTGTCTCATTCGGAATATTTTAAACGTTCAAACTAAAATTGATTTTTATTGCACTATTTTAGTCTAAGAGCCTGAGTAATTTTTTAAAAATTAATAACGTTGCTCTACAGTAATAATGAAACCAAACTGCCATGAGAAACTTTTCCAGATCTGGCGGGAGCAACGGCAATTTAAGTCCCCTCTTTTTCTTTCTTAAATTTGGTCCCACCTTTTTCCCATATATTGAAAATATTATCAATGTATTTACTTTTGTATCATTTTTATGAGGATCGAGAAAGCAGCTTAACCTCTCTAGCATACTTTATTTTCAAAAGCTTCATAGCCTAGTTTAATAAAGGTATTCTAATTTAACATTCCCTCAGTTTTGTCTTTTAATGTATTTCAAGCCTTCAAACTGCAATTGCAACTTATTACCATTATTTTGGTTCAGAAGCCTTAACAAACTACAAATGTTGCTCTAAAGTATTTTAAGCACCAAAGGAAGGAAACAAGACATTTTCGACTGCGAGTACGAGTCGAAGGCGTACATGCAAGAACCTAAGACGACCAGAGGAATTTTAATAACTTAATTTTTATTTTAATATAAATTTCAGAAATTCTGGGAATTTATAGTAAATTTGTAAATCAATAACAATTTTAGAAATTTGAATGGTGTTTGAAATTAATGGTAAATTCATTAATTATAAAAGAATTCGGAAAATTTTAGAATTTCTAAAATATTTGGAGGAATTTTGAAAACCCAGGTTCGCACTTATGCACTTGCCTGTGGCCCGTACTCAAGAAATACGCAAGTCGAAAAAAGTTCCATTCTCTTGGCGCATATGATCTTTTTTATTATAAATGCATTATTGCAGATGTTTTTTGTCATTCAGGCACAATTTCCTTTCATTATTTAGAAATTTTTTTATATTTGCGGAAATTCAGTGTATGCAAACATTTACAGCAATTTTTGACAAATCATAATCTGATTTTCGTGATTCAAAATCTTCCATTTTTTGACTCTATAGTATAGTCATTTTAAACAAGATTTGTAATGCAAAGCTAAATATTAATTTTTTTAAGACAAGTTTTCAGTCCTTTTGTTCATCTTACTCCTTCCAAGGAGGAGAATTCAGTGGAAAGGATGGGAGAGAAAGTTGGGGAAGTGAGTGGTGAGTCGATAGAGTAAGTGTGGAGACATGAGGAGAGAGAGAAGGGAAACAAGTGGGGACGTATGGGCAGTAAGAAGATATCATAGGAGGGCAAATAGAGGAGGTGAGAGAAAATAAGAGAAAAATTAGGAAGAGGGAGTGTGGGAAAATCAGAGGTGAGGAAGTAGAGGAAGTTAGGGAAAATCAGGAAAGAAAAGTAGGCTATATGAGGGTAAGTAAAGAAAGTGAGTTGGAATGCTCAGACGGAAGTAGCGCAAATAAGGGGGGAAGTAGGTGAAGTAGTGGAAATGAGTGTGAGTAGGTGGAGTAAGGGGATATGCTCGGAGGGAAAATAGTGGATCTGAGGGTGGATGAGGAGATAGGTTATAAGGGAAATGAAGGAAAATAAGGGAAGGGGATGTAGAGGACATAAAGGGTAATGAAGGGAGGTGAAGAAGGGGAAATTTTAGGAAATAAGGGAAGGGGAAGTAGAGGAAAATACTTTAAAATGAGGGTGAGTAGAGAAGGAGAAGTGAGGGTTAGGGAAGGAAAGTGTCAACTGGACAAGTATGAGTATCGTTAGTGAAAAGTTGGGAAATATTTGATAAAACCATACCGGACCCATATATGACCTAAACGGAAGAAGGGAAGATTAAGTGGAACGTTGACTATAGGAAAGAAACTTGGCTTGTGCGTGGACAAGAAAAAGGAATATAGCCGACCCTAAATCACAATAATGTCAAATTCTTATGTCGGAAATGTAATTCTAGTGTAAGTAAGGTTTTGCTTCGAAAAACCGCGAGCCGGTGTCACAAATCGTAAAACCACGAAGACGTGAAGAAGAAGAGATGGTATTAAAAAGATGCGAAGCAGAAAAAGATCACGTCCTACTGCTGCAAATATACTTATTTTCTCGTGCGCGACGATATTGCAGCAGACATTGTTGACGTTTGAAGTAGCCACCCGTTTTCCAGTTCTCGTAATAGCGCTTTTGTGGCAGAGAAAAGTTCTCGGCATTGCGAGGCGCAGGAACTTTGTTTTCAGGTTGCTTGGATGATAGTATTATTATTTATGCAAGAAGCAATAACACTCTTATCCTTTTAATATGAAGCAAACGAATTCAGTTTTATCTTCATCCTTGTTTCGCTTATATCGAGATAAGAGCCACAACTCTAACTGCATAAGCTCTATGGTGAATTTCGACTGAAGAAGAATCGTGGAAGTTAAGCGATGTTGAACTTGGATAGCTCTCGGATGGGCGACCGCCTGTAATGTATGTTCCGGTTGTGTTTATTGGCTGCGTTTAACTAATGTCAAGCGGAAGATGATGATATGGTCAATCAACTGGCTACTTTCAATCTTAGAAGTCGGAAACCCGACTTAACCGCAGTCGCGGGTTATCACTGGATATGATTTACTTCATAATATTAAATTTAACTGAAATATTAATAATAAGCGTGAAAGCCAATTGACTCCGAGGGGAAAACAGTTTTATTTTACCCTAAAACGAGATCAATTTAAAAAAAGGAATGACTATAATTGTCAGTTAAAACATTTTTATTAGAAAAAATAACTAATCTTTAACCAACGAAATCAATTTTCAACTAAAATGACTAACCTACAACTGGAATAATTCGAATTTCATTTAAAATCAAATAATTAAATTTTCGTCTCAAAAATTATATTTTAAGACAAAAAAGGAATAGTTATATTTTTAGTTTTGAAACTTAATTTTTCAGAACAACAAAATTTTCAACGCAATAGTTTAATTTTGAAAAAGAGATTAATGGTCAACTAAAATAATGAAACTTAAATCAAAATATAAATTCTTAACAAAGTCGTTTTACTAAGTAATTGAGATTTCCATCAAGAAGGTTTATTTTTGCCGAAAAAGACGAATTTTTAATAAAATACATGCATTTTTAATCAAAAACTTGAATTTTAAAAAAGTTCAGGTTTTCAGACAGAATATTTATTTTCTACAAAGAGGAGATAATGCTTAACCAAGTAGTTTAATTTTTAAGAAAAGAGATAACTTTGAACTAAAATTATGACACTTCATACGAAAAATAAATTTTTAACATAGAAGTTTGATCAATCAGTTTAATTTTACAAGATGATTAACTTTTTATCGAGAAAGATAAATTAAAAAAATTACATGAATATTCAGCCAAATAGTAGAATATTTTTACCTAAAAGACATCAATTAACCACGAAAATGGGAGAATTAAATTCTCAGTTATAAAATGTTTCAACAAAAAAAAAATGATTTAAAAAAAAAGAAGTTGAATTTTTAACCAAAGAGTGGTGAGTTTACAACTAAAAGAAGAATATTTGAGCTAAAAAGGACTTTTAACAAAGTGGTTGAATTTTTCACAAAGTAGAATCATTTTTAATCAAAAGAGATAAATTGTAAACGAAAAATGTCATATTTGACATTTCAACAAAAACCGATTTGAATTTTTAAATAAAAACATTTAGGGTTAACCATGAAAGGCACATTATAAACAAAATAGTTAAATCCTCTGGTAAAAATAAGGATTTTTAAGAAAACAGTCGACTGAATTGTTCTAACAATATTGTTTAATTTTAAACAAAGAAGATAAATTATCAAATAAATATTGGAACTTTTGCTTGAAAATTCATGTATTTTTTTCATAAATTCGTCTTTTTGCAGAAAATTAATCTTCTTGCTTTAATATTCATTTATCTATATTAAAACTTCAGTTATTAAAAAAAAAAATCAACACAATTTCTTAAAAGTATACTTATTTTGTCGAAAATTCCAAAAATTCAATCGTTGTGTCACAAATTCGCCAATTTGGATTAAAAATTCGTCTTTTATTGCAGAAAGTTAATCTCTTTTGGCTAAAAATTAACTATTTTGTTCAATCATAAACCTTTCAGGCTAAAAATTCAACTGCCCTTAAAAAATACATTTCTTTTGGATTAAAAGACCCACTATTTTTAGTTGAAAGTGTGAATTACTACATTTCTATCGTTTTTGATAATGATATTCAATTTATCTAGAAGGATTTAGATTTTATTTTTTGCTCAAAGAAGTGCCACGTCAAAAAAATGATTTTTGCTTAAATCTAACTTTTCAACGGAAAAAGCTACAAAATCGTTCTTTTTTTCTAGTTTTTTAGCAAGTATTAACATTTCAATCTAAATATTATTCTTTTGAAGATAATTAATATTGTTACAACAATTAACATTCATCAATTAGTATATAAACAATAGTAAATGGTTTAAACAATTAATATGCAACTAAAAGTAGATAATTCACTCTATAGTTTCATATCATAAATTAGGCCTAGGCATTCAAAAAATCTTGCAATTGATGTGTACATGAAGATCTATGAATAAAAGTAATAGTAATAAAGGAGTAATAAAATAAATAAATAACAAAGTAAAACAGAAATCCTTATTGCACTTGCATAGGTTAATTTTCGTGGTACCTTGAAAGGGTCTGAGAATAGTAGAAATCAACAATTAATTATGGATTTGTATTCCTTGAAGAATTTTCATCAGATGATAAAAGTATAGCCTACACTTTATCACATATTTTCATGCTTTGGACGGAATTTACAAAAATGTGTTTTTTCCTCAGATTATTCTTATGGAAAACTTCAGGGAGTAGGATAGTGGAAGAAAAGGAAATACAAATTTTCTAGTTTCGGAAATCTAAGAAAATTTGGCTGTCTTCAAAGAAATTTGAACTTTTGTTTTTTGGGTTCACTCTAATGTAGACACTCCCTCGGTTTTATTGAAAAATTAAAATTTTGATTTCAAAGTACGAAAATATGAGGAAAAAGTTTATGGAAAAATTTCTTAGGTAAAAAGGAAATCGCAGACTCTCAATTGGTGAAGAGCGAGCTAAGCTGAAAAGTTAATCTGGCTTTTCGCAGTACGAAAAATGGCAACACTTGGTGGCGATGTGGCGTGATCAAACGTTTAGGGAGGATCGTTGAGAACGAGAGGGAAGGGCGTTGGATGTTAAGAGGGTGTAGGTTTCCTGCGATTTATTACATATTTCCCCTTTGAAAAAGAGACGAAAGAGTCTACTTTGAAATCGCGAATGTGGACTGAGGGGCTTCACGATGTCTTACTTATATCGAACAACTGAGCCGAAAAAAAATTCGATCAATATGGATTCGATTTCCGTGTATAGGCTGTAAAGGGATCCCATCAAACATTTGCACTTCCTGGACAAGATACACATTTTCTCCTCCGATATCGAAACAGTGATACAACAGATTTTTGACCTTCCTCTTTTTGAAAGTAATTCCCGATTAAAGCTTTTCAGCATTTTGTATATTTCCCTAGTGATTATTCACCTTGTGATAATCAAGGACAATTTATTTATTTATTTGGTCAAACAGTGACTTTGTAAAGCTCTTCGCATAGGGTGATTGCTAGAGAGATTAATCAGCGAGAAGGCCCGAAGCAATGGTGCCGAGCGAACGTGTTATTCAAATAAGCAACACGGGAATTCCAGATAACCTAACAATCTATTAACCCCCCCCCCACACACACACACATACAACTTCGTATAATTAATTCCCTTTCTCAACGAGTGAGTCACGCTTGCCCCGAAGGGGTAATGGTATAATAATACTGAAGATTTAATTATAGTTTGAAATTACATTATGGACCATTTAAAAATTAAATCACAATGCCGGGGGTGGGGAGGTTATTACATTTTCTGACGCTTTTTAATGTAATGGGAAGGAGTTAACGCAAAACGTGAAATCGTACGTGAGGATATAAATGTGAATAACAATTTTTTGAAATCCTTGAAAAAATGAACATCAATGATTTTATTTTACAAGAAAAGCATGAAATACAAACTTTACGCTCTTTCTACTCATTTTCCCGTGTCTAAATAATTCTCTAAATGGAAACTGAATTAATACAAGCAATTAAGAAAATCCCATTATTATTCGTTAAGAGTTCATTATTTTTAATTCAAAATCGTATTGTATTTTTGGTGCAGAATTCATCACTTTTGGTTAGAAAGTCTACTGTTTGATTTCAGATTTAACTATTATGCTAAAAATTCGTTTTTTAGTAGCAAATTAATTTTTTTAACTGAAAATTGGTTCAATTACCATCTTAAATATTTCTTTAATAGTTATAGATTTACCTTTCATTTTGAAAATTCGCCTTCTTTTTTTTGGTCGAAAATTATTATTATTTTTTTTTAATTCAACTATACCATTATTAATGGAAAATTGTTTGTTTTGTTTAAAAAGTTAACTGATGGGTTGAAAAATGAACTACTTTGTAAAATATTTATTTTTATTCGTTAAAGATCTATCTTTAGTTAAAAATTTGACTGTTTTGTTGAAAATTTGTTGGCTTTTTGGCTACAGATGAATTTTTTACCAAACATTTCACTATTATATTTTTTTTTTTGAAAATTGCTTGATACTATTTTGTTAAATATTCGTCTCTTAGTTGAATTAAACTGGAAGAAAATAAGCTTTTTTGTTAAAAATTAGTTTATTTTCAACTAAAAATTTAACGCTTATATTTTTTTATAAAAACGTATCTTTTTTAATTAAAAAATATAATATTTTTGTTCGAAATTAATTTTTTGAGAATAAAAATGAGCTTTTTGGTCAAAAAGTCATTCTTGTTTTTTCGGTTTTAAAGTCTACTGGTTTCTAAAAGATTTAACTTTTTGGCTTGAAACTGTTTTAGCTAAAGTTATATTTATCGCTTTTGTTTAAAAATTCAACAATTCGGTTGAAAATGTATGTATTTTGTTGTATATACATATTTTCTTGTGAAAAAAGATCCTTTTGATTGCAAATTAAATTGCTTGGTTAAAAGGTCGTTGAAAATTGATTGTTTTCAGGTTAAATTACAATTATTTTGCTTTGAAATTCTGAATTTTTTAAAAAATTCAATTATTTTCTTAGAAAATTTAACAATCCAGTTGAAAATTAACTTTTTAGTTGAAAATCTTACTGTTTTCTGGAGAATCCACAATCTTGATTTGAAAATTCAGTTTTATATTATCAAGATATGAGCCATTACATTTTTCGTCGAGACTTAGGCTGGCTTTAATGAAAATTCAACTACTCACTGGAAAATTGAACCCTTTGTTACAAATACTTTTTTAAATTTAAAAACTAATTTTTTCGACTGAAAATTTATCTCTTTTGTCAGAAATCTAATTATTAAACAAAAATATTTTGTTTTAAATGCAATTAATTATCTTTGGTTGAAGTTTAGTCTTTTTTATTAAAAATCTGACCATTTGGTTGTAAATTTACATTCGTATGTTAAAAGTTAAACTGTTTTGTTGAAAATTCTTCTATTTTGCTTGTAAGAATAACTATTTGGGTATAAATTCATCTGTTTGATTAACTCTCTTATTAAAAATTAAAGTACTTTGTTGAAAATTTATTTATTTGGTAGAAACTTACTAATTTTGGCAAAAGTCATATTCTTTTTCGAAATCACAATTAACTTGACGAAAATTCCACTGTGTTCTAAAAAAGTCATCTTTTGGGCTTAAAGATTAATCTATTTGGTTAAAAATGCAGCTACTTTGTTTTTTTTTTGCAGTTACTTTGTTTGTTACAGAGTCACCTATTTGATGTAAAATTAATTCATTAATTTAATTTTTTATTATTAATATTTATTAATCTATTTCCTATATACATTAATTATTATTGTAAAAACTATTTTTGTATGAAAATTATATTATTATGTTGAAAATTTAATACATTTAGACTTTTTTACTTGTAATGTTAAACGCTCTATATTAACTTGAGTATGCTGCCTATTCATTAATTTGATTTAAAAGAATTCATTCGTCTATTATTCACTTATTTTCGTGAAAAATCACCCTATTTGTATTTGTTGGTACTATTTTAGGACTTAATTATATGAAATAATGGGGGGGGGGGGATATCGATTTTTTAATTTATCTATAAAGCCCAGTTTGTTTATTTAAATAGAACGTTCGTTCTGCAGCACTCAATCGTACCAGTTCGCTGATCACTCTCTTTAGCAATCGTCCCAGGCGAAGAGTTTCACAAAGTCCCCATGTAAACCTCTCCAATCGGAGCCATTAGTATCTAAGGTCTTTCATTTCAGGCGTCAATCACTTTACTAACACACTTCACCATGTTCTTTTACATATTGTCAGAAGAATAAGTTTGAAACGAACTACTCGATTATTTTAATTTGCAGAAGTGATAGTAAGTTTTTGTAATCGAGGTAACGCGATCGTGTCCATATCGTAAATTTCGCACGGCATATCAACAGTCTTGGCTACGGCTCGCTGCCAAGCCGTTTATTTGAGCTCCGTGCAGAAACGAGAAAGTCCTGTCGAGATTAGGATTCTGAGTTGGCCAAACGTGGCGGTAAGAGAAACCCAGAAATCCGAGAAACCAACAACCAACTGCATTCCAGTCGATTTTATATATCAATCAATTGCAAGCCACAAAAAACTTCTTGTTTCTATTTAAAGTATGATTTTCTGGAAAAAGAGAGATATAAATGCACAATCGTACCGTTAAACAATTTTTTTTAAAGATTTAAAAAATTTCGGACCTTGTGCATACACCAGGAATCTTGTGCAGTAGACAGCGGAATAACATTCTGTAGAATCAAAGTCATCATTTAAAGATAAAACAAAAGTTGCTTAATTCGGAGGAAATGCATTTGATGAAAAAATTGCATGGGTTTTAAAATCCCTCTTTGGACAGGGACTAAAAATCAATTTTGCAACTTAAAAAAAAATACAAGCTTTTTCCTGAGATTTCAGAAGCCTGAATAAGAATAAAAAAGTTTATATCCAAAAAACATTATTTTGTTCCGGGAAAATAAAGATTGTGTATATAAATAAGCGGTAATAATTTTATGAAATATCGTTTCTGACTGCAAGGAAAAAAGTGAAGTTGCAAAAGAAAACATCGTAAAATTAGATTCTTGTATAAAATAATAATTTAAGGTTTTAGATTGGAATTTGATTGGTAAGGGGGAGGGTCGGTAAGGCCGGTTTTTGGCCTAATTTATTTTTGGACCAAAAAATCTGAAAAAATCATGGTAGTATCTTATAAGTATCCCGGAGTCGATTGCACGCTAAACGGACTACCCTCTACCTCCAGCCACCCCCACCCCCCTTACAAATATAGGAAATACCACTACCCACCAACTGTATTTTCGAGAGATTTGACACTCTTAAACATGTATTCTGAGGTTAGCTCGG
>NC_046664.1:52313448-52365181 GCF_010883055.1 Belonocnema kinseyi
AGTCCGTTTAGCGTGCAATCGACTCGGGATACCTATAAGATACTACCATGATTTTTTCAGATTTTTTGGTCCAAAAATAAATTAGGCCAAAAACCGGCCTTAACGACCCTCCCTCTTTGTTACTGAAAAAATAATTAAAGATTTTTGGTTGATAAAGAATTATTTTACTATTTTACTGTACAATGAAATTAAAAGTTTTTGGGAATAGGATTATGATCAGAAAAAAACTTTAAAAATAGGTAGAAGGTTAGGCAATTAAAAAAAGAAGAAAAATGTTAGAAAAGCATTGAGTTATAGTTTTCTGGATTTGAATCGCCAATATTATTATTACTGTAATTAAAACGAGATTTTGAAAAAATCCTTTTGGAACATAGTTGTGACTGTTTAAGATGTTTTAATGCGAAAAGCCCATTAAAAAATCCATTCAAATTGCTCGAAATCCTTTAAGATTCTTTATAATATTTGAAAATTCTTTCAAATTCCGTTGTATCTGTTGAAAACCTGCGAAATCCTCTAAAACCCATAAATATAATTTCCAAAATTTTAAAATTGCTTAAAATCCTTCCACAGTCAATGAAATCATCACAAACCCTTTAAATCTCTTTAATTTCGTCCAAATTGCTTAAAAGTTCTTTGAAATATTCACAAATCTCATGTAATCCCATTGATTTTTTTCAAACTTGGTGAATCCCTCAAAAATTTTATAAATCATTTGAAAATTCTTTTAAATTCTTAAATCCGTTAAATCCATGGATATCGCAGATAATATTATGAAATCCTTAAAAAAGATTAAGCTCCCCAGAAATCTCTTAAAAAATTGCGTAAAATTTTTCAAATTCCTGCAAATGCCTTAAAATATCTAAAAATCGATTAAAATTCTTGAAATTCTGTCAAACATTTTGAAATATTACGAGATCCCTTGGAATCCCTTGAAGCTTTTAAATCTTTTGAAAATTTTTTCTAGTCCTTTGTATTCTATGGATATCGTACATAATCGCGTTAAATCCCTTAGAAAAGATTCAATTCTCTGGAAATCTGTTAAAATCCTTCAAAAACTTTAAATCCCTTAAAATTCTTTCTGATTATGTGAAATTGGTTGAAGTGCCTAAAATCGCTTGAAGTCTTTCAAATCTCATAAAAGTGTGACTAAATTATCCAAATACCGTAAAATTGTTTGAAATATTAGGAGATTCCTTGAAATCTTCGAAATCTTTCAAATACATGATAATCTTTTTTAGTCACTTAAAATCCTTAACAATCATTAAAATTACTCTTAATGTCTTTAAAGCCTTTATTATATTCAAAAGTCCTTTAGAATTTCGTTAAATCTTTTGAAATCATACGAATTGTTCTGAAATCCATGAATATACTTCTGAATCTTTAAAATCTATTAAAATCCTTTGGCAGTCTGAGGAAGTACCTCAGTAAATAACGAAACCGCTTTATATCTATTCAAATTCGTTAAATATTTTTAAAATCCTTCGACTCTCTCTTTGAATCCCTTATAATTCTTTGAAATTTCCTTAAGTTTTTTGAAATACCATACACTTTTTGCTAAATTTGGTAAATGTCTAAAAATTGTTTGATCTTTTTAACATTTCTTGAAATCCTGTTTATTCTATGGATATCGTACATAATCTCGTAAAAACCCTTGAAAATGATTCGGCTCTTTGTAAATCCCTTAAAATCCTTTAAAAAATGGAAATCCCTTAAAATTCGTTGAGATTCTGTGAAATCTTTTGAAATCCTTAAAATCGTTTTAATTCTTCTAAAACCTACAATAATCCCACATAATCATTGAAAATCCATGTAAATCTCCTAAAATATCTAAAAAACAATGAAAATTCTTGAAATCCCGTAAAATATTTCTAAATATTACGAGATTCCTTGAAATCCTTCGAATCTTGAAAAAAAAACTTTCGTATACTTAGAAATCTTTTGAAATCCCGTTTAGTTATTTAAATCCAAAGAATTCTTCTAAAATTCGTGGATATAAATTTAAAGCTCTAAAATTTCTTAAAGTCTTTTACATCGTATGGAATCATTGGAACCGTTTTAAAGCTCGGAAAAACCATTAAAATTCCGTAAATTCGTTTAGAATCTATGAAAATCTTATGAAATCCCTTACCAACTGCAAAATGCTATATAAATACAATTACATTCTGTAAAATTCGATAAAAAGCATCAGTGTCTCTGGAAATTCTTTAAAATTCCTTTGAAATCCTGTGAATTCTTTCGAAATACCTCGAAGTATTTTGAAATTCCTTACAATATTTTACAATCCATTAAAATCTCTTGAAAACCCTTACACTACCTTCGAAACTGCAATGAACCTTTTGAAATCGATTTAAATTTGTTAAAATTTTTTAAAATCCTTTAATTTTTTACCAAAAAAGATGAAATTTGAACGAAATACGTGAAATTGCAACTAAAATGATGAACCTACAACAAAAAAGAATTCTTTTACAAATATGTAGTTCGATTTTCGCGGCAAACGATTATTTATCGAAAAAAAACCTTCAAGAAAAAGTGGAATAGATTTTTTTTGAGTTAAAAAATTAATTTTCAACAAAAGAAACAAATTTTTAATAAAATAGAATAATTTATTTCAAGAAAATCATTATTCCACCACCAAATAGTTTAATTTTAAACCAAACTTTAAGTAATCAAAAAAAATGTAGGGTAAAATTTCTACCAAAGAAGATGAATTTTTAGATCAGAAAGACAAATTTTCAATAAAAGAGTTGAATTTGCAACAACTGAACTAAGGAAGGTTTTACAGTAAAGGGAAAAAATATAAAAAATGTTGCATTTTCATACCAGAAAGATGAATTTCCTTAACATTATTTGAAATCATTTTAAATCTTGTGACATTCTTTCAAATATCTATAAATCTCTGAAATCCGTTACAATCACTTAAAAAAAAACAAAATTCATTGATTTTAAAGGACTTCAACAAATAAGCAAAAATTGTTCTGGAATCCTTAAAACTTTTCAAAATCAGTGAAGTTATATCGAAATCTAATAGTATCTTAAAAAAAATCTTAAAATCTCCTGAAATCTGATTACAATTATTCAAGGCTCTTAAAGTCTTATGAACAGCTGGAAATTTTTTAATCTATGTAAGCTTTCATAATGCTTTGGGATCGTTTGAAATACACTAAAACTGAATACCCCATTTTTTAAAAAATTTTCGACATACTTTGCATTCCTTTTAAATCCAAAAAAATTTGACCTAAAAAATATGAGCTGAGAAGGGGAGATAGACGGTCCGGTAGATCTTATGAATACTTATAATAGGTGGGCTTCTAAAATTTAAAAAATTATCCTTGCGCTTCCATTATGAGAAAATATGAAAAAAATTATTCTATATAACATAAATTATTCCTTCTTCCTCCTATTTATGTATAATGCTATTTTATCAAATTTCAATTATAAAGAAACCATTAAAAGCCTTGTCAGAGGATTTAAAAAAGTAATATTGGTTGTGGTTCCCAAGTTTAAAATTATTTCATCTCATCTCTATTATATGTTTTTCTCTATTGTATGGGGAAAATCCCAGAATTTTCCCTCACAAAAAATGTGTATGTGTACCATCTAAATTTTTGCATAAAAAAGCTCTGAACAGTAAAAAATTTTCAGAAACATCTGAAAAAATAAGGAGAGTATTTTCTTGCTTATTGTTTTTGCGAACAACCCTACTCTAAATAATAACATTCCTATTTCTAGGCCCTAAATATGTTATAAAATACAATAATTTTTAAAGTTCTTATTAATACATTAAATAGCAGTTTCAGGTGAACACCATTGTTATTTAAATATTCAAGGTTGCAGCGTAGGTAAATAAATAATGTATTATAAATTGTCTTGATTTTCACTGGAAAAAAATTAATTATTGAAAAAATTAGTGTTTATAAAATTAAAAGAATATTATAAAAACGCACATCCAGAAGTAATCGAATTTGGTCCATTTCACAAAAGTTGATAATTTGATAACAAATTTCGTCTAAATGAAGTTATGTAACTTCCTAATTTCCGTAGTCCAGATTAAATTAAAATCAAGACCTCAAACTCATATTTAATTAATTTCTTAAGTTTTGAATTAGGCAAACTTTTAACATTGTTCTCTTTCACCTAATTTTAGATTTTTAGATATTCTCAATCATCATAAAATACTTTGTGTCAATAATAATTGTAAACTGCTTCTTGATGACATAAAAAATCTATTATCTCATTCAATCTCAGAAATTTTGTTTTATCATTTCGAAAAAATGTTTGAAAAATATCAAAAGTGACCAAATGGCGACTGTTTGCAAATACAGGATAATGTTACAAAAATACTTCTTAATCTTTTTTTATTTTTGCATTGTTTAAGAGAAAAGATGAAAAATTACATTAAAAAAAGGCTTGGCCTCAAAAATGAATTAGTTCCCATAAAATTATTAGTATGCCTTTTTTATATAAGAAGAAACTTTAGTAAAATATGGGAAAAAATAAAGAAGGTAGGGCTTTCTACAAAATATTTTTTATTTTATTTACTGAAATTAGAAAATGTAAAAAGAAGATTTTCAGAAAAACCTCGCCTTTAATATACTGCAATATTCTTTAAATGTTCTTCTAATGTGTATAAAATAGTCATTATATCACTTTTATATCGGTTAAAATATTCTTATGGAAAGACATTTTTTTTAATATTATTTTTTCTCATGAACAGTGCAAGCTATCCAGAAAGAGCCGCATGTATTTTTTGTAGAAATTTTCTAAATGTGTAAAACTTTAGCTCAACATTTTTTTAACTTTCATTGCTTGCAATAAAAATCCGTAAACGCAGTTTACCAGGAACGTATTGCCCTCTATTTACAAAGAAAATGTTAAAATGCGGCGTTTTAGAGAAATTTTACATTCAATAATTTAAAAAAAGGTCTTCACTTTCTCATTTTTAAAGTTTTCCCGTTTTTTGGGTTTTAATTAAAAGAACAAGAATTCTTACGTCGACTAATAGAAAAGACTCTCAAATACCTATGGCGGTTCGAAACATATAGCTTTTAGAAAAAATGTCATTTTTTGAGAATTCGCGGAATATCTCCCAATGCTTGTGAAAAAAATTATGATCATTTTGTAAAATACGTGTTCTATAATGATTTATGCAAATCAAAAAACATTCTGATCCATGACCAAGCTCATTTTAAAATGTTCCTTACTTTTAAAGAACATTTTTTTAATTTTCTAGAATATTCTAGAATATTCGTGCATGTTATAGAATGATAAAAAATATTCTAGAATTTTCTACACTTAAGAAAATGTTCTGACATTTTGAGGAAAGTTCTAGAATTTTCGAAAAATTTTGCTTTTTCATTTGCGAAATATATTAGATACTGTTATACAAATTGCTGGGATTAAAACAAATTTTTTGAATAATTTATATTAGAACACACGCATTGCTTTTATTTTTAAAGTCTTCCGGAATATTTTGAAATTTTTATAAATATTCTTCAACTTATTAAATTCGCTGCAAAATCTAGAATTTCGTATAATTTTCTAGACTCTTCTAGATGCTTATATAATAGAATATCATTTATTTTGCTTGAATAATATAAACCACTCCTAAATTCTCGGAAATATTTGGCAATGTGTTGGCTAGAATGTTACACAATTTCCTAAATGTTCTGAAAATATTGATGTCTCAACATCTCTACATCTCAAAGAAACATACTGTGTGATTCGGTAACAAGGAGACTGCCATCATTTCATTTTGAAGGTCTTCTTTTTAAAGTGCCAAGATGTGATTTGATTGGATTTGGCGAAGAGTTTCATTGTGTACTGTAGGTATTTAGGGGTGCTAAAGGGGTCGCAGTAATTCAGACAAATGCGGAGATTTTTCCCTTGAAGCGGCGTCATGGAACCTTGAACTGTCACATCCCCTCCCTTTTCTGCCTATCTGTCTCATCCCCTTTATTATCCACAACGTCTCTCACAGCATTATTTTTTGCCCTAACAGTTATATAACCTAATGGCCATTTCTAGTCTTATTCAAATAAGCCTGGCACACTCTCCAGGATAGACTCTTATTTTTACGACCACACGAGTACCGGTTCTTATACATTTTCCAATTCAAGTTCACCCTGCTCTTATTTCCGATTAGTAACGGGTAAGTTACTTTTTAAAAGAAACTATTATCGCTACCTTTTCCAAATGTTATTTTTTCTCAGTTATTTAAAAAAAGAAGTAACTATCCTGTCGTAAACATGTCGAAGTACTTGCGGAGTGGATGCAGAGAGCTGTTATTCTAAGGTCGCTCCGTGTTCTCAAGACACATAGCGTTTGGACGCTTGTCATTCTAATTTAATGTTGGTCCGATTCACTGCGTTTCTGTCGGGAGCTAGCGACTTTTTCAATATAAAGTCACTACGGTCACATTCTTAGATAAAAACAGAAAAACACTTAAGTGACACCTTTCAATAAGTTAAAATTGAGAACACAAGCATTTTTTATTTTACTGAATTTTTTTGTATTTCTTTGAATTATTTTCCTAAATTCGTTGAACTTCTCTTCAAATCCACTCAATTCAAAGGATATTTTCTGGATTTTTTATTTTTTTTTTTCATTCAGCTTAGAGACTTTTCATTTATCCTTCAATTTTTAACAATTTTACCAGATTCATATTCAAACCATTTTGTTCTATTCACTCGAATTATCTTTAACTTATCTTGATTTCGCATGAATTTTATTAACTTTTTCTAATGTCCCTTAAGCCCTTCAACATTCACTCAAATTTTACTGAAATTTGACGGATCTTTTTAAAATTATTTTGAATACTTTGAAATTCTATTAAAGTTTTTGAACTCAACCTTGATTAAAATTTTTTTCTGAATTTTTCTTTAATTTTTTATAAAATAGTTCATTTTTTATCCAAACTGATGAAGTTTAAACAAGAAAATTAAAATTTTACTAAAAAGGGCGAATTTCCAATCAAATAATGAACATTTCAACTAAAAGAGATAAAATAAAGAAAAGTTTAATAGTAAAATTTTTAGTTCAAAAAATTAATTTTTTTAATGAAAAACGAATTTGCTACCAAATAGTTTAACTTTCAACCAAATAATTGAGTTTTCATTATAAAAGTTGTTAACCCAGAAGATTAATTTTTTTGACTAAGCAAGAAATATTTAAAACAATTAGATTTTGAATTAAAAAATTAATTTTTAATGAAAAGAAAATTTCTAATCAAATAGCTAAATTTTCAACCCAAGAAATACATTTTTGATTAAAAAGATATCCTTTTAACCAGGAAAACTATTTTCTACTAAAAATAAGAATTTCGAACGAAATGTATGAATTTTCATGAAAAAAGATTAATTAAAAAAAAAAATTCTACAAAACAAAATGAAATTGATGTTTTGAGTTCACAAACATTAATTTTTAATCGTAGAAAGGAATTTTCATCCAAATAATTGAATTTTTATATAAAAGGAAGGTTTTTGAGCTAAAGTGATAAATCGTCAACTAATAAAATATAAAGGATAAAATTTATACGATAAAAGATAAATTTTTAAACCAGAAAGTCATTAATTATCATTAAATAAAAGAAAAAAAATATACCATTTTCTGCTGTTCTTCCTCATATGTTTTAACATTCATCACCCTTTTATTCAATAATTATAAGCTTTGTATTGTATTTTATTGCTGTCCATTGGGTATTAATTAATGAGACGAATGACCAGAGAAAATATTAAAAAGGTAGTTATTCTAAAAAAATTTTCCAACAAAGGCGAATTTGAGAAAGCCTATGATTGTATGACTTGCAAAAATAATTTTCATCTGAAACAAGTCCAGTAAAAGAATTTATTGACTACATAAAGCCTTTGCAAGTTTGGTGAACCGACTTCCTGATTCAGCAAAATTTTCGTTGCGATGAGAGTTAGTGCTACTTTTTTCTGTTCTTATTCAAATGAAATCTAATGTTTGTTTTTCACAGAAGGGAGATGAGGAAAAAAAGTTTTTCATGAAATTTGTAGAGATGCCTTGCCCTTATCTGTTTAGAATTACCTAATTAATAGTTTTTATTGGAAGAGTGAAAAATCTTTAAAAAGTTGTCAAAAGTCCTCTATAAGTTCTAGCAGAAATAATTTTGAATATAATCAAGCATTATTTGAAACGATGTTTGAGGAATTGGTTGAAACAATCTTGAAAATGATTATAAAACGAAAAAGATGTAAAGAAAATTTCAGTGGGAATTCTCAATTTTTATTTTATTAACTTTTTGAATAATAAAATTTTTTTCTGTCTACCCTCATGTGTATATTATTTTTTCTTTAATAGAGAATGTTGTTAAAATATAAAAATACAAATTCTATTAACTGCTCAAGAAGAAAGGACATTAATAATTGTTTTTCGATTTTTAGTCCTTGCCGCTAGCAACCCCGAATTTTCTTTTGAACCAGACAAATTTATTAAACTATAACCGTAAACTGGAACTGATATCCTACATAAATTAAAGATATTTGATAAATTTGACAGCAACGACAATTGTAATATTTTACGAATTCAGTATGAATGATAATGTCCCCTACACTTTAAACGATTTGACACAGGCTCTACTCTCCATATCGCGATTTAATATCTTTACACATAAAAATGATGTTGAACAGACGGACGTTTCTGTCACCTTTTTTAAAAAGCAGATTCTATTGAATAGATTTATGCGTAAAAATCTTCGATAATCGTTTACCTAAGCTTTTGCTTCTTTCTACTCATACCATACCTATTTCTATAAATAGGTGGGTTTAACTTTCACGTGAAACAAGGAATTCAATTATCTCATAAAGGCTGTACCCTTAATGTGACGGTCTTATATATTAATACATTAAGTCTTGCACAGGCTTTACCCTCCATATTTGACTTAGGCGTTTATCTATAAGAAGCATCTGAAAATAAGTAAGTCCACTGGAGTCTAGGACATTTAATAATAAATTTTAAACTATCATACATGATCCATATCAGTACTAGAATATCGGATCTGTTAAGGACCTGCACTGCTTATAATAATAATATTCAGACTCTTGTTTCTCTATTTTCATATCATACTTATATCTATAAATGGATCCGTCTCACTTCCATTGGATTTATAGAATTTAACGCCCTGAGATTGGCTTTACCCCCCATATAGCTAGGATGTTTACAAATCAACTCGGGCACATGCTTTACCCGCAATATCACTATTTACGACATTTCGAATGAATTCAGATACTGGCTTTACATTCAATATTTCTTCTTAAGACGTTTACATGGCAACTTGGACATGGACTTTAACCACCATATCACCGTCTGAGATATTATCGCATGAACTCATACGCAGGCTTTACCCTCCATATCACCAGTATTTTGATACATCAATTTGGGTACAGACTGTGCCTTCAATATCACGTTCCCAGATGTTTAAATATCAACTCAGACAAAAACATCAACCTTCATATTGTCGGCATATATATTTCCACATCAACCTGAACACATGCTTTACCCGAAATATCAACGTCAAAGACTTGTCCAATCAACTCTGACACAGAATTTAGCCTTATATTACTTTATAAGATGTTTAAATTTCAACTTGAACATGGAATTTACCCTACATACTAACGTCTCAGAGATTAAAACAACAACTCAGACTCAGGTTTTACCATCCATATCACCAGGATGCTTACACGTCTATTCGAGCGTAGAATTTGTTCTCAATATTACATCCTCAGGTGTTTAAATATAAACTCAGACACATCCTTTACCCTCCATATTGCTGTCAAAGATTCACACGTCAATTTGAACACACGCTTTATCCGCAATGTCACCGACTGAGATATTTACACATCAAAAGTGACTTTTCACAGAAAGTACCTTCTCTAGAGTCTAGAATAGTTGATATTTGATTCCAATCAATCATTCATGATCCGTAATGCCAATCATAGAATACTTGGTCTAACAAGTCTATTAAGTGGACATAAACTGTTCGATAGGTTCGTGCAGGATCATCAATACTTGGTACCGCGTCCGATGTGAATCTAATTATGGCACGGGCGGCACATCACTGACGTGTTCCAGACATAGGCGCATAAGTGCGAATCCCTTCTATAGAACAGAGGCGATTGACCGTATTACGGTCAGTCAAATAAGAGGGTCAGATATAGCCAAGGTAACCCTGATCTAGATCTATTGCCACGTGGTCTTGATGCGCTACAGTATGTGCGAAGCACGTGTGTCGATGCAGTTCCGTAATTGCATCCGTTAATCTCTTTGAGAGTCTCAGAGTGTCGAAACAGTGGTAGAATTCACGCCTGATGAGGACCCCGCAGGGAAAATTAATTTGCGATGAGAGACTGAAAGAGGGTGCAAGCAGAGCAGCAGTGGAGTATCATCAGACACATCAAGTAAAGTAAAGGGAATCTCGCAGGGGACTTCCCAGCCCACCCAGCCACCCTAGCCTACCCAGAGAACGAGGCGAGACTCGAGAGCCTAAGTGGTTGCAGCCACTTCAGACAGAGAGACCAGACAGCCCGCAGGTGCAACGCACTTTAGATTCTGCTTCTGACACGCGCGCGCACACCTTTCAGGATCCCTCGAGCTAACCGAAAGAGGGAGGAATTTAGAGATTTTCTCATCAGCTCTAGGGTCGGATTTTCAGACTGGAGAATTTCTTTTTCTTTTTAAAAAAGTTTCGAGTTTTTAGAATCTCATTCTAATGAGGAGGTACAAGTACGACGTAGAATTTTACTGTTTCGGTTTTCATCAAATTTGCATGTTTTGGGAAGCCCGAAATTAGGAAAAAAATTATTTTTGCGAATTCTCTAGATACGATAACTTTTGAGACTTATCAGATTGGATTGAGCTTTGGCGTACTCTTTCAAGGCCTGGAAAGAAAGACAAACTTTGTTAACTAACTATTTTCGACTAATACTTCCGTTTCTATGCATAGAAAATGTTTTTTGAAGGCTTAAAAATTCAATTTTGTCAGCAAAACTAAACGAGATACAAAGAAAGTGACGAGCAAAACTTTTTTTTTAAAAGATCTTCATTTTTAATTTACACATTCTTTTATAAAGCGTATAGTTTTTGTTTTAATCGTGATTACACTTTTAACTAAATAGCAACATTTTCACATAAACTCTGCGAGTAATGCAATATATTCATCTCAAAAAGATCTAATTTTTTATTTAGAACATTTTTAGATGAAACGTATAGTATTAACTGCGAGGTAGAAAAAAATATTGCAATGAAAAAGTAACTATAACTATCTGCAAATTTATTCGTAAATATTTCTTTATCAGACGTCTAGTTTTTGTTTTAATCGAGATAACGCTTTTTTAAAAAAAAGAAAAGTTCTGTTTTCCGCCCAAAATATGCAACATTAAAAAAAGTCCAAAACCTAATTTTGTGCTTTTAAAAGGATCTACAAAGTCCTCTAGAACATTTGTCTTCTATTTCATAAATCGAAAGATCTTATAGATGAATATTAATATTAAATTTACTTAAATATATATTTTGTGAATATTGAATAATGGGAATCCCTAGGGATATGATATTGTTATTTCATTCACTTATTTTATTCAGTTATCTTCGAAGAATCAAGTTCTTATTTTATTTTTCATCAAAAGTTTTACTTGAAAAAACTTATCTTGAACTTAACGAATTTTTTAGCCAATAAAATGGGTTTCGTATTTGCAAGTATTAAAACCAATTTCAAAAGGTTATACGTATTTAAAAGAACTAAAAAGTATTTAAGGGAATACAATTTTTTTCATGGAATTTACCGAGGTTTTTGAAGCTATCTAGGAATTTCAGAAGTTAGCAAAAAAGAAAAAAGTATTTGAAGAAACTGAAAAAGAATGAACCCATTTCAAACGATTTCAAAGGAATACGAGAGATTTGAGAGATATCAATTGATTTTGGAGTTTAAAAAAAGTTTTAAAAAGTTAAAAAGAAAAGATTTTAAAGTTTAATAAAATGCCATAGTACAGCATAAGAAAAAATATCAATTTTTCAAGCTACTTAAAAAGATTTAAAAGGTTTTCAAGCATTTGAATAGTTTTTAAGAAATCAAAAACTATTACTTCGGATTATGAATCTTTTAATGGATTTAAAGGGATGTTAGTAGGTTTCGAAATAATTGTAAAGAAGTCACGGGATTTTATATGATTTAATATATTATCGAATATTTAAATATAATTTAAGAGATATCAATAGATTTGATGAACTATTCACATAGTTAGAAATTTTTTTTCGTGTCGCCACAAGTTTTAGGGAATTTCGTTAGATTTCAAGAGATTTAATGGAATTTCATAGGATTTACCAATATTATAAAGAATGTTAAGAAATGTTGCGAAATTATAATGACTTATAAAAGATTTTTATGGGTTTAAAAATACTTTGAGACATTCTCATGGATTATAAAGGAGAGTTAGGGATTTTTTTCGGGATTTGGACGATTTCAAGTAAATATAAGTGAATGAAAATATCTCAATTAATACCAAAGAATATTAAGACATTTTTACAGATTTTAATGGATTTTCAGGAAGCTTAATCGCTTTAAAGTGTTTTCATTATGTTATGTAGAATATCCATTAAGTTCTAAAGATTTCAACAAATTTTTACCTGATCACAAATAATGCAAGGGATATTTACACAATTTTGAAAACCATTCACGAGATTTCAAAAGATCAGCTGAATGTGATATGAAATATTGCTTAGTAAAAAAATGGGAAGCAAATAATGATATCATGTGTATCACTGTATGTATGAAAAGTAATTACGACAGTAAAAAAAGGTTTCAGTTAGCATAGTTTAGAAAAATAATTCGAGAAAGGAAACTTATGTAAGAAATCCTCCCCCCCTTCCCGGACGGATTCGTAAAATTTTCCGGACTCCCTCCCCCCAAATAAGACCTTGCATAACTGATAGAGGCCCTCTATACAAAAAAATTGTTTAAATGTAATTAATAATCTTTGAAAGTTCGATTATGATAATGCAGGTAAAACTAGTATTGCTTTAAATTATCCATCTTTGCAAACTGAAACTGTTCTTTTAAAGAAGATAGTTAGAGAAGAAATAAAAAATTCGAAATTCTGATAGTGAAACATGAGTTGAAATATCGATTCTTCAATAGCATACTGCCTTAAGATTTGATACTTGAAATTTCTACAAAATTATATGAACCACAAGTGATTCTAAGTTAAGAATTCTAAATATATTTGTTTATATAATATATTTCTATCTACGTAATTTTCAGTTCGATATTTACAAAGTTATCTGTTCTGAAGACTAACAATCTGTTTGTGTATTTACAAAGTATGTCATTTGACCCATTGTTCGCTTGTAAAATAGTCTCCCCTTATGAGCTTATGGGTACTGCGGTTACTAATGGTTTTACGGGTTCGTTACCGAGTTAAAGGCTACTGGGCAGTAGATTCTCAGTGCATCTATGCAGTCATTGTGATCACTTTCTGTCGAAAGTGTAAACTAAAAAGGTTTTTTTAAAAAGTAATGTTCTGTAAATGGTATTTTTAATCTCATAAGATTTGATATAGAGGGTATTTTGACCTAATATATGATATTTAAATTGCATAGATAAGAACTAAAATTAATTCAGAAATGGTTCAAAAGCATCTTTCTTAAGAATTATTAAATGATAAGAATTATTATATATAGTAGGAGCGTGCGCCCTTTTTAAGGATGGTTAATCATATCCTAAGCATTATTCGATGTACTTCAAAGATAGCTGAGAAATTTCGTTTTTAGATCACTATGCTGGAAAATTTTTCATTATTGCGAATTTTCAGGTATGACTTAGATTGAAGGTTTTAACATACAGATGTGCATTAAAAAATCAAATTTGATCACTCCATATTATTGCTTTTTTGTTATCGGCGGGTGGTAAACAAATTAGAAAAACTAGATTTCGTTTTTAGATGACAATTTTGAAAGGTTTTTTTTTTTAGTTTGATTGTCTACGAAGACAGATCAAGTTATAGGTTTTGATACGTCGATGCGTGCAATAAAAATAAATTTTGCTACGTTAAAGTGACCTCTTTTTGTTTTTAGTTGTTCAAGAATAAAAAGAATTAAATTTTTATACTACCAAGCTGGAAGCTGTTCTTTTAGGACAATTTATTCTGGGGATAGCTCAAATTGAAGGTGTTAGCATTTAGATATGTATTAAAAAATAATATTTAGTATGACTCAAGATAATTTTGGAACATTAGATGTCCTTTTTATTTATTGAATTTTTCAAATTTTTAATTTGGGAAGCGATCAAAGGGTAAATGGAGAATCTAAATATGTTGGATTTTAATTATAATAAGTTTTTTTTTTTTGAAACTTAATATTTGACACAATATTACTGGCAAAGAGAAAGCAAAGAATACTTTTCTGTTCTGTGTTGGTTACAAGAAGTTATTATTTTCAAAAATAAATTTTATTAAAAATTGGAAGGGTAGGTGTATATTACTTTGTAATTGTAAATTGTAAATGTATTTATTAAATGAGGAACGGATAAAAAGGATTGATCTAGAAGCTACCAATAGCAGTTATGATATATCAGCGAAATAAATCGGTGAATAACAAAATTTAAAGTTATATTTTTTAGCACAGCTTCATGAGAAAAGCTTCCGTTTGAGCCATTCCCAAAGAAAATCAGACTAAAAGGAAAACTTCGAGAACAATGGTCTCAAAACGATATTGCCTTATTTTTGTATATTTTAGCAACTTAAAAAAACAGCACTATAGCATAGCAAATATTATTAAGAAAGGAACAACCACCTATTAGGATTCCATGCAGACGATTATGATTAAACATTCAATAGCACATTTCGGAATCGGACCGATTTCCTCATCAGAGAAGATAATTATCAAACATAAGCTCTATAAGTAACGTTATCTAAAAAAAATCTATGAAATTGCGTTAAAATAGAAAAAGGTTGAGTCTTCGCTACGTTGAAGGTTTTATAATCGACTCCTCCTTTTTTTCTTTTAATTAAGTTCAATACTTATCCTTTTTTAAATAATATTTGCTATATTATAGTATTTGTTATTGTTGTCACTATTATTAGAAAATAATGGATTGTTGCGTGCAACAGGAAGTCAGCATATTTTAATCTAATTGATCACATTTTGCTTTTCATGTCAAGAGAAAGACCATTGATATAGAGAATTTAAATATTGACCAGATGATAGAAAGATGGCAGGTTGATAGACAGATCTCTAGGTTAAATGTGAGGTTCATTGATTGAGAGATTGATTAGGTGTTACGCGGGTTATAGGACATAGATATATAGTTTAATGGATGGATATATTTAAATTATAAGGAGCTAGATTAAACGAAGACAAATAGAGGTTGGTAAAAAATTGATATGGAATTAATAGTTAAAGATTAGATATAGTAAGGTAAATCGAGACTTTAGGATTAGTTCTCACAGGTGGTCGTCAATTACAACTATTTTCTTGTAGCGATTGTGTTTTCTTCTTTTTTAACGTTTAATTAAACATTCAACATATCACTTTTAAATTATTTGTAATACGAGAAATCTGTATATATATAGACACCTAGGTCCCTGACCCATCCAATTTCCAACTACCCTTCTTTATTACCACGCACCCTCCTTAAATGCGATCCCTTTACAACCGAATAAATGTACATTTTTGTGTGAATCTGACATTGAATTCTCTAAAATTGTTATATAACTTTGAATTTGGTTTACACTTTCTAGCAAATATGAAAATATATTTTGTGAAAAAGAATTTTAAACTTGATATTCAGACACTCGACTTCAAGAATTTTGACCGAAATTGTTCCCTATGGATGAAAGGTATGACAATAAGAGTGTTTTAATACTGGAAAACTTGTTTGAGCAACATTTTTGTTTGTTATATTTTGTCTCTAATTCTGACTCAATTTTGTTTTTCATCCCAATTACAATTGTTGTTCAATAATTCCAAATAATTTTTTTTTAAATTTGACTCTTTTTACCAGTTTATAACCCTGGCTGATTTTAGCAGCAATTTCTCTATTTACTGCCTCGTCTTTATTTGTGCAACCGCATCCAGAAACCACCCTAATCCTCAATTTTAATCCTCAAATAGTTTATATCAATTAATTCTGCTTTAATTGCTCAATCAAGTTTCTGTCCCTTCTTCCCTTCTGCAATTGCGTAAACCCAATTCCAACCCCCCCTTTTAATGAAGTCTCTGACCATATAGAGCAATTTCGATCACCAGAGAGCCTATGCAGTCCATTTCCGCTTTTATCTCGCTATCAATTCCTACTCCTCTTTTCACTTGTCAAACTCCATCTTAAA
Organism: Belonocnema kinseyi; assembly: GCF_010883055.1. Taxonomy (NCBI): domain Eukaryota; kingdom Metazoa; phylum Arthropoda; class Insecta; order Hymenoptera; family Cynipidae; genus Belonocnema; species Belonocnema kinseyi. Next base: position 52,329,783 of record NC_046664.1, read on the forward strand.
ACCTCCTTTTAACCCCTCCCTAAACTCCTTTTTAAGGCTCAACCAAAAAGTTTCAGACTACAGCTAAAATCTCCAACCTCGGTAAAGAGAGCAAAGATCCAGTGGACCGAAAGTGTCCAAGGCGTTCGCGTTAGCGTAAAGCGGATGCGGTAGCGTGGAGTGCAATGGAGTTCGTTGAACCAAGATTGCTTCGAAAATGCGACAGATTTCGAAGCCTGGCTGCGTCGCATCTAGTAACACTAGAGTCGCAGAATTCATCCTTGACAGGGGTTAAGGGCGATAGGCCTCGAGACTCGACCTTCTAGCACTAGAGAGTAGAGAAAAGGCATCAAAGTCCCTACATCTACTCTCTAGAGTTTAATATCGCCAACCAACGAACCAACCTACCACCAACCAACTAGCCAACCAGAAAACGAATCCACCAATCCGAACCAACAGCCTCTCACTATCACCATCTAGCTGACTTGCTTTGGGGGTAGGACAGAATACTATAGAATAGAATGGAATGGGATGGAATGTTTCGAGATGGGTTTGGAGTGGGGCAGGGTCGAACTCATGGACGAACGAGCCGACGGATAGGACGGCTGGCGCCTCTAGTCAGATCGATGCACGTGGCTCCAGCTGGGCGCCGCTCTTCGTACATCTCCTACACCCCCTTTATTCCCTCTTGACTCCCATTCTGCCGTTTCCACACTCTCCGATCCAGGATGGGGTACCGGGTTCGGTTCTGACTTTTGGTTTGGAATACTGGTGGGTTAGTAGTAGGTACGTTTTGCACGTTGCAGTTGGTACGCCGGCGTGCAACCCTTCTAGCTTCTAGGTTGGTACGAGCCGGCCTGGCTTTGGTTGTGTTTGCACCTTCGCCAAACACATACACTTATACAATTTCCTCCTTGTAGAAGCTTGTATAACGTAGTACTCTCTTTTCCCGTTGTATTACTCCATACCGACCCACCCACACGCGACGCACCACCGAGCGACTAACCTAACCCCGCAAACTCCACAGATCACCCCAACCGTGTCGCTACCGCTTCTGTGCACGCTGGAAATGCACCAGGCCATGGGTCTTTCTGTCTCTTCATTTTAGGGGTGGATAGGAGGGTTGGAGGGAATTCCTCTTCTTTCCTTCTTTGTTTCTATTCAGCCACCCTATCTGCTCTATCTACCTAACCTTTCGGTCTCTCACCTCCAAGCCACTTAAATTCACCATGCCGGTTGACCCGACCTCGTGGACGCAACCACCACCGCATGTCGCTCAGCAAACTCTGGAATTCCCTTTTTCACCCCTACCCAATTTCAGGATTATACTCATTCCAGAGATTTCAGATCCAATTAGCTTTCGGAGAGGAGTTGATAAGTTGATACCTCGGGGGGTTGTGAAGGGTTCGGATTTTGAAGGGTGCTTGCAAATTGGAAGGGTCAGGGACCTAGGTGTCTGGATAGATATAGAGGGCGAGGTTTAGCTCTCATCTGAACAGTGTTTAAATTTAGAAAGGGAGTTTGGGATAGGGTTCCATGAATTTGGGGAGGACTAGTAATTACGGGAGCAATTCAACTGGAAATTAGGCACAAACTAGAGCTTCTAAAAAGCGATTCAAGAAGAGTTTGAGGGATTCTGTTGTCCAAAAATGTATGGAAAAGTGAAAAATTAGTGTAATTCTATAAAAATCCAAATAAGGAAGGCTGTTTTAAGCAAGAAAAAAAATTCTCAATCATATCCCGTTTTTTTCAAACTCTGAGAAATTTGAATGCAATTAAAATTTAACTGAAAATTAGAGCAATTAGAGTATATTTTGAATTTCGAGCTTTCAAAATTAAACATAAAGAAATTTTTAATTTAGAATTTAAACAATATAAAATGGTAGCACTTTTCATGTTCCAAATTAATACTAGTCTCCTCCAATTGATGAAAACTTTTAATAACTAAAATTTCCTCCTTCACAACTCAATTATAATCTTTAAAAAATATATGTACCTCTTCCAGTTTAAAAAAACCTGAAAAACAAAAAAAAATGTTCCCTGTCCAAGTTCAGTATAAATTATGACCACAATTTTCTCCCATCCAAGTCACTAAAAATCGTAAAAACATACCAATTTTAAACTGTCTACATAGAAAAAATTGAAAGTAAAAGTTTCCTACTTTCCGACTCAAAGAAAATGTTTTAAAAAATTACACTCTACTAATTTAGTAAAAAATTAGAAAAAAGTTTTTCCCTAACCGCAATAAAAATTTAAGAAAGGAAAACATTATCTCTTTTAATTAATAAGAATTACAAAATCATGTATTTAATTGAAAATTCGTCCTTTTAAGTAGTCAATTAGTCTTTTTTTCTTGGTGGAATATTATTAATTCCGGTTAAGAATTCAACTATTTGCGAAAGATTCGTAATTTTAGTTGAAAATTCAACTAATTTATCGTGCATTGAATTTTCTGTTAAAAATTCATATATTCGGACTTAAAATTCAACTGTTTTGTAAATACCTCACCTCTTTGGATTAAAAATTCAACAATTTAGTGAAAAATTAACTTTTTAGAAAATGTTACTATTTGTTTAGAAATTACACAGTTCACTTGAATATGTTCGTAATATATTGGAAATGCGTTTTTTTAAAATTAAAAAATATATCTTTTACATTCTTATTTCAAAAGTTTTGTTTTATAAGTTAAAGGTTCAACTATATGCTACCGATTTAATGTATTTTGTTGAAAAGTAGTCTATCTGGGTAGAAAATTAATCTTTTTTGTTGAGAAATCATCACTTTGTTTGAGTTAGAATCGAGGTAAGAAAATTAATCTTTTTTTTTGGAACTTCATCTATTTCGTTGACGATTAACCTGTTTTGTTGAATATTCGCCATTTAACAAGTTTTATATATTCACTTTGTTTGTTTGATCATCACTTTGCTTGTGTTAAAATCGAGGTTAGAAAATTAATCTTTTTTTTTTGAACTTCATCTATTTCGTTGACGATTAACCTGTTTTGTTGAATATTCGCCAAAAAACAAGATTTTTGTTGACAATTCAATTATCGATAAAAATTTATTTTATTCACTGTGGTTAACAGTTAAAAAGCATCAAATACATTCAAAAATTCTTACCTCCTTCCTATAGATTAAAAAAATCATTTTTTGAAACCAGGTGTTCATTAAACATAAATTATCGTCTAGAAAAACTTAATGGATGAATTTTAAAAATTCGAAAAGACGTTTAAGTCCATCGAAAATGAAAAAAAAATTAACATAGACAAAATATCAAATTATGAATCAGAATTTGCTCACGCGCAAGTTGAAGGTGTTTATTAATTGAACCCAATTAATTATACTTTTTAAGGGTCTGATCGATTGTTAAAATCAAATAATTAAAGACAAAAGTTGATTAATCTTGAAAGAAAAAATACAAATTAAATTTAAAAAAAGAAAATCCAATAAATGAAACTAATCCAGAAGAATGTTTTATGTAAGAAGAAGAAAGATGAAAAACGAAGAATTTTATAGATTAATTTAGATTACTGGAATCTAAGAGATGATAAAATGAAGAAACAGATAAATGAATCTTTTTTATCTTTTATAAATCACCAGAATTGCCTTCGAAAGTAGTTTTACAAAATCCAGTCTTGCATCGCAAAGAAACCTATATTAAATTAGAGACGAATATTGCTTTGTCAATATCTACTTACTTTTCAGATAACTCTAAAAAAGTTCTAAGCGCCTCATAATTTTGTAAACGTGTCGAAATTAGTTAAAATCTTTGGAATTTCATTGCAATCTTTTAAAATATTTGGTGATTAAGATGTTTTGAACGATATTAAGTGCGAGATTTTGTAGACATTTCATTAAACCACTTTTTTTTATAGGTAGACAATAATTCCATTTCCTTAGTCAAAAGTTTTGCATAGGTGCCTTATAATTTTAGTGTCTTTTAGAATATAATAATTGATGTATAATAGATTAAAAACAAAGATAATTAACACCATAGTCGCTGTTTTAACTTTCTAAATTCCAAGATTTTCTATAACAAAATATAACCTTTCGCTCTATTGGGAAATAAATAAAGAATAAGAAAAAGTAAGCAGATTAATTTCGTAATTATGCAATTATTGAACAAAATAATTAAATACTTGTCTAATTAAGTTAATGATTGACTAATAAATTTTTTAGTATCAGAAGATGAAGGGAATTGTTTTGAAATTTGAAAAATAAAATAAATCTTTTTTTATTTTTACTTTTATTTTTTTAAACTATTGAGTACAGCAACTCTATTCATTCACTTTCGACAATAGATATCCTAGAAGTAATTTCCACACAAAAAATATATAAAATATGCACAAAATTGATAATATGAATAGGATTATTTAAATGATGGTTAAAAAACTTATTGTTTTTGAAGCGAAAAATTAAAAAAGTGAATTTGTGAAGAATTCCAGATCTAAATGTGTCATAAAAATGCTCAAGTAGGTTTGCTGTACATTTTCAGTACACGCTGAGTCTTCTGAATGGAAAGGGTCGAAGTTTTATGGCTTTCGACCTATTAGGGCTAGGTCATTGTTTTTTTTATTATTCAAAGTAGTGTATTCTTGAATTTAAAAGTAAATCATTAATCAGAATTAATTTACGTAAATAATGCAAATAGTTTTCAACTGTTTTTTCTTGTTTTTTGTTGAAAAGTCGACTCTCTTGGTAGAAGATGAATTCTACTGGATGAAAATATAACTATATGGTAAAAATAAATCTATTTTTTAGGAAATTAAATAGTTTTGTTAAAAAGTGATTTTTTGTTGGAAATTCCCCTTTTTAGGACAAAATTCAACTATTTTGGTAGCAAATGTATTTCCTTGGTTGAAAATGTAAGGCTATTTTTGATCATTCACATTTTTGGTTGAATTAAATTTTTTCCTAAAAATTTAACTACTTTAATTTTTATTTGAAAATTCATATTTTTCATTGTCAAATTCAATTACTTTATTGAGAGTTAAAATAGTCTTTTTTTAAATTAAGTTTTCTGGTTGAATTTAGTTTTTTTTTAAAATTAAGATTCTTTCAGGGAAATGCCTCTTTTTGGTTGAAAATTAAACTATTCTGGTCAAAATCTGAACTATTTTGTTATAAATTCGTCTTTTTTTAATTTAAAAAATAATGTTTTGTTATTGAAAATACAATTATTGGTTAAATTACTTTTTTTTAATGTTTATTTTTTATTTGAAATTGCTTTATTGTGGTTTCAGATTCATCTCTTTGGTCCGAAATAAAACTATTCTGTTAAAAATTCATTGTATCAGTATGAAAGATTAGTTTTTCTCATGAAATTGTAACTATTCCATTTTTTATTAAAAATATTTGTTTAGATAAAGTTCAACTATCTGGTTGAAAAATAAGGTAGTTTGTTGAAAATTCTTCTTTCACGGTATGGAAATTAATCCTTGTCAAAAATGTATTTTTTTGTTGTTGAAAATTAATGTTTGAACTGGAAATTTAATAATTTCATTTTTAATTTAAATAATTTATCATTTTTAGTAGAAAATTCATTTTCTTAGCTAAAAATTCATGTTTTTGGTCAAAAATGCAACTATTTAATTGAAAAATAATCTGCTTGGTTAAAAATGAAATTATTTTGCTGAAAATACATTTTTTTACTTTAAATGTTTTTAATTTAAACTCAAAATACGTTTTATTTGAAATATCGGATATCGCATTTTTCGTTGAGAATTGATCTTTTTTGGTATAAAAATGATTTATACTTGAGCTGAAAATTGAACTATTTCAGGTGAAGATTCATCATGTTAATTAAAAACTCGTGTTTTAGGTTGAAAACTGCCACCGGTTTGTTATAAATTTTATTTTTTATTTATTTTTTTTTGAAAATTATTTTTGTAACTGTCGGTTTCGTTATTCCGTTTTGGGTGAAAAATAAACATTTTTTAGTTGAAAATTCTACTGTTTGATTCAAAATTCATCTTTTTCAATTAAAAATTTTAAAAAATTTTCTGAAGCCTCATACATTTGTTAAAAGTGCATCTTTTTCGGTAGGCAATTAAACTTCTGGGTTGAAAATTCAACACTTTTTTTTAAAAGCAATCCTTGATGGTTGAAATTCACGTGAGTCTAGTTAATTATACAAATTAATTATAATTTTATATACAGAGCTAATCCAGTGTAATTCGATGTAATCAGGCGTAATCCACCTTCGCTGCTTAAATTTTTTAAAGTAGTTTTCCCATCCGTTCCGACCAAAAAACCCACCATCAATGAAAATTTATCTTGAAATTCAATATTTCTTCTAATCCCAAAAATAGTTTCTCGAACTCAAAAAGATTTCTATTAAACAATAAGTCTATTTGCTTATTATACATATATTTCCCTTGGAAATAAATAAAGAATCAAATAAAAATGTATACAGCGAATCAGAAGTGGTTAGTTCAGTCTGGAGCTTGACGTTGAAGACATTAAGGACATCTAGACCAATAAGAAAAAATGGAGAAGATTCTGTGAAAAAGTTTCATTGGAGTTAATGAAAGTTTTTATATGATCTTATTTGTGGGGCTCTAGACACATGAAAGATCCTCGGCATGATAAACTTCGAAGAAGATGTTTGAATCGATCCCTGCGATTTCTTAAGTGTCCAGGGTGAAGTAGTTCGACCCTGCCCCGTTCCAAACTATCTCCAACTAGTTCATCTGTTCCTGGACCGTCAGCCTCGATGTCGTGACCTTCCGGAGACTTTCGAATCCCTTGGCATGTCGCATTCGAATTTTTCTCTTTGCACACGTGTCTGTATATTCGATTTTTAATCCCTTAGGGGCCTTCCATTAATTACATAATTTAATTTTCAAACAATTTTTCTCCCTCACACATGCAATTCTCTTTGCGTATTTTAATTGTAGGTTGTCGCGATTATATAACACTAGACTAGAACCCTCCCCCCGTGTTTCGAAATTTTTGAATGACCCCTTAGGGTCCGTGCTTAAATCATGTAATGGATTATAGACCCTCTCGATGACTCCCCTACCCCTGTCATAAACTGCAACAAAATATTTCTACCCCCCCCCCCTCTCTGTTACTATACGCAATTAATGGTTTATAGAAATAATAAGATATGGGACTTGAAACTAACGTAAAATCTTTTATAAACGGAATAAAGCAATGTTTTAGAAACTAATTTCAAATTTTCAAATTTATTTATTTCTGACAAAGAATTATTTTTCTGTCATGAAAGATCACTTTTTAACAAAATAGTTGAAGTTTCAACATAATAATTCAATGTTAAACAAAATTGTTGAATTGTTGACCTAAAAAGTAAATTCTTAAAAGAAAAGAGCAATGCCTAATATTTGAACAATAAAAAAAGTGCAAATTCATTTTTTTAATTCATTTTTAAACAAAAAAGACCAATTTTCAAGAAATGAACATTTTTCAGCCATGACGGAAAAAAAGTTTATCTAAATTATTCACCTTTAAAGCCAAGAAAAACTTTAATGTTGAACGAGAAAATATCTATTTTGGGCAAAAAATGCAATACTTAACAAAATAGTCAAATTTTCAACCGCACACATAAATCGTCGTTCGAGAAACAAAATTTTATCAAAGTAATTCAATTTCCACCCACGAAGTTACATTTTTATTTAAAAAAAGATTAGTTTCTAATAAAATAGTCAAACTTACAATCAAAAGGATTAATTTTTAATGAAAAATATGAATCTTAAAACAAAACATTTCTTAAGAAAGTGGTTGAAGCAAAGTTTTGAAACAAAATAATATCGAAATGGAACGCCGGCCCCTCAATTCGTCTGATTGCAACTTGCTCAAAAAAGTCTGAATTGTTTAATAAAAAGAACATGTAAGCATAAAGTCTTCTAAAGATATCATAATGATCACTTTGATTCTAAAAATTCTTTAATGCAACACGTTTTTCAAAATTCAAAAATATTCATTAAATTACTTTTTACGATGATTTATTTACAAATTATGTAACTTGAGAATGAATGAAGATATGAATCCGCTTAATTTTCTACAAAGATAATTAAATTTTTTACAAAAAAAAAGAAAGAAAATTCAACAAAATAGTTTAATTTGCAACCAAAAAGGATGACTCTTTGATAAAATTGTCGTATGCAGATATTTTTTTATTAAGAATTTGTGATTCAAAAGCCTACTTTTAAAGAAAAATATTTTTGTTTCACTTTCTTGAGCCTGCCATAGAAAAATTCCATACGAAATATAATAATTTCGATAAAACAAATCATTCGTATTTATTTAAAAAAAAATTCTAACGAACTTAACACTTTTTAGTAGAATACGCAAAGGAAACAGAAGAGGCTATCCTGAAAAATAAGGTTACCCCTTCTCCAGGAGTCTTATATTTTCATGATGTGAAAAAAGAAAATCCAGCCATATCCCATTTCCAGCAATATTTCGTTTCATTGTGTGAAAAGAGAAAATAAAACAATATAAAATTTTTAGTAATGGAAAAAGGTGAGTAGGAATACAGCCCTACCCCTTTTTTAGTATCCGAAGAAACCCTTACCCCTTTTCATAAACTGTAAGACTCTCGATGGAACAAATTATTCGTGTTTATTGTAGAAAATTGCAACATACTTAACCCCTTTTCTGTAGTATACGCGAAGGAAAAAAGGGCCTATTCTGAGAAAGAGAAGTTCACCCCTTTTCCAGTGGCCTGATCTTTTCCTCATGTGAAAAATGAAAATACAACCATATGACATTTTTAGTCATGAAAAAAGAATAGAAATGAGTACAAACACAGCCCTACCCCTTTTCCAGTAGCCTACCACACCCTTACTCTTTTTCTAGTAACCTTTCTTTTCATTATTTGAAATGTACTGTCTATGGCTAAGGAATTTTCCGTCAGAGAGTTTCCACAAAGGATGACACAGTGAAAATGTCAGTGGAAATGTCAGCGGAAATTTCTGTAATTCTAACGTCTTTTACATCTTTTTCAGGGCAAGCGTTACGGAAAAATCCGTTTTAACAGACAGTGCATATTTGAACACTGAAAATAAGAATAAATCACTCTTTTTAAATCGCAAAAAGTGTAAGCGTGCGCGAAACAAAGCCCTCCCTTTTCCAATAGCCGCATATATCCCTACTCTTTTTGCAGTAGTCTTTCTTTTCATTGTGTAAAAAGGGAAAATATCATATATTATACTCACTAACTTTTCTTTTCATTACGTTAGAATTTTTTGTTTTTATTAAGTTAATTATTTTAATTTTATTTGTATTAAATATTTCTAGTTACAATATTTCATTCTGAAATCTAAAGTATCATCAATATTACCATTAACTTTTCCTACTGTACTAGGGCCGTAAAAAAACCTTCTTTTCTACATTAAAGTGACTTTTTGGTGCCTAACGTATCCGATCTACTTTTAAATAATTTTTGTTGTCAAATATATTGAATATAAACATTTTCAATATAAATCGCTGAATGTTTTTGTTTATCAGATTTTTGTATGTGTATGATCCTCAAGCTTTTATGATCCCCTCGAGATAAATTCGTGATTCTGCTCTTCTTGAAGCGACCTTCAAAATACCATTCTCGCTAAGAGCAACGGTTGTAAATGCAGCTCTTAAAGTTTTTATTCGCTCGTTTAGAGGATACATACTTTACATTCATCGCAATCCGTTGAGTTGTTGTGATGTTAACTCCTCGTGATATGCACTTATGTCCCTTGACAACCTTCAGCTAAAATCCTTCATTGTAATCTGAATTCTAATTTAATACTTAATGAAAAATAACTTAAAAGAATCACAATAACTGGAGTTTTCAAGTAAGAAGATTAATTTTCTAACAAAATGACAAATTATCATCTTAGATTTTTTCAGTAATGTTAACAAAAATTTGTATTCTCTTGAAACCTCTCAAAATCCTTGGAATCTTCCAAATTTTATTATAGAATGTTACAAAATTTACATTTTGTTTTAAAGTTTTTGGAATGTTTTCAAATTTGTAATTGGTTTTGAAATTCTTAAAAAAATTCAAAGTATTTTTCCAAATGTTTCTAATTTTTTATAAAACTTTAATAAACTCTTAAAAAAGAAACAAAATAAAAACATTTAGAATGTTTCAAATTATTTTCTTGACAATTTTCGATGTCTTTTGAATTCTTCTTAAATATTCTGTTAAGACATGATAATTTTTTTAAATCTTTTCAAGTTTTAGGTTGTTTTTGAAGCTTTTTAGATCTACTGAATATATCTCAAACTTACTTGAATTTTCCCTAAATGAATAATTGTTCAACTGGTATTTATACCAAAAAATTTAACATTTTTACTTACAAATAAAAATTGCTTAAAATGAATGTTTGAACATGGTAACGTTTAAAGTTTAAATTCAGCTCTTTGAACTTTTATTTGATTTGTGATTGGACGTTTTATATAAGGAGTCATAAATTTCTGAATATTAAAAAATTGTGATTTTTCTTAAGCGAAAATTCCCACATTAAAATGGGTGAAAATTGGAATATTTTAGACTGGAACAATATTTGATTAGAATGTGAAATTTAATACAACAAGGAGCACACGTTTATCCCGTAGTTTCCAGACGCGAAACTGTTGGCTCTCGCGCTTCGCGCTCGATTCTTGTATATAGACTTCTAAAATTAAAGGTGAAAGCTTCGACAACAGTAATTTGGTCATTGTGAATGCTCTGTTGTTAAAGCTCCATCGGCCTTAACGAACACATTCTCATCACGTATCTCGTGCTTCGCACTTAAGTTTATCCCTGAAATTTTATATCATTCCGATAAATGTATATTATTATAACTCATAACTTACATTTGTGTTAAACCAGGCTTACTTTCATTTTCTGGGTAGAAATAATTGCGAATTATTTTTAAAAAATATTGTTGTTATACATTTTATTGCAACCTTAATCGTTATTCCATAAAATGAATTTGCTAATTTCCAATATTTTTTTATTAACTAAATTTTACACATACGGTCTACTGAGCATCCTTGCAGTTTTTTAACTTCTAAATAACAAAACGTGGACATTTGACGAGAACTTGGGGGGGGGGGGGGTCAAATTTTACACAATCTAATACCTTGTCTGATGAGAATGTAAAAATGTTTTTTTTTGTCATGAATAATTTCTTCATACTTCTGTTTTTGGTTTTAATCGTAAAAAATAGCATTAAGAACATAAAAAATTAAATTTTTTGATACACCACAGACGTGATGAAAAAGAAATTGAAAGAGAAAAGTTGTGTTAAGAATGTGCCTACGCAGCGGGCAGATTTTTGTTACTGTTCTTAATGTTTTTGATGATTAAAGCCAAAACTACGCATCCTATCAAAAAGTGATTGAAAACAAATTTTTCTTTTGCAAATTTTTTTTCAAATGCACAATTTTCGTGAAGTTATAAAACGATTGGAAAAAAGTGATGATCGTACCAATATACAAGAGAAAAGAAGATAAAAGCGAGTGCAATAATTACAGAGGGATTAACTTATTAAGCACCGTAAGTAAAATATATTCAAAAATACTTATTCGTAGGGTAATGAAAATAACAGAAGCAAAGATTTGGGAAGTCCATAGTGGGTTTATGCCAGGAAGGTCATGTACGGATGAAATATTTAGTTTAAGGCAAATAACAGAAAAAAAAGTTTGAGAGTAGGAAAACAAGTTTCCTGTGCATTTGTTGACCTAGAAAAAGCTTTTGACAAGGTAGATAGAAGTAAACTTTGGGAAGTCCTGAAAGAGTATGGAGTCAATGGATGGATCCTACAAGCTATAAAAACAATACATGCAGGTAGCAAAGCGAGTGTAAGAGTGAATGGGAAACTGAGTGACTATTTCTATATTATTCAAGGAGTTAGACAAGGATGCGTTATGTCTTCATTGACATTCATATTAGTTACGGACAAGTGTTTAAGGATGGCTCTCTTCGACAAAGAGGGTGTGGATCTCTAAACAGTAAGGGTACGTGGGTTAGCGTTCGCAGATGATAAGGTTGTTATGGCAGAGTCTATCGAAGACTTACAAAGAATGTTGAATAAACTAGATGCAAGCATCAAGAGCATGGGCCTCCAAATTAATGCATATAAAACAAAAACTATGGTGTTCGAAGGAAAGAGGGAGAAAACACTATGCAATATTTTATTAAATGATGAGAGAATTGAACAAGTTGATAAGTTGGTAGCTTATTTACTAGGGACGGGAAGATAGATGAGGAATTAGATAGACGGATAAATGAAGGTAAGAAGGTTATTGGTAGAGCAGGTTCCCTTATCAGAAGTAAAAATATATCAAATAAAGCTAAAATGGTAATACATAATTCTATATTTGTACCGACTGCACTATACGGTAGCGAGACATGGACTTATCAAGAAAAAGATAAGTCTAAAATGAACGCAATTGAGATGAGATTCATGCGCATAATATGCGGGAAAACCCTGATGGACAAAGTAAGTAAAGAGATAATTCTAAAAGAATGTGGTGCAGAAGAGACGCTTGTAGACACATGAGAAAGAAATCGGTTAAGATGGTACGGTCATGTTGAGAGAATACCAAATGATCGACTAACGAAACAAGTGTAACAAGGTAAAGTAAATGGTAGCGTGCCCAGAGGTAGACCGCGGAAAGAATGGTTAGAATGTGTGAAGGAGACCTTAGTTAGAAGAGACATAAGAAGTCACAGAAACACGAGAGCCTGCATGAAAAAATGCATGGACATAAAAGAAGCTAGAGAAGTATGCCAGGACAGCAAAGTATGGCGGCCAATAGTTAATAAAAAGAGTGTCAGTAGAGTGAATGACGCCTGAAACAAAAGACCTTGGCCGCTAATGGACCCAAGTAGGGAACCTTACATAACGTCTTCGTGAGTTTCTTCGCTTGGGGTGATTGCTAGAGAGATTGATCAGCAACCTGGGTCGGAGCGGTGTCGCGGAACGAACGTGTTATTTACTTAAATAGCACGAGATTTCTGGATCAATCTGAAAAATCTCCATCCCTTCCACACACTACTCCTTTCCCCTACTGAATGAGTCACGCCTACCCCGAAAGGGAAATTGCTTAATGGTGTAATAATAAAAAAATAGAAACATATTTGTAAAGTGTATTTAAATTTTAAAACGAAAATTATGTTTACTGCGTTTTCCCTTAACACAAGCTTATTTGTGTAAAGTGTCTTTATTTTCCAAAAACGCCTTGAAAGCCCTTTTGAACTATTAAGGAAGCATAAAAATATAAATAAATAAATTAAAATAAATATTAATTACACTTATTCATAAACCTATTCATCACTTTTGATAAATAGCTCTTTCTCTGGTGAAATTTGACTTAAATTTCGATGAGCATTAACAGTCTCAACGAGACCATTGGAGTTAAAATCTGCATATACGAGGTGTGTTCAAAAAATAAGGTGACTTTTTGTTTTTCTCAAAAGATATTAATTTATTCCTCAATTTTTATGTTGTTCCCTTCAAAGTAATCCCGCTCAAATATAATACACTTGTGCCAACGCTTTTTCCAATCATCGAAGCACTTCTGATAATCATTTTGTGGTATAGCCTTGAGTTCTTTCAGCGATGTAGTTTTTATCTCCTCAATCGTTGAAAATCGATGTCCATTCATGGGTCTCTTCAGTTTTGGAAAAGAAAAAAGTCACTGGGGGCCAAATCCGGTGAATATGGAGGCTGAGGTATGACTTGTGTGATCAGCAACCTGGGTCGGAGCAGTGTTGCGGAACGAACGTGTTATTTGCTTAAATAGCACGAGAATTCTGGATCAATCTGAAAAATCTCTATCCTTTCCACACACTACTCCTTTCCCCTACCGAGTGAGTCACACCTATCCCGAAAGGGAAATGGCTTAATGGTGTAATAATAATAATATTTTGTTATATTTTGAACAGTTTGGCCGAAAAATGTAATTTTTGGATTTTTTAATATTTTGTAAGCTGTCAAAATTTGAATTTGTGATTTTTCAACAAAATTCAAAAAGTTGTTATGGTAATCTTGTAGGGCGTTTAAAAAGCAACATATTTTTTTTCGTGACTTTTTTCCATATCTTGCGTTAGTTGGCATAAAATGTTCATTTTCGTATGTTTTTGAGAATTTTGTAAATGCTATAACTATAGTAATTTTTGATTTTTTTTAAAAAGTCATTAAGATAAATTGTTTGCCTTTTTGAATATTATGAATAACCGTACAGAGAATTTTTTAATTTTGAAAAACGTGGTCTTAAAAATATTCAAAATATATCCACTTTTTGAATTGTTATCCAAATAGGCTGGCTAACGAATTTGACCTTTAATTTAGAACACTAAACGATTGTACCAAAGGACAATCTAATAGATTGATTTTTCAAAAGTTATTGTGTTCACGGACAGATATACATATAGATATGCAGACAGACATAAAGACAGAAACATTCATAAAACCTTTTTTTCAGATTCAGGGGGTCTCAAAACGTGGACATTTGACAAAAACTGTAGGAAGAGGGGCCAAATTTTACACAAATCTAATACCTTCTCTGATGAGAATATAATATAGAATCTTCTCTTACTATACATTCTTGGACTTCTGTTAAAAAATTTCTCCGATAAATCTCATATATTTAATCATTTATAGCCTCCACCCATGCAACAGAATGCAAATTTCAGTTATCCTGATTGGAGCGCCAACTGTCGAATTTGTTCATCGATCGGGCGCTGAGAAAATCAAAATTGAAATTCGTACACAATTTAATGTTAATTTTAATCTAATTGATTAATTAATGTTACAACCAAATTCTGTTCATAAAGTAAAATTTATTATAACTTATTTTTCAATGTTTTTTGTGTATTTCTGTGCTTGTGAAATGTTATTTTATTGCTAGGTCTATCATTCAACTACGATTTGACGTCACAAAAGAAAACCCATAATTTATTCACTTGAAATAAGCCCGCGCTTAATTACACGTGTACAGGAAGAAAAGCCTTGCGTCGGGGAATTAGTCGACCATAGTTTCAGCTAGCAGCGCAGAGGGGAATTTGTCGCCGATAAGCACAGTAGAGGGGGAAGAGATCGTAGGTAGCCGGCGCGGCGGCGAAATGACAATAGTTCGGATAGAGATCCTCTAGAGAGCGTGGGACACGTGAACCCCCACTAATCGACCAGGGCTAACCGGAATACGGAATTCGTCACAACATTTTAACATATGCTTGCCAACGCATGCGTAAAGACGAACTTCAAATCAAAGTTGTTGTTTGTTGTCAATCGTGAACCGGTCAAACAATTTTTCTCTGTCAATTAAATTGAATAAATACTTTCTAAACTTAAGACCATGTAACGAATGGGTCAGGTAAACAGATTCTTACCTTACGGACATTTTTTTATTTCCGAACTTATTTTTAAAAGAAGCGTCACATCGATTTGCAAATTTGGGATAATAAATAAGAAGCATTTACAGAGGTGGGTCTGGTCCTAAATTTTAATGATTATGATAAAAGCAAAAAAAACATCATATACATGAAGACTTTTATCATAATTATAAAAATTTAGGATCAGATCCACCTTTCTGAGCGCTTCTTATTTAATATTCCAAATTTTGAACTCGATGTGGCGCTTTGTGTGAAAATAGGTTAGGAAATGAAAGAGGTATCGGTAAGGTATGAATCTGGTCACGTGATGCACTCATCACATGGCTTTAAATTCAATTTTTCCATTCTACTCATCAAACTATTTAACGCTCACTTTTCAGGGTCGTTATAGGCACATAAGATGAAGGTTTCTTATAAAAAAGAAACAAATTCGAATTACCTTCATAATAATTGGTTGGAAAGATAAGAATCCTGCTGACAGCCAAGTAAAAAAAGCTTTTTTTCCCTTAAATTTACAAAGCTCAGAATTACAGCGGAAGGCACTTTAGAAAGTTGAAGCATGTCCGAAGTTTGAGGGAAACGCTTTCGCAGGCGTGATTCCGAAAAACTTTGCATCACCTTACGTGCGGGGCATTGACTTTCCCAAGAAAAGCCAAATACATAATTCGTCCTTCGAATCCGTCCAACTTACACATGACTTTCGGAAAAGTTCTTTTCATATGCGCAATACCGCGGTAGTAAAATGTACAGAAGTACACTACTAATCCTCGCATCACATGCTTCACGAAAATCCTTACCGGAAGTTCGATAACCCCATTGACCCACATGCAAAATGAAAAAAGACCTGAATACAATGTTCGCAGAAATGTATTGGCATTGAAATATGACTAATAGGAGCTTTAAAAATTCTAAAGTACTATCTGTGGGGACGTCCATAAAATACGTTAACAATTGGATGAGGGGTGGGGGGTCGCACCAAAAACTGCGGTTGTTAGTTCTTTTAAGGATTTTTCTTTTTTACCCTATTTGCAAGAAATTGAATTTTTTTTCCTTTTTCACTTTAATGCAAACTGAAGTATAAGAAGTATTAGTATAAGAAAACGAAGACTATAAGAAAATACAACTGCTTTCAAATGAAAGTTCACCATTATATTTTTTGTTTCGGAATTATATCGTCATCTTTTTGCTAAATAATTCTACTAATTTGTTGAATGTTGAATTACTTTGTTAAAAATTAAATTTTTGGACGATGATTCATTTCTTTGGTTGGAAATTTAATACTAGTTTTCATAAAATTCTTCTTCTTGGTTAAAAGATCATCTTTTCGGTGGAATCGTTTGTAAGAAAATCATTTTTGTTGTTGAACGTTCATCTTTTCATTTGAATATTCTTTTTGTATGGAAATTCAACTATTTGGTTGAAAATGTAACTACCTGTTAACAATTAGTTTTTACTTTCGTTGAAAATTTTCATGTATAAATGTAACTACTCAATTTTTGATTGAGAATTAATTTTTTTTAATAAAATTATTCTTCTCCTAATTAATTTCCGTTGTTAAAAATTTATCCTCAGTTAAAGATGAAACTGGTTGCTTGTTAAAAATTTATATTTTTAGATAGAAATTCATTTTTTGTACTTGAAAATTCAACAATTTTACAAGAAAACGAAACTATCAGGTTGAAATTTAATTTTTGTTGTTGAAACTTTATGATTTTTGTTGAAATTCAAAAATTTTGATATTACATGCATTTTGTTGAAAATTCGTTGTTACTTTTGGTAAAAAAATTATTCTACTTCTTTGAAAATCTGTGTTTTTGGTTAAAAACTTAACTATTTGATTACAAATTCATCTTTTTTTTTTAAAAGTTAAACTAGTTCGTTGAAAGTTAAACTGCTTTCTGAAAATCTTTTTTCTCATACGGTTGACGTCTTTGATTGAAAATAAAACTTTATTATTTAAAAATTTCATTTTTAGTTTAAAAATATCATATTCACTTGACAATTCAACCATTTGGTTTAAAATTCATCGTTTTTAATTCAAAATTCATCTATTTGGTTGAGGATTCAACTATTTTGTAAAAAAATATATATATATATATTTTTTCGTTTAATTCTACTTTTTTGGAAATTCGTCCTTGGGTCCAAATTCATCGCTCATTGTAGAAAACTTATGTTTCTTGGTTAAGAATAAAGCTTCTTGTTTAAAATTCAACTGTCTTGATTGAAATTTCATCTTATTGGTTGGGGACTAAACTTGGTTATTACCTTCTTTTATATTTGGCTCAGCTGGTTGAATATTGTATTCAACTATGTACGAAAAAAATCAATATTTTTCTTAAATTTAAATATTTGGTTGCGGGTCAACTATTTTTACAACATTTTTTGGTGGCACGCCAATTGGCCCGCGGACAATTGATCCGCGACAATTAATCCGCGACAATTGGTCCGCGCGACAATTGATCTGTTGACAATTGATCCGTGAGCATTCCATATCTTGATATCTGAGTTAAATGAAGTACGTCGGTTTATTGTTATTGTTTGTTGGTTTTTTTTTCAATTGCTGTGTTATTAACGTTCTTAAGATGCCACTGAAGTTTATAAAATCACAACGGTATGCAAAGAAAAGTGTCAACAACACAAATGTAACATGGCGTTGCGTTGAATATAAGAAACGATCATGTTCCGTAATAATTCACACAACAACCGATAAACGTAGTAATAATGAGTATTTTGATTGTGCTTTTTTTTTTTTTAAGCATGATACATGTCTGAGTTTCATCTGCTCGTTATTATTTATATATTTTATGAAAAAGGATTATCTTTAAATGGACTTATGAGGATTGTGGCATGTTTTTAATTTAAAAAGTTTGGAGCATTTCTTCATAACAATCATTGTTATCAGTGTCGAAGTATTACATACAACTTAAGTGGAATATTCCCCGTCCCCTTTCCAGATTCCAAGTATTGTCGCGGATGAATTATCGCGGATGAATTGTCGCGGATCAATTGTCCACGGATCAATTGTCGCGCGGATCAATTTTTGCGGATCAATTGTCGCGGATCAATTGTTTACGAACTAGTTGTCGTGAACACCATTTTTTGCCTGGAAGTTTAACTAATCGTTTATTATTGTAACTGGTTAAAAATAAATTTATGTTTGAAAATGGATATTTTTGAGTTGAAAAATTCATCTATTTTAGTGGGACATATTTGTTGGTTGAAAATTTGCATTTCGGCTTGAAGTGTTAAGAATTTAAAGTGTTTCATATTAAGTTTTATGTAATATTTATATAAAATTTATGAAAAAGAATTAATTCTCCTATTATTAATCTATTTTGTTGGAAATTCTTCCTATCTTCCCTGTTTTGAGAGAATTTTTATCTTAAATCAAAATATGAAATTAATATTAATCTCGCAATTTTTATTGGAAAACATAAATTCTAGATAAAGTATAACAATATAGCCTAATGTTGTTAAAGTATTCTAAGTCTTCTTTGAAAAATAATTTTTTTAAATTACAAATTCTAGTAATTCCTAACAAAAAACAATAATACAATCTTAAATTGTTAAAAGCTTCATAGTCTTATTGGAATTATAACTATTTTTGTTTGAAAATATCAATTTTCTCAGGTGACCTAAAATTGTTAACAATTATTAATCTTTTTCAAATAAAATGATTTTATAATGCAAATTTCGAATCCTGATAACCAATACTAAGCACAATAAAAAATTTTCTAAGCTTGTGAATTTAAGTATTTTAGACAAAAATCATTGGATTTTAATCTAATGTATTTAAAAAAATATTAAAATATTACGTTTTCAAATACTAGTTTTGTTTGAAATAACCGATTCTCAGCGAAAAACGGTAACATAATCTGAAACTGTTAAAAAATTGTACATCTTGTTCCAACTATATACTTATTTTTGTTTGAAAATACCATTTTTTCATGTAAAACGCTATACAACAATATAAAATTCCTCAAAACTTATGAACCTTCAAAATCGAATGATTTTTGTTTAAAAATTTAAATTTTCAGTTAAAACGCTAAAAAAAACCGAAAGACGTAAACAATAAACCTTAAACAATTGTAAGTAAAGTTATTTCTAACTAATTTTAAACTAATGTTTTTTATTTTAATGTTTCTAAAATATGTAAAAGAATTCCCTGGTTATTATATTAGTTGTTTTACTCTAAATATACTCAGAAGATTTATTTTAATGATAGAATCCTTGATCGTGATGAAACGGCCTACTGTCTTTGCACGACACATATTTTCTACTTGGACATGTCTTGTCACGAGATACTTTTCCTACTTACAATTAGATGTGTGAACAAAGTTTCTGTTTAGATGAGGCTAGAAATAAATAATCACTCTCTAGTTCGAGACAATATGGAATTAATTTAAAATTCTTTTAATAAAAATGTTTACAAACTTTTGAGAATTTTTAGTGTTATGACTTTGAAACTTTTCCATGCTTCTAAATTGTTCTGAAACTTTTGTAACGTGTTTTACATACCCACTTTAGAAATCTTAAAAATGTGTTATATGCTTATTATCAGAAAAATATAATAAAAATCATATTTTTTATTCAGGAAAAGAATTTCTAGTTAATTCCGAAAAAATTTAATATTTATCATGGAAAAATGTTTAAATTGTTAATTGGCTTATAAATATTGTTTAAATAATCAATAGTTTTTTTTAAATTTGACTAATATGACTAGGAGTCATTAAAAGCACATTTTTTTTATTCAATTTGAAGAAAATTTGAGCCTATTCATTCGAAATGTACATTTGCTTCGAAAAATTGTTTAAATAATTAGCTCTCTTTGTTCATTGATGATGTATCATAGCAAAAAAGCATTAGTAATACAATTGTAGCTGCTATCACTAAAAAAATGGTCAAATAGAGCCTATTCTTGGAAAATCTGAAAAATGTGTATTTATTCATAAAATTGTTTAAATAATTAATATTTCATATCAGCTTGAGGAAAATTACATGAAATATCTGAATTTATATTTATTCAATTAAATTTGCTGTTTTGCAAGAAACTTAAGCCTATTCGTGGAATAACGTTCAAAGTGTACATTTCTTGATAAATATTGTTTAAATAGTTAAAAGCTTTTGTTGATTTGAAAAAAATTATTATCAATGTGTCATTGGAAACATATTTTTGATTCCTACTGCTGAAAAATTGAGCTTATTGATTGTGACATACGAAAACGGTGTATTTGTTTATAAAAATTGTTTAAATAATTGTCAAATAGAAGCTATTTCTATCTAATTGGAATTAGGCATTAATTTAACTCATACTTAATATACAAACTTCGAATTTTTAACAGCTTATCATTGTGAACCACGAGCGAGCGAATTATTTTTTTCCATAATTTCATTAAAACATTACACAATTTTTTTTCTTACTTTAACCTACGGGAAAATATTTTGTGATAGTCCTTACACTAACTTAAGATCTCCGTTAGAAAATTCTAAGGTCTTACAAAAGGAACATAGGAAAAGTTAGGAATAAAATATTGTTTATTTTGTTAATAGATTTAGAGTATTTAATAAATTCTGGGAATTGAGTATACTCAAGGGTTTTTAAGAATTCGAAGTATTCAGAAAATTCGGGACATTCAAGAAATTCAGGATATTCAAGGATATTTAAGAGAATTCAAGGAATTCAGTAATATTGAAGGAATATTTCAGGAATTCATAATAATGAAATTAACTCAGGAGATTTAGAAAATTCAAGCAATTAGAAGAATTCAGGGAATTCAAGTAATTTCAGGAATTTAGAATATTCAAAGAATTCATAGGATTCAGAAAATTTACGAAACTCAGAATATGCAAGGTATTCATAGATTTTTAGGAATTTCTATACTTCACAGAATTAAAAGTATTTAAGGATTCAGGGAATTGAAAGAATTCAAAGACTTAAGAGAATTTAAGGAATTAAGCGATTATTAGGAATTTAGAGAGTGCAAGAAATTTGGAATATTTCATGAATTCAGAGAAATCAGAATATTCAGTAATTTCAAAGAATCCTAAATACTTGAGGAATTCAGGATATATAAGGATTACAAGAAATTCAGAGTATTAATTTAATTTCAGGAATTTAGGAGATTCAGAGTATTTAAGTAACTCAAACGATGCAAGGAATTTAGATATTTTGAAGAATTATAAGAGTTCAGGGCATTCAAGAGATTTAGAATATTAAATGATTTAAGAAAATTGAAGATTTGTAAAGATTTATAATTCAAAGAATTTAAGAATTTCGAGCCTTCGAAGAATTTAGAGATTTTTAGAAATTCAGGAGAATGCAAGGAATTTGTCATATTAAAAGAATCTAGTGGAATAATGTTGATATTGCACATTTATTTATAAATATTGTGCAAATATTTAACAGTTCTTATTTATTGGAAAAAATTTATTTGCAAGACATTTTTGGATGATTCTGCAAAAAAATTTTGGTTTGTCAAAGACAGAATTTTGTTCCAAAAAGTGGTTTTGGGCACACTGTGCGTCGTAGCGCGTATATGATACTGCTGGTATAAAATCATCGTTTCCTGTTTATTTGGTTCGGTTGAAACTAGAAAAATTTAAAATTCAAATCATCGAAAATTGTTAGCGTGCAGCATACACTCTAGAGTGATATTAATACCTCTGGAAAATTGTTACCCGTGCGCACAGCAAGAGTTTCCCTAGAGTTTGAGCTTGAGCTGTAACCGGAAATCGCCACGAAACATCGGAAATAATGTGAGTCGGTGTGTTCTGCGATTTGCGAGGAACGAGCTCTTGGGTGTTTCATAAAGAAATGCTCAAAAGATTCGTCGCCAAGTTCTTTTCAGAGACAGAGTGAGAGAGGAATACGAGAGCCTCTCTTATAATGGCCTCTTCGAGGGACATTATTTTCGCGCATTGGCTTGTAAACTACTCTCCAACCTTTGTCGGTCATTTAGGTGGTGCTCAATTGGGATTTTTCTTTAAAAATCCTACATTTTTTTTAACTAACTTAAAAAATCGATTTTTCTTTTTTTTTATATATACAGTGGCGTCTTTCTTACATTTTCAAAATCCAGAAGAAAGTTTAAATAAAACTGGGAACTTAACAAAATGGTAGCTGTTTTTCTGAAAATTAAGGATTTTTATTTTATTAAAAAAAATCAAGATAAAGGGAAAAGATGAAAAAAACTTGTTTTCCTTATAAAGAGTTATGTAAACCTCCTTTGTAATTTTTCGATATTTTAAACCTGTTTTTCTAAATTTCCAACAACGTGTACGTTTTGCAACATAGTTGATTCCTTTCGGATTACTAGAAAACGTTTGAGAAGTCACTTCATTATAATTCACAGGTAGAAAGAACAGTAGTCGCATTGTTTTTTACAAACAAATTTTTTAATTTGATTTTTGGAAGTTTAAAAAAATTAAATTATTAAAAATAACGCTTAAACTATATGAAGTGTTGGTTTGATCTGAATTACATAAATAAAATTGATTCCTAATTTTTTCTCTTCTATTCACTAATAGATATCACTTAATGCAAATTTGGTAACCTGTAATTGGTCTTGACTATTTTAAAATATTTAAAACTTGTAAAAAGGTACATTTTTAATGAAGTGATGATTGCACTGTTAATTCTATTAAAATAAATAGTATTATAATTTGAAATAATTTTTAAATCCTGTACGTAATTACATTAATCCTTATTTTCAATAGAATAAGCCAAAGTAAGCTGCTGGTGGTAAGTTTTGGTTTTCAACAATAATTATTTCAAATATAAATTGAAATGCTGTTCTGTACGTCTGACTTGAAAACTTAAATCTGGAATTTTGCTCAGTTCCATCGTGCATATAAATGTTACATTTTTCTTGTACTTGAATTTTGTAAGAAATAAAATCTTTTCTTATTTCTATCTTCTCTTTTTAAGACATTTTAGTTTGATGATATTAATATTATACTAAATTTAACAAAGGACGTTTTTTCATTTATTTATAAAGAAGTTTTTGTAGTAATTATATTTTATATTTGTATTTATTTAATTTTTATTCTTTAAAAATTTTTTCTTTATAGAAAATTCTAATAAAATTCAAATAGTCAACATTAATACTACCTCAATGAATAGTTCACCCAGAAATACTTTTAAAATTTATATTTAATGTTCTGACTTCTTTCCCTAGGGAGAAAAATAGCCATTATTCACCTCTGATGTCACACGCGTCAAATGTCATGAAATATTATTTTGCAGGTTTTTTTTTAAATAAAAAAGATAAATAAAAAAACTGATACTAATCAGTTATGATCTATAAATTTCCATAAATTACCGGAATTTTTAAATTAAATGAGCAATTTATGTTAAGTTTCCAATCACCATAGTTAACACAAACGCTCTATAAATTTCTGTAAATTATCAGAACTTTCCAAATTTTCTAAAAATGTCTGAAATGTTTGAAAATGACCAGAAACTTGCAAAAAATTTCAAAATTACTGAAATTTCAAAAATTATTAGAAATTTCAAAACTAACAATAATTTCACAAATAATCAGAAATTTTTCGAAAATGTCAAGAACTTCGGCTGTTTTAGGAAAAATATAGTATGAAACCAAGGGGCAAAATTGGACTTTTCACGTGAAGTGTGATGTTGTGCAGTACGAGTATAGGCAAGCGCAAGCACGAGCCAAAGGCGAGTGCGCAATTTCTTCCCCGTGCTGCATAATATACTAATTTATGATTTTCTAACATTTAAAAAATACATATTGGAAGAATGGTTTCTAATTGTGCCACATCTACACAAGATTAATAACATGCATTGAAGAAGAAATAGGATGAGCTTTATGAAAAAAGTTACATTGACATCATTTTTAGGGTTTTGTATCGTAGCCCTGGATAGAAACCCTTATAATTTCAATATTGTATTCGTCCGTCAAGGGAGGGAAAGTAGAGGCCATAAGGGAAGGAATATTGGGGGAAATGAGCACAGGGGAAGCAAGGAAAAATAGTGGGAGGGATAGTTGCCGAAGTAAGTGGAAAGAAGGTGAGGGAAGTAGGAGAAATAGGAGAAAGTAAGGTAGGGCAGTGTGAAAAATGAGTGCAGGAGAATTAGGAGCAGTGATTGGAAACACGTGGAGAGGAAGTAGGATAAGTTAGGGGAAATGAGATGAGAGAAAGAATTGGAAGCTGTAGGAAACGCAGGAAAAGGAAGTAGTGGACACTAGTGAAGGGAAAATGGGGACAGTAAAGATAATACGTGGGACGAGGAATTGGAAATGGAGGATAATAAGGAGAGCAAAAGTTGATTCAGTAAAAGAAATTTAGGAGAGGAAGAAGGGGAAATTAGGAAGAGCAAAGGAAATATGAGTAGGGGTTAGGAGACTTGAGGGGATGGAATGGGAACTAGGATAAGTGCGGCTAATAGGATAAGTGAGTGTAAGTGAGGGGAAGTAGAAGAAATAATCAGAAATAAAGGTGTTTAGGGGAGGAAAACTGAGGGCTAGGGAAGGAAAGTAGAAGTGGTAAGTAAGCTGTGGTAGAGAGGAGAGGGAAAGTAGTGGAGAAAAGCGTTAGGGAATCTAGGGGCAGAAGGACACAGAAAGTACGAGAGTGGAAAGGATCTAAAAACGTTTTAATAGGCTTCGAAACCCTCTTTTGCAGCACCTACTCTGACTATTTTTCTCGCGATTAAAAGAATTAATAAATAAACTAGTATGTTAGTCGACCGATTTTTTTTAGTAGTTGATAAGGCAGATAAAGGCAAGCCTAATCGTCAACTTTTTATATTTTGGCTGGTAGTTTTACATTTGGAAAATTAACCTTTCAACTACGTCCGCTATCGCGAATACCCTGGCAGCAATTCTCTCGCATTCAGCCTCGCATGCATAAATTTTGCTAAACGGGTGCCTTGCCCTATAGTATTTATCAAGCCACCCGTTAAAGTAGGTACAGCCTCTGACTTTAATGACCGCCATAATAATTTATGTAACTCTGATTCCAAAAAAGCCTTCATTTTATAAAGCGTTTTTTTAATAAAAAAATGCACACATATATGTAATAAATAATATCTCGAAAGTTGAGAGTGCAGCTATTTAAATTATATTGATCATTGTCAAAAACTAGTAAGTAAATAATTTATTTAAAAATAGATATTAGATGTGCCAGTTCTTTGCTTCCAGCACAATAATAATTGTAAGGTCGCTTAAAAACTACGTCACACCGCCAGCATAGCGGTTACATATTTTGTGAAATTTTGTGAAGTATATAGAGGGGTGGGTAAGACATTATTTGACGTAACACATACAAAATATAAGTGTGAATAACATTTTTTTAAAATTATTATTAAAATGAAAAATTAGTGATTTTAGTTCTCAAGTAAAGCATCTAAATACATATAAGTACCCGACTTCAAACTCTTCCTCATACGTTCTTCTATAACCCTTTTTTAAAGAATTCCTTTTTTTCCTCCTGTCTTCAAAAAATGTCAGGCTTTTATCGTATTTGTTTACTAAGATGCGAAATAAATTACTAGAACTCAATAAGAAAATTTAACTTTTTTTGTTGTTGAAATTATATTTTTTTAACTACAAATTTAAGGTAATATTTGTGATTCAGAACTTCTTTAAAAGTTTAAATAATTTACTAAGAAGTCACTTTTTACAGCAACAAAAAATCAACTGCTTGGTGGAAACGTTAACCACTTTGTTAAAAAATTCATTTCATTTGTTAAAGATTTAACTTAAGCACATTTTTTTTCTTGTTTTAATGAAAAATATTTTGTGGTAAGAACTGATTTTTGCAACTAATAATTGAACTAATAATACATTTTTGTCTAAAAATTTATCGCTTTTAGTTAAAAATTGAACTATTTAGATGAAAGTTGAACTGCTTGGTTGAACATTCTTTTATTGGCTTCAGATTTAACTATTTTGTTGATAATTCGTTTCCTATTTGTTTAAAAATTAATTTTTCTCATTAAATTTAGATGTTCTATTTTTTGTTAAAATTTAATAGTTTTTAGTTAAAAATGCAACTGTTCAGTTCAAAATTAACTTAATTATTGAAAATTCATATATTAAGATTTTAAACTCATCCATTTTGTAACAAAGAATATTCGTTTTGTCTTAAAAATTAGACTGCTCTTTTGGAAATTTATCTTTTTTAGTTAAAAGCTCATATTCTCGAAAAGAAACTTCCTCTGGTTTGTAGAGAATTTGTCTTTTTGACTGAAAAATTAAACAATTTGCTTAACATTTTTTTTATTTTTGTGAAATAAATATATTTTTTAAGTTGCACCTATTTGTTTAACAAATTTTTTTGATTAAGGATTCAACTAATTTTTATAGAAACTGTTATTTTTTTGAAAAATGTAATAATTAAAAAAATGTAACTGTTTGATTTCTTGAAAATTTAACTATTGTGTTAAAAATTCATCTATTTTGTTTAACGTTTATCTTTTTGGATAGAAAATTTGTACTTTCAGAATAGAAATTCAACTTTTGTCTGAAAAAGTCTTCTTTCTGGCCGGAAATTTTAATTATTACATTCAAAATGTAACTATGTGTTCAGAAATTAAATTATTTTGTTGAAAATCTAATTTTCTCTTTGAAATTTGATTTATTTAAGCCATCAGTCTTGTTTAAAAATCCGACTGCTGTGTTGAAAATACGTCTTTTTTATTGAAAATTCGGCCATTTGGCTAAAAATGTAACTTTTTGCTGAAAGTTCATTTTCCTTTGTGTTTTTATATTCATCTGTTGGGTTGAAATTTTGTTTTTAGGTCTAATATTATTGCTTTTGATGGATCTAAATTCAACTAGCTGATTGAAAAATCATCTTTCTTGGTTAAACTTAATCTTTTCGAGTTTAAACAACTTTTTCAGAAATATTAGACATTTTTGTATGTAATCTCAACTCTTTTGTTGCAAGCTCATTCTTTTTGGTCAAAAATTAATAGTTTTTGTTGAAAATTCAATCATTTTGTTTAAAATGCAATGTATGTCGACTTTAAACCTTAATGTTTTTTATTTAATTCAATATGGCAACTATACATTTTTTTATTAAAAGAATACATTCCCGTATTATTCCGCTATTTTCGTGAAAAATGACTCTATTTCGACTCTCCTGAGAGCATTTTGGTCTGTAAAATTTGTTAAAATGTTATGTTTGTATATAATATGACATATTTTATTTATTAATTCAAATCGAAGAATAAATTTATATTAGAACGGAGCGGATGTGTGTGTCGTGTTGGTAAAATCGAGGGGGGGGGGGCGGTCAAGCTTTATGCGATGATCTATGATGAAGAATACAGAAAAAAAAGGAAATTTTTGTTGCGGATAATTGAATTTCTCGCATCGAAAAAAAAACAAGATTCATTAGAATTAACATGGTAACTATTGCCCAAGTAGTGGGTGAATCTTAGCACGGGAAGTTAATTTTTGTTGCAGTTAAAGATTACTCTAAGATCGCTGTAAAGATTAAATTTTCTTTTTCCTGTGAAGGGAAGGGACGGAAAAAGTGTTAAAAACATCGTGACGTAGTTTTCGAACTGCACCCTAATTATTGCTTGACTATTGGTACCATCACTCTATCAGTGACTAAAAACATAAATAAATTAAAATCGTTAATGTGAAAATCATTCCATTAATTGAAAAGACTGTACACATTTATCTCTACATGCACATTCTTCTGCTTATTTTTTATATACACATGTATGTATATAACACATCGATTGTATCCTCTATGAACCGTGCAAGTATTAGCAATGTAAACTACTAGTGATGCATCGTATGTTGAGCTACAATCGATCATTAAATTAACTATATCTGTTGCATAAGCCTTTCATTCATGCTGTCGACCGTGTAATTACCTTTTGTGTATGCGTCAAGAAGTTAATGTTATATTCATTTTTATTTAGTTAAAAAATGCTATCATTTTTATTACAAGGAATTGTTATTAGTTTGCAATTTTATCATATTTATTAAAGGTATAAAGGATATGAAAGGAAGCTTAAGACCATACTATATGCTGGGTTCTAATAATCAATGTCAGTTATCTTGTTCAGAATTTTGTTACCTTCATTTTTATATACTATTTCTGCAAAACATCTTTAATAATAGTTAGGTTTTTGATGTAAAATTTCAATGTTGTCCCAATCGATAAAAGGAATGTCACTATTCAGGTATTTATTTGTTTGTTAATGATTCTATCGTAGTTTGGGTTAAGTTTTATATTGTCACGATGTTCTTTTTTTCGAAATCTTAGAGAGAGTTTTGTTTGTCTAGGATTTTTGAATGGTCTTTACCAAAAGTGATCAATTCGTCAAGTTTAGAATCAACATGAAAAACTGTTTTGATATTGTAGTAGTTCAACAAATTTGTTGAGATTTTCTGAGATGTCATCAATGAAATTTATATAACTCATTTATTTGTAATCAATTGTTATCTGCTGATTATTGTTATTTTGATTTGTTTGATTTCTATATAGTTTAAATTTTATTTCTTTTAATCTTTTTGTAATACGTTTTTAACAAATACTTTGGGCGACTGTTGTAATAAAGAAGTTTCCTCCCAATGTTTAAGTTTTTATTGTAAGAAATGGTTGTCCGATAGAGTAATTGCAGAATCAACAATGTTTTTTATCAATCCTATTTTATGTTGAGGCGGACAGGATAAAAATTTAAGTTATCTGAATATGTTATTTTTTGGAACCCATTTGTTTGTTAATTACCGTTATCATCTCTGATGATCTCAACATTCAAAAAACTAATTGTATTATGTTTTTCAAGTTCGTGTGTAAATTGGTGTACAGGGTGATATGAATCAAAAATTGTTATATATTTTTTTAGAACTTGATCATTTGAAATGATTAGAAAAGAATCATCACCGCGCCTGTAATGAACTAGTAGTTTCAATTTTACTTTATTTACGATTTCAACTTCAAAATCCTGCATCAAAATATGTTTGCTTATAAAAAGTGTTTGCAAACTTCACAATTTTGAGTCGATTAAAAATTTAATACCCTTTTTAAATTCCTCTAATCGATTTTGTGTGTTATTTTTGAAGATATTCCATTCAATTTCTTAAAGAATCGAGTCTAAAAGATAATTTGTAATTAAGCATCAAGTGAGAGAATAACATGATTACTGGGATTTTTTTTTAAATTATAGATTGTTTAAGTTCTATTGCATTTTTCATAAAACATTTTAGTTCGGTTAAGGCATCTGAAATAATTTTGTATAATGTCTTGGCCAAAAAATAAGTGGGAGTGTTAATGCAAGATACTGCTGGTCTTAGCAGATAATTTCTTTTGTGAATTTTTGACAATTTATCAATTTCGGCATGGATAGTATTATCGATTAATGACTTTTTTGAGTAGCAATTCTCTATAGAAAACTATGAGTTCTCCATCTATAAGTTAACTTAAATGTGTCTTTTTTTAAAATTCTCAACGGAGCAGTATCACTTTTTTCAACAGTTTTTTTATCATTTGGCATAATATTCATGTGGTTTTGTAATCTTGAATTCCTATCAATATTGTGCCCTGGAATTAGAAAAATATCATTCCAGACGTAAAAACATGGAACCTAAAATTTCTCCATTTTTGAAATTTTGAATTCATGATTTTGGGATTTGTCAAGCATTTCAAAAAAACAATTTGCGATCTTTATTATATACTGTGAATGACTTATTTTGCTAAAGCAGTCGGTAGATTTAATTCTGTATTTGTATATGGACAGAAAAAATTCATTAAAAATAATTGTAAAATCAATTAAATAGATAAATTTATTATTAAAAACTGGCATTTTTATAAGCTTGATGAAGTACGCTAGAAACATTGCATTTTCAATTAATATAAAAATATTAAAAAATGATTTCTATGATTCAAAAGAAAGTGAATTTATTCGTTCAAAATTAAACTAAATATAAAAGAGAGGTCTGTTAACAATCCTTTTTGACTTATTAACCTAATTATTACTAAAATTGATCAGGATGTATAATATGTGGTCAAAAAGGATCTGAACCAGTTTTGAAATGTTCGACAGTGTCGGCGATTAAAATCGAATTTATACTATAATCTTCTTAAATCGAAACATAACACAAGAATAAATTCGACCATATGAATGAGAAACAATTTTATGAAATTAATAAATAGGCAATTTCAGAGTCATTAAAATAATATTAAGAAAAAAGGATAATAATAATAATGTGTTTATTAATTAAAAAACGATACATAATATATATCTCTTAGAAAACAGAATTTTATTGTTAGCAAAACAAATTAGTGAGATCCCTTTTCGTCTGCGTGAATTTTTTTGTCAGTTTCAATTGCAAATCAACTGGAAAATAAATATACAGGGTGATTTTTTTAACTTGCAACTTTCAAATATCTAGAAAAATAGGCACTCTATGAAAAAATGTTAAAAATCAAAATTCAATCACTCTAAGAAGTACATACACTGATGTTAAAATCAGTTCTCTCACACCGTCCTCTGGGGGTAGAGATGGGGCAAGTTCGAAATCTTAAATGGGAACACCTATTTTTGATTGCGTATTCGGATTCTTTTGATAAAAATGCGTAAGATTTGTCTAAAACATTTTTCTCGTTTGCGATAGATGGCGCTGTAATCGACGAAATTAAATTTTTCTTAATTTTACTGTTACTGAGAATGCACGCTTAGAATTCTGCAATACTCGAAATTAGCCTCTCACGATTCAAAGTACTCAGCGAATCATCTTTTAATTAAAGTAAGTGCTCAAAATGATGACCTTCGGCTTCAATGCACTTATTAATCCGTAATTCAAATGAATTCACAGAACAGAAAAGTGTATCTTTTTGAATTTCAGAACATGCACTTGTAATTCGCTCAATCATATTCTCACGTGTTGTTGGTTTTTCTTTGTACACTTTGTCCTTCAGATAGCCTCACAAAAGGAAATCTGGTGAAGTAAGATCTGGCGATCTTGCAGGCCAATTTATATGCCAATTAATTATCTGCCTTCGATAATGTAGAGACCGATCAGTTTGTTGCCAATTATTCCACGCCATACGTTAACAGTCCATGGTCGCTGGTGTTCGACTTCACGAAGCCGCTGCGAATTTTCATTACTCTAGTAATGAATGTTGTGTCGATTAACGATTTCATGGTTCACAAAAGACGACTCGGCAGAGAATAATATATAACGAAAAAAGTTGGGATTTTGTTGTATTTGTTTACGTGCCCACTGACAAAAAGCTATCCGATTTTGAAAATCAACGTCATGAAGTGCTTGATGTAAGGAGACATGATACAGATGAAATTGATAACGTTTCAAAATTTTCCAGACACTGCTATGAGAGATTCTGGAATCACGAGCAATTATATATATATAAATAAAAGCAATTATAATCCTCACGTTAGTAAACGAGAAATTGCTCGTGATTCCAGAATCTCTCATAGCAGTGTTTAGAAAATTTTGAAACGTTATCAATTACAGTGGTCAATAATTATTGACCACTGCAGCTAATACAGTAATATCATTATTTTCTCCACTGGCTATTATTGTACGGGTCTTTTTCTTAGATTGAACACTTCCATCGGTAGTAACTTTTGTAATAGTACGATAAAATGAAGCACGTGACAAAATTCTATTTAAAAAACGCTGAGTGTAGAGATTGACAGCATTATAAAGATTTCTTCCAGATTCTCCATGCACCAGAACCATTTCAATGTTTTCTCGTACGGTTAGATACTCCACTGTCAAGTAATATTCGGTATAATCTTTAATCAAATTAAAATCAGTTTTTTCTTAAATGTATTTTTTCTAATTTACTGTATATAAGGAAAGAATAAAGTAAACACTTTCGCATTACTTAATAATTACTTCTCAAGAACGGACGTACGTTTTGGCATGTTTTTCAAAATAATAATTACCAAAGGGATACGAAGCTCTATTGCTCTTATTTTTAACCGACTTCAAAAAGAAGGAGGTTCTCACAATGTTTGTCGCGGTGTATTTTTTTATACCCGAGTTTATATTGCACTCGTCCAAATGTATTTTTTATTGTAATGTATTGCAGAATCATGAGCGTGCATTCTCAAAAACAGTAAAATGAGGAAAAATTGAATTTCGTTGATCAGAGCGCCATCTATCGCGAAAGGAGAAAAAATTTTTAGACAAATCATACGCATTTTTATCTAAAGAATCCGAATGTGCAATAAAAAATAGGGGTTCCTATTCAAGATTTTGAATTTGCCCCCACCCCTAGGGGGCGGTGTGGGGAAACCGATTTTTACATCAGTGTATGTAATCCTCAGAGTGATTAAATTTTGATTCATAATATTTTATCATAGAGTGCCTATTTTTTGAGATATTTGAAAGTTTCAAGTTAAAAAAATCACCCAGTATAAAAGTAACTAGAAAAACATCATCAGCATCATCTGCAATATTATTTTCTTCTTTATTCTCAAACAATATTTGTTTCATATATAAATCTACATTAATACAAAATTGGTGTGCCGACATTACGAAAAATCTTTAAAATTGTACATTTTCATTTAAGCTTACATTTTTTGTTTAAAATAACCGATTTCGGGTAAAAATTTGTAAAATAACCTAAAATTGTTTATAAATTGTAAACCTTCTAGAAATGTATACCAAATTCCTGTAGAAAAGTGAGTAAAAGCCTAAATTTTTCAAAATATTTGTATCTTCTTTTAAATCCAATGATTTTATTATTAAAAGTACTTATTTCCAGTATGAAACTTCAGCAAAATCGAAAATTGTTCCAAATTCTAAATCGTGATTTAAATTTAATCATTTTTGTTTTAAATAACCTATTTTCAGTAGAAACCGTTAACATAATCATACTACATACGAACATTTTTTATGTTCTTTATGATCTAAAGTATTTTTACTGAAAATACCAATTTCCGGTATACACTGTACAATCCCAACATTATCTAGAATTTTTAGACATATATGAATCTTCTTTAAAATCCCAATTTAAAAAAATCTTTAAAAATAATCTATTTGCCACGAAAAATTTCAATATAACCTAAAATTGTTTAAAAATTGAAAATATTGTTCAGAGCAGAAATAATTTCTTAAAATGCCAATTTTTTATGTAACACTTAACACTTAACACGTAAAACTTAACTGTTGAAAAATTATAAAGTTTGAAATCAAATAATTTTTTTTTAAAGTATTAATTTTTTGAAGAAAAAAAAAAACATCCAACAAAACAAAAAAAGTTAATTGTTGGAACCTTTCTAATTTTTGAAGTATAATAATTTTTTATTTAAAATAACCATTTTGAAGTTGATGAATTTAATTTATAATATCTTGTTTTCAGTAAAAATGCTAACTTGTCCTGTTAGTGTTCAAACATTGTAAATATTATTTAAAATAGAATGATTTTTCTCAACATAAGTAATTTTTAATTTCTGGTGAGGAAAGTCAACCAATCTGCAATTGCTCCAAGTTTGTAAATCTTCTTTGAAATCTATCCCGAGTTTCGGTAAAAAACGCGAAATTGTGAATTTAATGCTTCTGATTTTCTTTGAAATTAAATTTTTTGTTCAAAATAACCGATTTCGCGTGAAAGACGTTAACATAGCCTTTAGTTGTTTACAAATTAAAAATCTGTTTTGAATTGCAATGATTATTGTTTAAAAATATCAATTCTTAGTACGAAACGCTGACGTAACCTAATCATATTATTAAAAATTAGTGAGACTAAAAAAGCAGTTTTCTTTTTCTCCTTTTTTTAACCACGGGTGTAAAAAAAATGTTACAGAAAAAATTTTATTCTGACCATAATTCTACCTGCCATGAGCTTTAGTTTCAGCCATTCTTAAAAAATCGGATGATAAACTCATTTTTTTATTTTTCTTATTTTTTAACCACGATAGAAAGAAAAAAAAACTAAAAAATAGTATTTTATCATTTATCGTAGGCGCAAGTGAGTTTTTCATTCGAAATTTAAGGAAATGGTACAAAATTTACAAGAACATGTCTGTCTGTTCCATTTAGAATTTTATTTTTTACATTTTCATCATTTATGTTTGAGAAAGTATTAGAATTGTCGGAAATTTGACATCACACTTTTTCAACGGATCTCCACGTTTCAAGACCCCCTGAATCCGAAAATCAGGTTTTCAAGATGGCCGAGCGCGAAGCGCGAGGTAATCCATTATCTAGCGCGAAGCGCGAGATTCAACCGTCGCGCGCCCTAGGCAGATTTTTGTTATCTAATGTAACTGTATTAATTTTATATTTTAGTTGCAATTGTGAACAGGGCTGTAGAACCCTAGCTGAAATGTAATTGATAAATTTGCATTATTTAAACGAAATCAAAACTCAAATGATTCAAACAGGCGTGTACTTGCATATTTTGAACCATTTAAAAAAATGTAGCACAATTAATCTATTCTTTGAATTATAAAGCCGCCGAATATTATAAAATGTAATAATTGATCACGTGACAATCTGTTACATGCCCTTAATTCTACATGCGAAGAGTTTCAATTCGAGTTATTGTGGACGAAAATCGAATATAAAAAAAAAACATTTACTTTTATTTTTTAACCATGATTTAAAAACAAAAGAAAAGTGAAGCATAGTAAATTTATTGTTTGTTCCAATTCAACATGCCAAGTCCTTCAATTTGAATGAGTCCCAAAGAAAATCGGACAAAAAGAAAAGCTTTTCAAATATAAAGAAGATTTTTTCGAAGTTCTTAGTATTTTTCAACGCTCATGAGTGGTCACTTTAAGGGGTGAACGCAAAACATCTAGGTCAAAGCTTGAATATTTATTTTTTAGGGGAGGTCAGAGACAGACAGGCGCTGACATGACATTACAAGGGATTTTTACAAAATTCTAAAAACCACTTTTAAATTCTTTATTGAATTTCAGCAAGAAGAATGAAAAAAGCTACTTTTACTCAAAAAAGTTCAGCTATAATGGGTCACTGAATAAAAGAGCGTGAGTGAGAAATTTCAAAATTCGTTTTAGTGGCTTAAAATATTTATTTTTAACTGACACATGTCTCTATAGAATAATATGTCCCAGTTCGGTTTGGGGGCCGAGCATAAATTACGTAAATCCTGTTGGG
>NC_046664.1:52365191-52367309 GCF_010883055.1 Belonocnema kinseyi
TCGACAATTTTTCAATGCTGTCTTTATACAGGGAGTGGTACGTTCTTAAAACCAATCCTTACGTAAGTTATTTTTTAATTCAGCGAATCACTAGAAGCACATTTTTTATTTTTATTCAATATTAATAATCGTTTAAACAGATGTTCTTCAGATATTATTTTCTAAGCAAATTTTCCAATTTTCTAATCTAATACTTCAAAACTCTTAAAAATAAACTTGAATGTTTATTTAAATTATTATTCTTCATTGTATAAATAATGAATAATTCCTATTTATCCTCTTTTTTGTTTCCTAGAATTTTAAAATCAATTTGAAAGTTCATTCTTTTCCCTATTACTTCTAAATTTCAGAGTAAGAATTTTTTTAGTTTAAAATAGTATTATTTTGGTTTAAAATTTAATAAGTACCTTGAAAATTAAACACCTTTATTAAAAAGTAATTTTTTTTAGTTGAAAATTTGTTTTGTCCAAAAAAAATTTTTGGGTCAAAATGAAACTATTTTGATGAACATTCGTCATTTCCTTTTAAAATTGAACAATTTGGTTGAAAATGAATGTGTTTGTTTCAAAAAACGCATTTATTGGTAGAAAACTAATCCCTCAGTTAAAAATTAAAATATTTGTTCAAAAATGTACGTATTATGTTTAAAATTTGTATTTTTTTGTAAAAAATATAATTTTTCATAGAAGTCTCAATGCTTGGTTGAAATATAATTTAATTTAATTAAAAATCCAAGTATTTTGTTGAAGATTCGCCTTTTTCGTTAAATTCACCTGGTTTTAATTTAAAATACAAATTTGTTTGGTTAGAATATCAAATATTATATTTTTATTAAATAATTTTTTAGGTAGAAAATTCCACTCTTGGGTTCAAAGTTGAACTAATTTCTCAAAAATTATTTTATTTGTTGAAGATTCATTATTTTAGTAGAAAATTCATCTCTTTGGATGAATATTGATCTACTTTGATAAAAATTAGTTTGCTTAAACATTAATTTTTTTGAATTAACATTTAATTATTCATTCGGAAATTAAACCTTTTTGTAGAAAATTCGTCTCTTTTTTTTCAACATTGAACAATTCGGTAGAACATACAACTATTTTGTAAAAAAATTTTACAGAGATAATGTGTCCTTTTTAGTAGAAAGCTGATCCTCTTGGTTGAAAATTTAAATAATTTTTAAAATGTATACGTATTATGTTGAAAATTCATGTTTTTTGGTAAAAAATAAATTTTGGTGTAGAGATACAACTGTTTGGTTTAAATTTAACCTGATTTAGTTGACGATCTAAATATTTGTTAGAAATTCTCATTTTTGGTTAAATATCGTATTCTTGGTAGATAATTGATCTTTTTATTTGCAACATTCAACTATTTCATTGAAAATTGATTTTTCTTTATAATTAAAAATAATTTTTTTAAATAGAAATTAAAATAATGCATTATTTTAGCGAATGCGCATTTTTTTAAATAAATCTTTTTGAAAAAAAAATCATTTTTTTTGTTCGCAGGCGAAAATATTATGTATAGTTGATATACAGTGTAAAGTATTAAATATATACAATATTAATTCGTTTTATGCATTTTTGCTATAAAACAAATGAATATTATATGTAATACTTCACACTTTATATAAACTAGCTATAATTTTCCCGCCTGGGTACATGCAATTGTTTCTTTTAAAATTCAATTGTTTTGAGGAAATATAATCTGTTGCCATGAAAAATTCAACACTTGGAATGAAATTTATTATCTTTCTCATTAGAATAATATTTCTCGGTTCAGAATGGAAATCTTTTTGAAAATTTTTTTTCCTGAATTACAAATTTATCTTCTCAGGCGGAAAATTGATCTTTTTTTTAGTTTCGCTCGAAGGTTTTTTAATTTAAAAAAATGTTATTGGTTAAAATTAGAACTACTATGTATATTTATAAAAAACAGTAAGGATTAAAGTCGTCACCACAAAAATTAAGTCCGCGATGTAGGGCAAAATTCATTTTTGGTATTTTATATATACATATACAGTCTGTCAAGTTGAAGCGTGGGTGGCTTTACTCGCAGTCGGTAAGGTGTATCGACATGATTTTGGTGTCAAAATATTAAGAAGAGCTCCCTCTT
>NC_046664.1:52367409-52369403 GCF_010883055.1 Belonocnema kinseyi
CAATCAGACTCCATCCTGAATTCTCCTTGCTTTTTTTGCTTTTCATCTTCCCTCTACAATTACTCAGAATTGTGTCAAACTCATATCTCCACCTCGATATTATCACAGAAGTCCTACTTTATTTTAGAATTTTATGACGCTGCCACTAGTAGGATTTTTATGCTCTCGTATGTAGCTCTCCCCTATAGAAAGTTTCAGGGTGGCGAGGGTGACTATGGTATTGCATTGTTATTTGAAGTATCGGCTTAAACAACGTGGTATGATCATAGATTTTGTCTCACTGGAAATCTTTTAATTTTTTTTTAAATTGAATTTTTATAGTCGCATCAACTTCCAGGGTCATCAGCAACAGTACTATAGGGCTTATTATAAAATGTAGCGTATCTATGGGGTAGTATACCAAGGGACAGAAGTGAAGATTTCTGAAAACAGAAGTTGTACGCGATAGCCCTGAAATCAGATTTCGGATACTATTCTAACAATTTTTAATTTTCTTCGAAGCAGTATTTGATACTAAAATTCGGTTAAGTAAACGGGATAAACAAAAAACTTTATTTTCAAAATGTTCTGACTTTTCCTTGAGTTTTAACTGATTATTAATACTCAATGACCAGAATTTTAATCTTATAACATTTCTAGCGCAGCATTTTCTATAAGGGAAATAAAATTTAGAAATTTCAAATTTATTGATTTGATTAAAAAAGTGGACTTTTTACCAGAAAAGATCATTTTTCAATCCAAAAGTACAAACTTTAAAAAATGCAGGTAAATTTTTGGATCACATAAAAATGACTGTAAAGGAAATAGTTAAATGTGTAACAAATTGATTCACCGTCAACCAAATAATTAATATTTTTAATAATTTGTAAAATTTTTTACCCAAAAACTTAATTTTTTTAAGACAGTTGCATTTACAAAAAGAACTAAAAATTTGTATTCCAAAAGAACAAATTCTCTGTGCAAATAGATGAATTTTTAACAAAACAGTGAAAAAGATGGATTTTAAGTACAATGCGGAATTTTCCAACATATAGGACGAATATTAACAAACAAAAAATTTTCAAGCATAAGAGAAGAAATAAGTTTTTGCGAGTTATTGAACTTTCAAGCGAAAGGCGAATTTTATGTAGGAAAGTTTAATTTTCAAGACAAAAACATTAATTTTTAACAAAGTTGTTAAATTTTCAACTAAATAGTCGTTTTTCATACAAAAAAGAATTATTTGACATTAAAAACGTTGACATTTAAAAAAAGGAAATACAACGTCATTTCCAACAGAAAATTTTAATTCTTAAAGAAAAAGACCATTTTTTAAACAAAATATGTGAATTTTAAAAACATAAAGTTAAATTTTAAACTGAAAAAGATTAATTTTTGATTGAAGAGATGAAATTTTCACACAAAAAAAATATTTAACAAATTAATTCAACTTTTACCCAAGTAGTTGAATTTCCAATTTAAAATAATAAAGTTCATTCTTCATTCAATAAAGTCGTTTCTTAATGAAGTGGTTTAATCTTCAATCAACGAGTTCATTTTTAAACCGAAGATGATGATTTTTCATTAAAATAGGCGAATTGATCAACCAGAGAAAGGTTAATTTTTAACGAAACAATTTCATTTTCATCCCAAAATGATGAGATTTCTATTGAAGGTAAGTCGGTAAGGCTGGTTTTTAGCCTGATTTATTTTTGGACCAAAAAATATGAAAAAATCATGGTAGTATCTTATAAGTATCCCGAGTCGATTGCACGCTAAACGGACTACCCTCCACCCCCCAGCCACCCCCACTCCCCTACAAATATAGGAAACACCACTTCCCAACCAACTGTATTTTCGAGAGATTTGACACTCTTAAACATGTATTCTGAGGTTAGCTCGGGTTTACTATAGTTTTCGGGGTCGCCGAATACAAACCTGGCGTCCTTTGACTTTTATCGCGTCAGGTTCAAGGTCATTGGAAGGTCAAATCGAGAGAAAACGGTAAAAAAATC
>NC_046664.1:52369503-52372002 GCF_010883055.1 Belonocnema kinseyi
GACTCGGGATACTTATAAGATACTACCATGATTTTTTCAGATTTTTTGGTCCAAAAATAAATTAGGCCAAAAACCGGCCTTACCGACCCTCCCCCTTTATGTCAAAACCCCAGTCGGGGGCTGACTGGGCTCTAATCGGACAAATCTTATGATCGTATGTACAGACGGTAGCTGGCCGGGCGCTGATTGACAACAATGAAATTGTTGAACTTTGTTTATAACTTAATTACTTTCTCTGATTTCATTAAGTTCATGAGTTCAAACATTTAAGCCATGCATTTTGTGGCAAAAAATCGAAGACAATTTTTTGAAATTCGAATTGTTTTTTTTATAAGAAAAAAATTGTGAGGTCCATCTTTATAAAAAATTGCAAATGTTCAGAACAAAATAACATTTTATATGAATCTTAAACGTTGTGAAGTAGTATAAAACACCTAAAAACCAAACCTTACACAAAAGTTTAAAAACTTTTATCATTAAGAAATTTTAAACGTTCACGATTGAATTTCTGAGTCCCGTCGTTGAAAGTTTTAAATTTTCATAAAAAATTACATTTCCTGTCATTGTAAAAAATTTAAAAATAGTCTAAAACGGGAAAAAACAAAATATCACGCGAAGAAAAATCTTAATCGATTCAAATTATTTAGTTAAAAAGTATTTTACTGATATTCCTGTTATTAGTTCGTGTATTTTATATTTACATAACGCGGCATAATAATAAATAATTAGAAAAAGAGTACTTAAAACTTGGTACTTTAACTTTTCTGAACTTTAGCTTATGAGGATGGCTTTTTCAATGAGTTTCAACTTGTCGGTTTGGTGCAGTGCTTAGCACTCCCGACTGCTAGGCGTTAGATTTAGGTATAGATATATATAGTTTCGATACCCCGTAGCGTTAGAAATTTTATTTGTAATACAATGTTTAAAAATTTAATATATGTATTTACTCTGAATAGGACTATTAATATTTGAAGTCAAAATACTCGCCATCATTTAATATTTATTTTTTAAATCTTTTTTGTCTCTCAAGGACTACGTGAAAATAGTTAATGTTGCCTGTGTGTCGGGCGTGTGGAATTTTATATATTAATATGCTCCAATTCTACAGTAAAAAAGAATCAAATTGATCCCCCAACTCAGTGACAGATGATCTTCGTACATTTGAAACACGAATTATTTTAATTTAGTAAAGCAGCAATTAATCTTGTCTTGGCCACGGTTGAAATACCCGGCCAGCTCCCGGCCATGCTCCATGGCCGTACGCTGGCCAGCGCAGCGTGACGATGCTGGTCCGATTCCGACCAGAAACCCCGACCAGCTCCCGACTTAAAGCCGGGCTCCCCAGCTGTAGACTGGCCAGCCCCCGACTTAAATTTCCACCCGTGATAAAACAAATATAAATTAAAATTTTCAATTTATAATTTACTTAAAGTTCTTCTTATAAAAATTCTATATAATAACTTTTTTCTAACCAAAAGGTTCCAAATTTTTAATTTACAAATAATTTATTACAAATTTAAAAGCTTTATTGTTTGTAAAATGTTGATGTTTAGCAGATGTCAACTGCTTGGACCCAACCTATCTACCCATTTCCTTAAAATTTTAAGTCTGCTAGTGGGGTCCAATGTTTATAGACGTTAGAGTACAATAGAAAGGCCTGAATCATAAATTGATAATATAATTTTCTTTAAGAGAAATTTGGTATGCTTATCAATTCTTATGATAAAACTTTTTGTTTTGATACTTTTACTTCAAGTTGCGGCCAACTGTTGGCGCTGTGCTTCTTCATATTTCTACCATTGAGTTGATAGGGCCTGGTTTCACTTATGTTTGTGTACGAGACAAAGACGATCAAATTAGGGAAGATGCAAAACAAATGCTCAAAGATTTTAAAGAATGATATAAGTTAATTTCATGTCAAAGATCTCTCTTCGTTTAAAACCTGCCAACCAATGGCATAAAAGCTTTGATGAACATCTTCAGAGTATTGGATTACAACCCATAGATGCTGATCCTTGTTTATATACTGGGCAACGAGGTGGTAAAATTATACTATTTCTCATGCATTTGGATGATGTCCTCATCGCCTATAAAAGCCTATCCAATATTAAATTTATACAGAAAAAATTACCAGGAGCTTTTGGCGTAAGAGACCTTGGAGAAGCTCATTGCTGTCTAGGCACTGAGATTTCACAAATATATAAGTACATACATTTTAAAAAGGCTACGTCCCGATGTATTATAACGTTTCATGATAAATGATTCAAATTCCATCACAAGACCACTGGA
This sequence comes from Belonocnema kinseyi, assembly GCF_010883055.1. Lineage (NCBI taxonomy): Eukaryota > Metazoa > Arthropoda > Insecta > Hymenoptera > Cynipidae > Belonocnema > Belonocnema kinseyi. The sequence continues at coordinate 52,371,793 of NC_046664.1, forward strand.
TCGAAAAGTCATATTAACAAAAGACAATAAGAAGACTCTTTCGTCATGCCTCCATCAAGAACTGATGGGAGCAATAAACAACTTAGGAGTCAATACCCGAATAGATGAATACGAGGGTAGTTCAATAAGTCCTTAGAATGACCAACAGATGGCGCGCGAAACGCTCCAAATCATCTGTTTTCAGTCAGCACCACTCCCGACTAGATATAT
>NC_046664.1:52372102-52373850 GCF_010883055.1 Belonocnema kinseyi
GTCACCTTTCAGAGAGGTGTCTTTCAGGGCGACACCATGAGCCCACTCCTCTTTTGCCTTACATTATTGCCACTATCTCTAGCACTTCGCCATTCCGAAGGGGACCTGTGCGGCAAACATTCAGATCGAAAGTACAAGGTCACTCATGTATTTTACATGGACGATCTTAAGATCTATGCTGAAACAGAGAGCAACTGCATCTAGCTCTGGGGATTGTCGAACGATATACTAAGGAAATTGGAATGGAATTTGGGTTAGACAAATGCACCAAGGTTTATTTGAAGCGAGGAAAACTTAATGGAATTTCTGAAGATCCTGAGCTCGTTGATAGAAGCGCCATACGATACCTTTGCGCTGGAGAGACTTATGCATACCTGGGCGTGCCACAGAGCTGCATTCAGGATGTAACATCTATAAAGGATACTCTCCGAAGCAGATACAAACGTCTCTTCCGACAGATTTGGTCTTCCGAACTGTCGGTGAGGAACAAAGTATCTGCAACGAACATGCTTGCCGTCCCGGTACTACTCTATTCATTTGGAGTAGTTCCATGGACGAAGAACGAGATCAGATCTCTTGGTATCGGGACAAGAAAGGTTATGCACATGAACAAAAGCATGCATCTTAAGTCTTCCGTTCCGCGACTGTAGATCTCACGCCGTCAAGGGGGTCGCGGAATATTGAGTCTTGAATGTCTTCACAACAGGATTATTCTGGGTACAGCACAGAGTTGCAAATGGAAGAGACCCTCTTCTTAAACTAGTCAGGAATCACGAAGAAGTGGGCAAAGGAGGCTGCTGAAGTACTCGGACTTGACTTGAACAGCTCCTTAATAAGAGGATGCACGGTATCTTCCACATAAATGGGAAGGATCAGTCAATGTCTTGTGAGCTAACGTTTGCTTTCCTTAAATCACCCGGATTGAAGTCTGGTACGAAGGCTTTCATTTTTGCATGCCAACACGGTGTCATTTCCACCTTAACATACCCTCGCCACATTTTGAGCCAAGACATTCCCGATGATAGCTGCAAGGCGTGCCATGCACACCCCGAGCATTTATCTCACATACTATCTAGTTGTCCAACTCACGCGGGAACGACCTACATTCAAAGGCACAATACGGCACTAAGAGTGCTTTATTACCATCTCGGTCACTCCTACGGCATTAACCTTCATATCGCTCCTCTAAATGCTCCTAGGGAAATTGAGTCAATTGTCGAGAATGGGAAGTGCCGCATATACTGGAACTTTATATTCTCGACAATTGTTTCTGCTTCTCACTGGAGGCTTGACATGGTTCTTCTTGACTTCGAGAAGCGAACCATGTTTGTTATCGAATTTTCGGCACCAGCTGACGAAAACATCATAACCAAGGAGAATGAAAAGGAAGAGAGGTATCGAGACCTTATAAGAGAGTTGCAACGATTGTACCCGGAATATTCTGTTAAATTTATCGTTCTTATCATCGGCGCTCTTGGAGGTGCCAAGCTTTCACTTGCTAATGGCCTGAAAAGCATCCCTGCGTGTCAACAATATGCTAGAACACTTGCGGGAAAAATGCAGAAGGCGGTTGTCCTTGGGTCGCTCCGTGTTCTTAGGGTGCACGAGGCTTTTGCTGGATCGTCGTATTGATTCCTTTACAGTCTGTAACCACCTATCTCACGGTCGTGAGACGTGGTTGTGGCTGAAATTTTACCGCGATTTCGCTGGAAGCGGGTGCAATTTTCCAGATTAGCACCTGCTCCCGG
>NC_046664.1:52373950-52391634 GCF_010883055.1 Belonocnema kinseyi
GAGCTCCAAGGAGATTATGTTGAAAAATAAAAAAAAATTTACCCAAAAAAAATTGTTTTTATACTTCATTCTAAGGACTTATTGAACTACCCTCGTAATTCGTTGTTAGCTAATTAGGTGAATTTAAGAAATGTTATTAAAAACATTGCAGCAAAAGTAGTTCTTCATTATCCTAAAGGAGCTATTGATATGCAATTAGTTTAGAAGAAGAATTAGAATAACCTTAGAAAATATTATATCCTCTCAGTTCGTTATTCATGTAGACTTTGATGAAGGTAGCTGTATTGTGGAAAGACGCTCATATACAAGGTTCACTTCTATATTAATGTCGTGCTGCAGTAACTTTGCGAAGCAAGAAAACAACCTGCTGTTGCACTATACCTAACTGGAGCGGAATATATGGCTTTTACCAATGCTACCAGAGAAGAATGAATTCCTTCTGGAACCTGGTTTCATGGAATAATCTAATATCCCATTGGCTAATAACAACACTAGAGCCCAATGCTTGGCTGAAAACAGGATATATAATCCTAAAACTAAGTGTATAGATATTAGATATTGTTATATCTGAAACATCTTAAGAGTTGCATCAATGTGAAATACATATCTTCTGTGGAAATTATTTCCGAAATACTCACAAAAGGACTTTTACAAATTAAACTTTGAACGTTTTTACATTTACTTGATATGGAATCATTTGAAGATAAAAGGCTCTCGATATTAAAATTATTTCTTGAAAAAAAAGATCCTACTCCATCTTCACTTCTTTGGGAATCGAACCACAAAATTTCTGATTTTCGGTACGGTGCTTTTCCAATTAAGCTATTAGAGGGATCAGAATAAGAACTCTTAATTCAAGAAAATAACGTTAATTTTTAGCTAGGTGTGAATGGTACAAGTAATTATAAATAAATTTTAAAATAATTATAGATAAATTTAAAAATAGGCTCTCTGTATCTCAACCAAGTTCATGCTGTATCTTAAAAAAAGGTTTGATAGTGTTTTGACTTTATCAAGTCTGTTGCTATTTTTATTATACCAACTTATTATTTGTTTATAATAAAGGTTTCATTTATAAAAATAATCTGCTCATTCAATTAAGCTTTCAATTGGAATTCAACTTCACTGTTAGAAATTTCAGGAAAACTCCGACACATTTAAGATACACATGTAACAGAAATTTACGAAATTAGATTTCAGAAATCGAAATTCAGTAACTTTCATAGTTTTTACTATTGATACTTCTATCGAAATTCACAATGTGAATGTCGAACTTAGCTCTAAAAATAAGTTTTTTCGTGAAGAACAAGATTTTTAAGAGATTATTGAACTATTCAATTTTAGCTGGCAAATGTATTTTCTCCCTCTTTTTTCAAATGTTATTTTTGTCTCTAATGAGCCGAAAAGTAAGGTAGTTTTCACAAGAAAATAGACATGTGTTCTAAAAAAAAATTAAGTTATATTTAACGCCAGTAGCGTTTTCTGAAGATTTAAAATGATTTATTATTATTTAAAAACAAACCTCTTTACCGAACAATTTGTTTAAAGTCAGAGAACTTATATAACTTTAAACTGCCAAGTAGAAGAAATTTAAAATGGTTTTATTTCATTTATAAATTAATCTATGTTAAAAATGTTACAAGTTTAAGATTCTGCCCTTTGAATGTTAATATGGCCCGTGTATTTATATTGTTTTTGCAGTTTCTTCCTTTTCAGTTATAATTTTTTGTGTGTGTAATATTCAACAATTTTGTTAAAAAGACATCCTTTTTCGGTTGAGAAGGTCAGTTTTTTTTAATTCTCCCTTTTTGTTTGGAAATTCAATTAGTTTAAAGAAAAAGCTTATTTTATAAAACTCATATTGTGATGCTTAAAAGTCAAAGTAAAATATTTGTTGGTTGAAAACTTAACGATTTTTATAAACTTTGTCTTTTTATCTTAAAAATAATCTATTTTACTAAAAATTGCTTCATTCTTCGATAAAAATTTAACAATTTGGTTTAAAATTCAATTATTTTGTTATAAATTCAACTGCTTTGTTGAAAATTCATATTTTTGGGTTGAAAATGTAACTATTCTCATAGATAATTTCTTTGTAATTTAAAACTCACATCCTTGTGCTGAAAATTTAAACTGAAATCTTTTTTGATTGAAAATTCAACTATTTTTTATTAATTTGTCTTTTTGATTAAAAAATTTCTTCTATTTGAGAAGAAATGGCATCTTTTTCGATCAAAATGAAACAATTTTTTCAAAAACATTATCCTTTTTTATTAAAAATCACCTGTTTTTTTGAAATCGTCATTCTTTGTTAAAATTTCAAGTATAATCTTCGCAGAAAGTATACTTCATGTTAAAAAATTATATTTTGATGTTGACTAGTCATAATAAAATATTTCTCGCATGAAAATTCAATTGTTTTCAAATTTGTATGTTTGATATAAAAATTCATCTGTTTTAGTAAAAATTTCATCTTTCTTTCTTAAAAATTCTGTTTTTTTGAAAGTTAATCTTCTTTATATTTGAGGATTCAACTATTTTTTCTTAAATTTTGTTAGAAACATTTTGTTAAGAAATCATTTTTATGTGCAACATTCATATTCTAGTTGAAAATTGATTTCTTTGGTTAAAGGTTTAAGTATTTTGCTATAAAATATTTTTTTGCTAAAAATTAATTTTTTTCTGGCTGAAAATTCACAGTTTCTGGTTGAAAATTCGATTTTTGTAAAAAAAATGTTTATACGAATATTATGTATGAAAAAAATAGCATTTTGTATACATTTTTTTAGAAAATTTCTCCAAACATGCAACGAGTGTAAGTTTTGAGGTTTTAAATTTTATGCTGTATTATACTTTATTTCTTTATTAAATAACTTTTAGAATTTAAAAGTATATACAGTGAAACACTTTAATAGCCCTCCCTTCTATAACCATTCCGAGAACTGAAGCCACGCCGTGGGTAGGTATAACAGGAACTGCACGGGGGCCGCGGGGTCTGCAGTTATTACTCAGGCGAGCAGTCAAGCATGAACAAACAAAAGCGGAGGGGGCTGCAATGAGTTAATTCACACTCAATGTCAGCCTTAAATCGGCGGTATAAAAGAGTTTCACTGAAATTGTTTTAAATTATATAGAATTTTTAATATTTCTATACAATTTTGGTCAAAATTAGGAATGATTTATATATGTAATTCCTCAATTCTGAATATTTATTATAATAAATAATTTAGGTGAAATAATTAATAAGCAATAATATTTTTTATTGTTAATTCAAGGTGGTTATTTTAATTAAAGAAAAAAATCTCCCGTCATTTGCCGGGTTTTTCCAGGCTTACAAAGAAAGTTTTTAACTCTTGAAGCTAAAATTTGTTTTATTTGAAATTATAAAAACTGAAATGCAAATCAAAACACTTGAATTGGAACTCTATTGAATTTTGAACTTTTAAAATTAAAGCATAACATTTTTTGAATTTAAACGCTTAATAAATAAATAATAATGGTTAAACTATTATAGATTGTACAATTAAAAGATCTAAAAGAATATATAAATTCAAGCTATCATTTTCAATTCTCTAAATTATAAAATCAATTAGCAAATTTATAGATTTTCCAAATTATAACTTTTTAAGCAATTTTGATTTAGAAACGGTAAATATTGAAAGATGGTGTAATGCTGTCTTTGCCTGTGACGGCAATCTCCGAAAATCGTAGGTGTGTGTCTGAACAGTAGATCGGAATAAATATTTTTCGATTGATATTTGAACTATTTTGTTGAAAATTTTGTCTTTTTGGTTCGAAAATTTATCGTTTTGATAATAGATTTAATTTTTTTGAGCAAAAATGCAACTGCGGTTTAAAATTTACTGGCTGGGTTGAGGTTTCGAAAGTTTAATTAAAATTTTTAGTTTTTAATTTTTAGTTAATTCAACAGCTTTCAATTTGTAATTAAAATCTTTATTATTTGAAATATAGTAGTTGATATTTCCATAAAAAGAAGTTTCAATTATTCCAAATTGACAGCAGTTGAATTAATTGAAAAAAACGAACTTTCAATAAAATTGTTAAAGCCTTAACCTAAGCAGATTAATTTTCAACCAATCAGTTGAATTTTTGCTTAAGAAAGATGACATTGCTAATTAAAAAGATAAATTTTCGAACCCAAAAGTCGAATTTTGAACAAAATAGTTTCAATGTTTGTAATATTATGTAATTTAATTTAATAACACCTTTTTATTTTTTTAAGCAAAGTGTCAACATGTCAACATGAATTTTATTGCAAAATAAAGAAAAATAAATTTCTAATGATTTGTCACAATTAATTCTGATTTTTAATGCATTCTATAATTGTAAGTAAATTGTACCATTTTATTTTAATAAACCCCATTAGATGGCCCTTGTCCCAATATTGGCTTATTTTGTGTCCAAAATTCTTGTCCCACTAATGGGCGGTCTGACTAGCTTATTGGAAACAAATTAAAGGCAAATTAGGAAACAAATTAAAAATTTATTGGAAACTAGTAAAGCCGTAAAAATCAGACACGGATGTCTTTTTTGGAGTCAAATTATTGTAATCCAAATTCAATTGCAATGAATTAAAAAGGAGGAAAATTATTATTCAATAAGTTGTTATTTAGAAATTCTCTAAAGAATTATTTATATTTTTAATAGTTAGAAGTTTAACTTATAATGTTTAAAAATAACATAAATAATTATTATGAGAGCAGGATGTGATTGCATCTTGCTCCCATAAGAAAGACTTTAAAAGTGACTGTCAACAATAGACTAACCTATCATGCAATGACTCAGAAGAAAAGGCACCAATTTTAAAAGAGAATTTATTATATAATAACCGTTGACGTGCTAAAGTCATTGAGAAAGTAGAAACAAACAAGATAGTTTTAGTTAATGAATATAACAGAAGTTTTAATAGGAGGGAAGGAAATTAATTGATAGTAACATTGTGAAAATTTTACCGAAAAAGTTCTAAAATAGGCTATTTTTGTCGGATAACTTTCTTGATGTAAAACTTTAATATCATCCCATAGAAAAAAATGAGGAATATTACGATTAAGATTATTACGTAAATGGTTATTAAGAACATTATCATAAGTTATTTCTCACACAATCTTGATATTCTTTAACTCCCTACCGCCTTAAAATTTTATTTATTTCTATTTTTGAGATTTTTAAGCATGTTATTCTCAAGTTGTAATGTATATCAAAACTCAAATTCCAGCTCATTACCGTTCTGACTAACATATAAATCGGTGCGCTAAAAAAATACCATTCTTCTCAAACTCATATTTCAAAAATGTCAAGTCTACCGAACGTTACATATATATGTCACCGTGGGTGGCGGAGGGTTCAGTATAATTTGTAAGGGTCTTTTTGTTTGCCCCATGTAACATTTTCAGCAATTACAAGTGAAATGTTAAGCTACGTTACTTTTTTTCTAAGGTTTCTAATTGATCCTTACCTAGTTTAATCATTTTATCCAGTTTACATTTATGCTGAAAGAAGCATGGTACCATAGTAAGGAATAGTAATATTGATTTGTGGATCCAATTGTTTTTTAAATGCTATTAGGATTACGAATTAATTTTTTTTATTAGTTTTTTTTATTCTATTATCTATATATTATCTATTAAGTTCTTTATAACAGAAATTTGTTGTTAGTAAGGATGTTTTGAAAGAAAGTTAAGTAAGCAACTAGAATAAATTGATTTGCCAAACCAATTTGTAGAAATGGAACCATTATCATTTTTTACAAAACTAAAATTGAGAAAGTACTCGTGTAGGAATCCAATCAGGAATCCGGTGGGGTTCCAGCCGGATAGACCCGCTTTAAGACGGGCGCTGGTCGGGAAATCTAGCCGGGACCAAGCTAAAAACGTCACGGTAAACTGGTCGGATCCCTGCTTCAATACCGGCCGGGATCCGATCGGGTGATCCGGCCAAAAAGCGGTTAAGAAATGTTGCTTCAGGCGAGAAATTGGTAACTTATTTTGACTTTTAAGTCTCATCGTAAAGATTACGATGAACTTTAAAAGTCAAATCAAGTGAACCAATTCTGTTAAGAAACTTGGAGTGGAATTTTATTCCCTGATGATACAATCTCATAGCAATTTGGAAGCCACGTGGTGATTTAAGGTTAGGAAAGAAGAAAGTAAAAACTGTATGCACGAGACTATATTCTAATTAAAAATAATAATTATTCGCGCACTGAGTGGGGGTTTCAAACTAATTACTGAAATAAGGTTGATTTTAACCACGAGTCTCGATTTTATTTGCGAACTTCAAAGAGACGACGCGACGTGAGTGACAGCAGCATCCTCGTTCCAGGTGCGAAACTGAAGATTACTGAGTGTCTGTGCAGACGACAGATACAGCAGGCGATATATTTGGCGGTAAATTTGAAATTGTACAGGCTGAATATTGTCTGAATATAGAGAAGTTTATAAAAATTGTATCATTTATGTTGTTGTACATAGCAGAATCGATAACAGTTTAATTTAAAATGTTAAATTATTCGAAAAAATTTAATGTTTTTTTTTAATGATTTAAAGAAGCTCATTTTTGTTTCACTGATCTAATAAATCTTTAAATTATAATTTTCAAATAATAATTCATCTAGCATCCAGAATCACGTATTTCATAATATTACGGCTCTTAAAAAATATGTAATTTCTACAAAAACATTAACCTGACCAGTGCCCAGCCGGCTCCCGACCATGGGATATAACCACCGTTGGCCCAGCCAGTAACTGGCCGGCCCCGGACTACGTGATTCGAGAAAATTGTAGCTCGACCGGCTCCCGCCCGGTTCCTGTCCATGAAACCCAGCCAGGGGCAGCCCGGCCGGTATCCGACCAGAAACCTTGTTTTATTATTATTATGATTTCCTGTTTCCTGTGTACATTGTAATATATTACGTATTGAGTTAAAGGTTTTAATAGTTTTTTTCAATCTTATCTTTAGAAATAATTTAAAAAGTGTCATCGACATACTTAAAGTATGCAATAATTTGTAAATCTAATTTATTAAAAAATTCTAATTCTAAATCTTGCATTAACAAGTCAGCTAGGTTATTAGAAATAGGAGATTTCATGGGAGTTCCAAAAGTTTTGGTTAAATTAAAAGTAAGTGTTATCCATTAGGAATATTATTCCTTCTTTGAATTTATCTGAAGGAACATTAGTAAAAAGAGAAGTTACATCCAGAAAGAGTATAATGTGATCAGAAGGAATCATGATCTTTTCTAGTTTTTATTTTAATTTAATAGCATTTTTTTGAAAGATTTAGGTCTAGAAAAATCAGTATTTAAAATATTATTTTAAATCTTGGACACAGACATAAAGAACATAAAGATAGTGTTAGAATAAATTATGGTAATTTTCTTAACGACAATTTACAAGATAATCTTAATTATAATATTCTTCATTTGTTTCTATTGGAGGATATTGAAGTTTTACATCAAGAAAGTAATTCGACAAAAAAAGCCTTTGCTGAAAATGTTTTTATCAAAAAAGAACTAGATAATTGCTTTAATAAAATCAATGATATAGACCACCTTAATGAATCATATAATTCTATTTTAGAATTTTTTCTGTAAAATTTTCACACTATTACTATCAATTAATTTTCTTCCTTTTTATTAAAATTCCTGTTATATTCATTAACTAAAACTACCTTGCTTGTTTTTACTTTCTTAATAACTTTAGCACGTAATCTGTTATTAAATAATAAAATCTGTTTAAAAATTGGCACCTTTTTTTCTGAGTCATATTTTATGATAGGCTAGTCTATATTGTTGACAGTCAATCCACTTTTGTAGTCATTTTTATGGGAGCAAGATGTTATCGTGTTTTTCTCTCATAATAATTATTAATATGTTATTTTCAAATATTATAAGTTAAACTTATTTTTACCCTATTTTTGATGTCTTATTAAAATAAATCTGCACCATAATAGTCTTTTTTGGAAATTTAAATATTCTAACTATAACTTGTCACTTTTGAAACGTAACCTCTTAAATACTTATAATTTTACATCTATTTATTACAAATATAAATAATTCTTTACAGAACTTCTATATTACCACTTAATGAATAATAATTTTCCTCTTTTTTAATTCCTTCTAATTGAATTTGGATTACAATAATTTGATCCCAAAAATGACATCATGGAATTTCGTTTTTAATTCGTGAGTTTTTAAAAAATGAAGAGTGCGTTTTCGAAACGTTGGGAAAAATTGTGAATAAAATCTTGTATGATGGAATTGTAAGCAACCTCTGTTGTTTCTTCTTTTATCATATATTGCCGGGAATAAGCGTTGAATTTAGAAGAATTAAGAATTTATATTCCTATAAATACGAAATTTCCCCCGTTTAAAATCACCTGACAAAAACAGAAAAAAGAAAACCCTATTCCTCTCAATCGACTCAGTAAAATTTAATGGAAACATTTATCTAACCTATTTTTCATTATTAAATCGTTTTATAACTTATACATTTTTAAAATATTTAAATTTATATTCATTTATATTTTAAGCATTTATTTTAATTTTTTTAAATGCGTTACAGAAATCTATTGAAATGTGTGAATTCAAATAATTTTAACTCTAAAGAGACAGACTTCAATTGATTAGAATTATAATTTCAAAACTTTGATTCCATATGAAGGAATAAAAACAATTTATCAAACATATTTTTTAAACTGATCAGAAGGAATTAAATAGACTCAAAATATGAACAGTTTTGCCGAATACAAGACATCTCTGTGAGGTGTCTCTATATCAGTACAATTTCAGGGAATTAAATATATTGAAAACACGTTCTGTTATGGGGAATATGAAACTACGCGTCAATCGCTAAGGCAATAGAAATGAATTAGTTTCTGACGTATCCTATTGTTATGATGAAATTTTAGACAGATGGAAAAATCGCGCATTCAAAAGAATAGAAAGATTTTCACTTTTACGCTGAAATTTGAAAATATGAATTTTTCTCTTTTCAACGCTCATTACCGGCTAGCTTTTCTAGGATGTTAAAGGATATTTATATAGCCACTTATTACAACGATTTTTGTACAAAAAATTTCAATTCACCATTTTAGAACTATTTTTACGCGGGTTAACTTTTCGTGACTGTCTCAGTAATGGTCGGTTTACCTTATATCCAAAATTTCAGCAAAACTTGATTGGGAAGGGTAAAAGGGGTTAAGAGGGTGGGTGGCGAGAAAGTTTTGCATTTGGGAAGGTCGATAACTACAAAAGGTAGCAGGGTATCTAAAACAGGACACTTGGGTAATACGCGGATATAACTAATTAACCGAGGGTAAATGATTCTTGGCAAGTTCATTCGACGTCCGCCAGCCCCACGAACGAGCGGCTGGTCGTCTGTCTAGAGGCGCGCCTGGTAATACACTTTTGCGCAATTCCCTGTCACGAGTAATGGTTTCCTCTTGAAACATGAAAAACTCCGGGGGCGATCGCGGCACAATAAACCTGCTGAAATTATGACTGCGGCCCCTCGAAATACGCGCATTAAAGAGGAAGAAAGTATGGAAAGGTATCTACTATCCTTGATAATAAAGCGTCCGATGCAGCTTATTTGACTCATTGGTCTGAATAAGTAACTACGGCTCGATGCACCAAAAGAAAAAGAATGCTGCTGCATTTGAAAATACGCAATTTCCGCATTTGCACGATGCAGAATTCAAATTTTTCATTGTTTCATGCATTCATATAAAAATTGTTATCGAGGAGGAAATAATTCTTTATGTAGATCATTTCTCAATAAATAGAAAATGATAGAGTGGAAAATAGGAGAAAGAATTAACAGTTTTTAAATGTGCAAAAAAAGAAACAATCTTTTTCCAAGACATTTTTCATTTTTAAATAATGCTTACTGATTTTTTAACAATTTCGGGCATAAAATGTTGCTGATTTATTTCCATTTATAAATTGGAAGAGTATTTTTTAAATTTTAACCATTTTTACTGAATTCAATGGAAGACCTTTGAAGTTATATTTTTTTCTGAATTAAAAAAGGCAAATATCTTATTTTTAATATTTTTATTGAGTTAAAGAAAAGAAAAATTATGTTATTTAAATTAATTTCTGACTTGGAAGAGTCTATTTTTTCTTCTGAACATTTTGATTGAGTCGAAGAAAGAATTTTTTATTTCGATTTTTTTTTTTTTGAATTGGAAGAAGAAATTTTTTATTTTCAACGCTTTTATTTGGTTGAAAGGGAGGAAATTTTGGCATTTAATTTCTTATGAACTGGAAGAGCGTAATTTTTTATTTGTAACATTTGTATTGAGTTGGTAGGAAGGAAATTTCGATTTTTAATTTTTTTGAATTGGAAGATTCACGTCTTTATTTAAAATTTTTTTATTAATTTGAAGTTGGGACATTTTTATCAATATTTTTATTTAGTTTCAAACAAGGAAATTTTATTTTTGATGTCTTAACAGAGACACATTTTATATTTTCGTCGAGTTGAAAGGACAAAAATTTGGTTTTTAATTTCTTCTTAATTCGTAGAGGCCCTTTTTAGTTTTTATCGTATTTATTGACTCGAAGAGTATACAATATTTGTGTCTTATTTCCACTTCTGTATTAAAAGCAACTATTTTGTTCTTTTTATCATTTTTGTTGAGTCTGGGTCATATTTATCTACAGCGAACTTTTTCGACAAAACTAAGTAACATTTTTAAGATTTTCTCATTTTCCGCAAACAAAAAACTACCTTCTTGCGAAAACTAAAACTTTCATCCAAAAAGTTTTAAAGTTCGATGATGTAAAGGAATTTTAAAGAACATACATAAAACGTTTGTATTTTAAACGGCGTTTGAAAATTTCTTAAATTCATTAGATTCAAAGAGGTTGAAACTCACGGCCACTGAATATAAAAAAATAATTATCGGTAATGAAAATAAATCATATTACTAATCTCGTAACAATACATGTACTTTCTTTTGCAAAGTCATAATATTATCTATAATATAAAATATTGCAAATTATATTTGTAGACTTTGAAACTAACTTTGTAATTTTTGAATCTATTTTCGGTCATGGGCAATTCCTAATTTTTTCGGTACACATAAAGTAGGCTTTCTTTTTTGTTAAAAAGCTTAGAGACCATTATGACCTAGGCAAATTTAATTACAAGTATCACCAAATTATTTGAATCATTATTATGAAATTAAGCTAAACCCTTTACTGCTTCTTTATTTAGCAGATTGTTTAGCTGAAATTTATTCTGTTTAGCGAAAAGTCGAGTGACTCTTTATCCCTTTTTTTTAGCCCGGAAATGACTGAATTTCTCGAATGCTTTACGATATTTAGAGGATTTCCGGCTACAAAGTCGACCAATAATATAACACCATACGTACCACCGTGTTCAAGTTTTTCACAAAAAGGTCTTAACGACTTGACCATCATAAATATTACGACGTCTCCAGAAATAATAGTTTCACGATTTTCCTCGTTCTTCGCCGGCAAGATTCGTAGATCCATGAATGCTGCGGGGCAATAAAAAAAGAGATTCCCGTTTTATGCTTTCATTGCCGCAGAAAGGAAGAAATGTTTCTGGAATAGTATATTTTCGGTATTCCTCGATTTATCCGTACTAAATTTTCAAGTTGAATCAATGTTAAGTCCTCTACAAATTTACTTGTTTTTGATATTGCCGTTGTTAAATAATCTATTTTCTAATAGTAAGAGCGAACTTTGGTTTAAATTAATTATTTTTTTAAATCGTATGTTATTTACCGTATTATCTATACTACCCCAAAGCTTGATAGTTACGTTGTGAATTGATCCAGAATCTTTAAATGAATATTTATCATAAAACAGTTTTACCAGAAATTATTTTTTAAATCAAATTACTTTTCTTGAAAAAGATTGAAAATTTTTTGAAGAATTTTGATAGTTAAAATGGGCTGAAAGTTTCACATAAAGTGGTTGTGTCTTATCACTGTCTCATCGTTAATTTTCAAGGGCCATTGACAGCACCGACTCAAAGGTTGGAAACTTCTTGTATGGGTCGCGGATCTTCTTTATATTGCGGGAAGAGTCCAATTTGAAATTGCAAGAAAATGTCGCATTTCTTATATCTTCATAAATTAAAAAAGAAGGAATTTTTTGTCATTTAAAATTAGCTTCTTCAAGTTTAATTCAAAATGATATTTTATGGTCGTTTTTCCAACTATAAAATATTATTCGGTTTTCAATCTGAAACTGCTTATTATTTTACAGAACAACTTACAATCCCAAACTAAGATTTCTGCTTCTTTTCTCAGCATCTAAATTTCACTGAAAATGGATATTTATATAGCCTCTTTTGCCAAAACCTTTTTCTCTCGGAAATTCTAGAGAAAATCTACGGATTTGTCTCAAAGACAAAAAGGGCACGTCACCCAGTTGAGTAGGGTTTTTAGTTTCTTCCGCACTTCGAAAATTTATCTTTATGTTCAGTGTCCTGAAATTTCACAAACCAGTTTAACAGAAAGCAAATTTAGAGTCTAGATTTTTCAAAACAGGCTAACAAAGAAATATCGAAAATTCAATTTAGAAAACGATTTGTCAAAATTGTTTTGATTTAGCCAAGTATTCAATGCCATTTCATGTCACAGCTCTTCAATCCTAAAAAAATTACTTTTCCAAGACTGAAGAAAGTTTCATCTGTCGGCAGTCAATTTACCGCACACCAGACGTATGTGAAAAAATAAGAATCTTTCAAAATATGCGCGTCTGAGGTTTCCGTAAAGAAAATACTTTTCCCAAGAGAGAAAGTTATAAGTTTTTCCAGCACTTATACTTCCCAGAAAGCGGCGAAAGTTACACGTGGACTTCCATGAAAGAATTGCTCGGGAGATAACGGGCTGGCGCCCTACGTCAGATATGCTCGAAGAGGAAAGAGTATATAGATAGATCGTTTATTACGCTTGGAGACATATTCCCACAGAAAAAGACCGTGAAACATGAAAAAAGAGACAAGGGTGCTTTTCAGATTTGGCAAGCAGAAGAAAATCACTAGAAATGAGCAGAAGTTATTTTTTAAGAATGAAAGTACGAAAATTATGTTCTGAATGAAAAACTGAAACTAAAAATCTTGAATGATAATTTTTTTTGAATGAATAGGTTCCGAATTAGATCGAGTTAAAGTTATTGGAAGGAGCGAGCTACGATCTCTCGTAGGTCCCTGGCGCGCTATTGCAGTGTGCTCTTGTTGCTGCGTTAATCTTCCTCGATTCTTCAACTTTAATTATATTTATTTCGGAAAATATCCACAGCAGAAAAAATTTATATGTTGTTTTTTTCATAAGATAGTCTATTAACGTATTTTTTATTAAAATTTAAAGTGGTTTTGAATAAGATCCACGTTTTTAATTAAAAATAATAGCAGTGTTAAATTAAAAATAAAGGCGGGGATTTTGTCAAGTTTTTAAATTATTTTTAGAGCTGATCAAAGGCTAGGAAGTGTCATGTTTTCAATTGTTTTTCCCGCCTCTGTGAAATTCTTATCTTTTTATCCGTCCTTGCCATTTGAAAGCAAAAAAGAAACACTAAAAATAAGCAGAAGTCATTTTTAACAATAAAATTAAGAAACATATATTCTGAATGAGAAGCTGAATCTAAAAGTCCCAAACGACAATTTTGAAAAATTAACAGTTTCCGAATTAGATGGAGTGAAAGTTTGATTGTAAGGTACAGCCTCTAAAACGGTCTCTGGAGCGCTGGCGCTAAGTGCGCTCCTGTGGCTGTGGTGGACGTACTCGACTCATTAATTTTAATCACATATAATGCAAAAAATATTTACATTAGAAAAAATTGGTTAGAACCATTTTTATTCGTTTTTTAGTGCAGATTATGTATTTTTATTTCCATTTTGAGTGGTTTAAACAAGATTTTAAGTGTTTTTATTTTGAAATGATAGCTGTGTTCAGTTTGAATTAAGGACGAGGATTTTGTGAAGCCTTTTCTTTTGTTTTAGAGCTAAAGCAAGGCTCGAAAGTGCAATGTTTTTAAGCTTTTTCTTTCCGCCTTCGCGAGATTCTCACATTTCAATCCGTCCTTTTCATTTGCACAACTGTCATCTCTTTTTCCGAGAAAGTTTTTCTTCTCGAGTATCGATTGCACGATACGGAGTAATTCTAACTATTTTCTCAATAGCGGATTTGAACGGCTAGTTCAAGTTACAAAGGGGCGAGTGAAACGCTCGATCTTCTCAAGAGTGGGACTCATGGATTTCGAGGTCGAGACGATTTGAACTTTCTCAGATTTTGTATTCTCACTGATATCTGAAATCTCTTATCAGTTAAAAAAATTAAAACCTCTGAATTCATTCAATCATAACGATTTTTTCCAAAAAGTTTCTAACCGATTTTTTCCTAAAAGTACCTTAAGAGGATCTTAATTTTTCAACTGATCTTCGCAGCTAGTTTTTTTCGTATGCCGAGATACATATAGAAGAACTTAATCGCAATTTTTTCATACATAGTTTGTAATGTTCACGTCAGACAACTTTAAATTATAAACGTGTACAATTTGAACCTTTTGTCTTAAAAATTTTCCAAATTGAATTATATAGAATTAAAATTTTCGTAATTAAAGAATTTTCAATTAAAATCACTTTAATTAAACAGTTTTTAATTTACTGCTCATTGTAAATTTGAGTGCTTGCAACATCTAGGAAAAATTTTTTAAATAAATATTTTCAAAACGTATATGTTTAAAATTTAATAATATTTATCTGTAGAAAAAAAGCTAAACCATTTTTCGACAGAATATTTTTTATTTTACGGTTTTAAATTATATTACAATGTAAATTAATTGTAACTTTACTAGTTTAAGTTGAAAAATGACCAATTACAATTTTTGTAATACTATATTGTTAATTTTAGGAAAGTTTTTCTTTAAATGATGGAATTTGTAATTTAGTTTTCCATACTAAAAACCAAACATGGTTTAGGTTTGGATATTCAAACCGAAAAGAACCGAAAATTTTCATTTTTAAAGGTGACTAAAAATATATTCTCATATTTATAAGTAATAAATAATTTAATATTAATTTTTTAAACAGAATATTAATAAAATACTTATGTTAAAATGATTACATCCAATCCTTGAGCTTGAAGTTATTGCATTAATTGTATTTAATAAAAATTTTAATCTATTAAGTAGAAAGGAGTGAAGAAGAGCAAAAAATTGCATGATGCACTCTATTAATAGATTTTAAATAATTTTATAATAATTCACTTATCATTTTGAACTTGTAGTAAAAGTAATAATGCCCCTAAATTAACAAAACTACTATTGATGTTGCTAATTTATCATAATTGCCAACCTTGTAAAGAAATATTTTTAAAGTCAAAATTTGCAAACAATAAAACTATTGGTTCAGCAATGTGGTTGCTATTAGTTTAATTGCTTTTTCCTTAGCGAAGGAGGAGCAACGACTTCTAGGAGTGGTAAAGTTTTAGACCATAAATCCGCCACCAGTATAACTGACCGGGGAATTTTATTTCACTCGGAAAGTCCAGAAATTTTATTTAGGATCGGGAACTTTTTGCTTCTATCTCAAAAACTACTCTTTTCTATATTATCTTATTTTATTGTTTAGTCTAGAATCAAAGACAAAGAAAATTTCGAGCTTATGTTGTTTTAATTTTAACCATATGAGAGTTGAACTTTTTTTTTAAATAGGCTAAAGTTTCAATGTTTTCCTAACATTTTAATAAAGTCTGATATGAAAAACATTTTAAACGTAAATACAAAATAGCTGGAAAAATTTGAGGACATCTCATCTCTAGAAAAATAATAATAAAAATCAAATAAATTTAGTAAATTTGATAAAAACCTCATTATTACTTATTTGATATATTTTACAAACATATTTATTTCGCAAGAAGAAAATATACAAATTTGGGCAACAATTTGGTTTTAACATCAATAATGTTGCACTATGCAAGCAAAGATTTTTACAAGAATGGTGATAAATGTTTCCTTTATGAAATAAAGTTTGTGTAATAGTATGTTAATTTATGTTTAACTTTCAATTTCTATGGGCTTATTTGGGCCAAATTACGAAAATACATTTTTGAATTAATGAGAGGGGGGAATGTGACAAGGGAAAAAACCGGGAATCTGGAATTAACACCCTGCTTTAAAGTAACAAAAAAACGGATTCCGTCATCTGTAGTTTATTGGCCAATAAAGTATTAAAGATTTACAACTCAGCAATGCTATTATATTCATGGTACACCATAGAATATAAATAAAAATGTGAACATATTTTACAATCCCCGATGCCAATATCAATTTGACATAAATATTCTGTTCTTTTGAATTTATGAATAAATCGCTTTCCATTTAGCATTTGCAGCCTTAATTTCTATTGTAAAGTATAATGTGTCAAGGTCGCTTTTATTGTACAGAAAAAACTTTATCAGTGTCTCAAAAGTGGCATTCTACAGGCAATAATAATTTACAGCAGATAATTTTAATTAACTGCAAAACTGTCAAAAAAGTTTGATTAGTTTTGTTAGTATTTTCGGCAAGGACTCTATATTTCTTGGCGAAGTTTTATTGAAATATTATAACTAATGAATGCGTGAGACAAAAAATATTTGTTAACAAAAATTCTAAATATTTGTAGTAAATTAACAACTAAAGAAAATAATTAACCAGCCCAGAATTTGTTATTTGAAGGAGTCTCTAGAAAAAGATATCATTTTTAGAAATAAGTTGTGCAAAAGTTAAGCGCTCTACTATCATCACAAGTTAGGTTTAATGGTATGAAGGTTAAATATCTCACAACAATCGTACCAATTATTATTCACTATATATAATTTAATCACTATAATTTATTATTTTATTTAGAATACAAAGTTATTTTTATGGTAGGACACTAATGATAAGTTTTAATTATCAGGAATTCAATAATCTATCATATCCGGAAGCAATATCAGAAAAGACTATCTAGATAGAGGTGTCAAAATCATACTTAAACAAGGTCCAATAAAACTGTTTAATACAACTAATGTACTTACTTTTAGATATTTTTTCTATAGGAATAGTCTGTTTCAATAAAAGTCTAAGCCTTATTTAAATACAAAAATCTTTCTAGCTTTTTGCAAACTGATGCAGTTAAACACTCTTCAATTTTTTCCAATATACTGCAGGGTGGTTTTTCCTAAATTTTTTTCTACCAAAAGAGAGCGACACGAAAAAATAAGTAATAGTTTTCTTATTAACATGTTTAATAAACAATCGTAATTTTTTCTTTCAATGTTTCTATCGTTTGCAGCTTCAAATATTTTAGTTACTTCTATTTGAATATGTCAGCTACTTGAGTACACTTCGCTTTTTATAGGTCACTTTCAGATAGTGGAGAATGCAACAAGTGAGATAAAGCAGAGGTAAAATTACAGGTGAAATTTTATGTTTCAATAAGCCTGGCAAACGCAAATATCACTTAAGGGTTCTTTAGAGAAAGAAAAATCAAAGGGTTTTAGTGTGCTATAAAATCTAGACCGAGAAAAATCTTTAGTCCAGCCGCTAGGTGTTATTCGAAAGGGGGAGGGTCGGTAAGGCCGGTTTTTAGCCTAATTTATTTTTGGACCAAAAAATCTGAAAAAATCATGGTAGTATCTTATAAGTATCCCGAGTCGAT
>NC_046664.1:52391734-52399375 GCF_010883055.1 Belonocnema kinseyi
ATCGACTCGGGATACTTATAAGATACTACCATGATTTTTTCAGATTTTTTGGTCCAAAAATAAATTAGGCCAAAAACCGGCCTTACCGACCCTTCCCCTTTATTTTATTCTCTTTAACATATGTTTCCCAAGAAAGTCTTGTAAATAAAAAAAACATGTTTAATTAATTTAAGTTTGTGATGATTTTCGGCGTAGAGGATTATTGGTTTAAGCAGAATGAGACATCAAAAATATAAAATGTAAATGCGAATAACAATTTTAATAAATAGTGAAAACAACATAATAAGTGCTTTTATTCTAAAAGTAAATCATGCAAATAGACTTTACATTATCTCCTATTTTTACGTCTTTAGTTGAGAATTCAACTACTTTGTTAAAAATTCATGTATTTTGTTGAAAATTTGTCTTTTTTATCAGAAAATTAATTTCTTTCATAGAAAATTAAACTTCTCGACTTCTTAACGCATTGAAGAATTTGCCTTTATGTAAAATTTAATTGCCTTGAACATTTTCCTCTTGGTCTAAACATTTTATTCTTTTGAGAGAAAGTTAAACTATTCAGTGAAAAATTAACTTTTTGGTTGAAAATGTACTTTTCTGGATTAAAAATTCAACTGTTTTATAGAAAATTCGCCTTCTTGGCTTCTAAGTTCATAAATTCGTTTGACATTTTTAAATCCATGTTGGTTTGAAAATTCAATCGTCTTGTGGAAAATTCATAATTTTGGCTCAATAATTCAACTTTTTTGTTTAAAATTTTGTTTGTCCTGGAAATTTAACTGTTTTGTTGAACATTTTTATTTTTGGGTTAAAAGTTCTACTGTTTTAGTATAAAATTGAACTATTTGGTTAAAGTTTTTTAAAAATTTATATCTTTTGGTTGAAGGTTCAACTATTTTGTAGAGAATTCCTCTATTTGGCGGAAATTTCACAATTCAGTTTAAATTGTTGTGTCCTCTTAACTGAAAACTTTTTCTTGGTTATAAATTCAACTGTTTTATTAAAAATTCTATTTTTCTGGCTTAAAAATTCAACTGTCTTGTGAAGAAAAAAATTCTGGTGAGATATTCGATTAGTTTGGTAGAATATTCAACTGTTTTAGGAAACAACGTTTTTGTTTTGAATAAGACATTTTTTAAGATTCTAGTTTAAAGTCTTTGTAAGAAGTTTATCTTTTTCGCTTGAAAATTCAACTTTTTTGTTTAAAATTGTTCTTTTTTGCTTAAAAACTTAAAATTTTGATTGAACATTTTTCTTTTTTGGTTGAGAATCCTATTACTTTAGTAAAACATTAAACTATTTTTTGTTCTATTGAAAATGCGTATTTTTGGGTTGAAAAGTTGTATTTTTGTTTGAAAATTCAATTATTGACTAAACAACCTTTTCGGGTTAAAAATTGAACTGTTCTGTTCAAAAGTCTTTCCTTTTGGCTTAGAAGTTCAACTGTCTTGTTGAAATTTTTCTTTTTAGTTAAGCATTAAATTATTTTGGTAGGAAATTCAACTATTTGCTTTAAAAAGAACTGTTTATTCGAAAATTCATATTTTCGAGTTAAAAATTAAATTTTGTTATAGAGAATTCTTCTTTTATGGTTAAAAATGTATACATTTTGGTTAAAATTTTCTTTCTCTATTGACTGAAAAATCTTGGTCAAAAATTCAACTCTTTTATTAAGCATTCGCATTTTTGGTTGGCATACTGAAGTCACATAATAGTTTCGGGACAAAATATGCGGTTTTTCAATGGGTTTTTGACAAACCGAATTTCACCAAATAAACCAAAAGTCTTTTTTAAATAATTTTTGAGCATTAAAAATTTTAAAGATAATGCAGTTATAAAATGAAAATTATTTTCATAAAAAATGAAAATTCTAATTTTTTTGCAATCATGAAACTAGATGTGAAAATAGTCAAAAAACAAGTTTTAAAAATTTAAAACTTCTACAAAAAGTATCTAAGAACTTTTCTCTATCTTGCGTCTTTTTTGAAATTTTCGATAAAATATTAATAAAGTCGTCTATAAATTTATTTTTCTTAGAGCAATGAAATTTAATGGAAAATTTTTTATCTTGTTGATTAACACAATGATGTGTTTAATAAAATATAAGAAAACTGAATTGTTTTATGAAAAATACAACTATTGCCGATTTCATTAATATTTTATCAAGAATTTCGATTAAAACGCTAGATAGATAAAGTCCTTTACGTGGTGATCTGAAACGAAGAAGGGAAGTAGTGGAAAAAGTTTTCAAAAAAGTTAGACGTACTTTTTGAATGGCTGCTTAAATAATAAATATAAATTGAAACACCGAATCATTTACGCAACTCTAAATTTGAAAGAAACTTTTTAAATGTTTTCTAAAAATTATATAAATGAAGATCAAATTTGATTAAAAAATAAAAATATTCCATGAAAGAAGAAGCTTGATATTGAAAGGGAGACTTAGAATCATCAATGTTGAAATTACTAGTGGGTACTTGCGTGGATCGATACACACTACCCATTTTCCCGCCATTAAAAGTTTTCCGCCAAGTTCGTCTGAGCGTCAATTAAGCGCCGTTATTAATAAAACGTCTAGTGAGCAATTAATTCCGGTAACTTAACTCATTAGTGAATGTTTTCCTTATAATCAGTACAACCTCTCTTCAGACACTGATAAAATTGCATACCGCTAATGAAATCAGTTTCATTATAGTAAAAAGTAATTGATTTAATCGCCCCCTGAATAATTGAATATACTCGAGGTTCAATAAATCTATGCTAATCGAAAAAATTGATAATTTACAAGAAATTTTATAAATTATAACGAAATGCTAGACTTTGAATTATTAATTGAGATTAAAAGGGTTGGTTAGAAAATAGTACTAGAATTAAATAACAAAAAAGTTAAGTTATTAAAATTTGTAAAAGATTTTTATTTACTGTTTGAAGTAAAAAATATTTTTAATACACCAGAACTCCGACTCAGTAATCCCCAAATTTTTTATTCCTAGAATTGCTGGCCCTCGCAGTTTCTCGGGGAGCAGGGCGAGAGCCGGTAGCGACTCTCGTCTCAGAATGGTCGCTGTGCGCGAGTATTCATCGAGTATATTACGCAATATTATGCATTCCAATTGAAAACGGTTCAGACGTCCCCGAGGGTTCACATTTCGACTCTCTCGATTAAGTAAAAAGTCAGAGGCGCGGGTTCTGTGCGGAATTGTGACGTAGGGTGTTTCTGAAGTGTTTCGGAAATGCTTGATAAAATGAAAATGAGTGGTTTTTTGAAAAATAAAGTATCTAAGGACATACTTCACACTTTTCCTCTATTTCCTTCTATAATCCTGTTTTTAACAGAATATTTCTTTTTCCCCCTGTTTTCAAGAAAGTTTACATTTTTTTCGTATTTTTCGCTTGAATGTAAACTGAATTAATAGAACACTATAAGAAAAACCAACTATGTTTTCGTTTATCCTATTTTATTAAAAACTCTAACCGTATATATATGGTTCAGGATTAATATATTTTAGTTTAAAAAAAATTGCTATTCGGTTGAAAATGTAATTATTTGTTATAATTTAAACCATTTTAATCAAAACTACTATCTTTGGTTGAAAAATTAACTACTTCGTCAAAACTTAGAATATGTATTTTGTTAATAATTTATTTTATTGATTAAAGATTTAAATATTTTGTTGAAAATTAGTTTTCTTTTGGTTGAAAACTAAAAGTACTTGGTTGAAAATGATACTACGTTAAAAAAATTATTTTAATTTGTTGATGATTTAACTGTTTTATTACATATTCTATCGTTCTTGATCAGGATTACTTCTACCGTCTTCTAAAAAATTCCTCTTTTCAGCTTAAAAATGCAACTATTTGGTTGAAATTGCAACAATGTGGTGAAAATTTAACTATTTTATTGCAAATTTAATTTTTTTTCTCATAATTCCACTCGTCAGTTGTAAATTCAATACATTTGTTCAAAATTCAACTATCTTGTTAGCCTACTATTTTGTTTGAAAATTTATCTGATTTGCTGAAATTTTGTCCTTCTTGGTTTGAAGATTCATCTTTTTTTGGCGGAGAAAATCGTTGGTTCTCTTTTGTTTCAAAATTCAACAATTTGCTTGAAAGTTCATCTTTGTATTTGGAAAATTCGACTATTTGTTTGAAAGCTTATAGTTCTTGGTTTAAAAATACATATTTTCGGTTTTAAAAATCAACTTGGAAAAATTCTATTCTTCATATCTGGAAAACTCAACTCTTTCGTTGAAAATTCTTTGCGAAAAATTTAACTATTTTGGTGAAAAGTCAACATATTTCTAATGTGGAACTTGTGGACTTATATTTCATTTTTCTATTTTATTGAAAAATCTTCCTATTTCTCCTGTTTAAAGAGAATTTTGGGTAGTGAAGTCCAATAATTTCATTAAGCAAAAAAGTTTATTAGTGTTTTTTTAGCCATCTATTAAATTAAATCGAAGAAAAACTTGGACTTCAAGTTTTTAGGGGATTGTTCGTATATGTAACATTAAATTAACGTTGCGGCCCCTATCTTAAGCATTTGTTAATAAATCTTCTCTTATTTATCATGCAATTGATAGCAAAATACAGTTTTACATTTCTTAGGATTTTAACCAATTTTATTCAACAAATTAAACTCTAATATTATCAACATTAAATATTTGAACTTAATCCCTTATTATATAAAACACGTGTGTATTTTTTTCAATACAGTCTTATAATAAAAAGGCTGTCAGAAATTTGTTCAAATTAATAAAATTAATTTAGGATTTTTGTAAATTATGGGTATCAATTTTGGTTATCTTAAGAGTAAATTTTTTTGTCAATTAAGGCCCCGAGATCTTCATTCCTCAAGTGGATTGCATTTTTCATGCATGTGACACTCTAAATGACCAATTGAGAAGAAAGTGAATTAAACTTGACAATTCCAGTTTTATGATCCTTTTGTGCAATATCTTTGAAAATTATAAGCACAGCAGTTTTTTGGTCATTTGTTTTTTAAATGTTCATATTTCTTATAAAACAAACAAAAAATTTTCTTAAAAATGCCAGGAAAATACCGAAATTAGAGAAAAAATCAGTAGATATTGATTTTTGTAATTATCATCTCGATGATAATGTGGATATTTTCGAATTTTTCGTATGTCAAGTTCAATCTTTGGAAAAAACGGTGCATCTTTTTTGTAATTTTAATCATAAGCTAGAACAATTCCATAGAAATTTAAATTCAAAATGAGCCAAAGGTAATAGCAGAATGTTCAATATTTCAAGGGATAGATTTTAATAATTTACAAACTTTCTGAATTTCCATTTTCTTCATAACATTTTTTTTTAATTTGGATTATGTTATTTAACTGAAAATATTTAACCATTATTTACCTTAAGAGAAAAAAATCAATAAAAACGTCTATTTAATTTAAAAAAAAAGAATGTTTTCATTGCAATTGTGCTTCGAGCGGCCCCTAAATATCTGAATAATATTCGTAAAAAGATTAGTGCATTTTCTCATTATTGGAAATACTTTCTAAGGATATTATCTTAAAATAAGAAGAGGATTTTTAAACTACAAATTATTATTACTAAATTAATGTGTCTTTATGTTAATTCCTTTGTGATAATAATCGAGAATTGAATTTTTTCTTTAAAATAGCATTTTAGTTGTTTGAAATGATTTTCCAGTATATTGAAAGAAAAATGAATAAATGTTTTTTTAGAGGGTTTCTTGTATAAGGGAAGGGCAGTGATAGATAATAGAATTAAGGTTAAATCCTTTCTATTGATCCTACTCATTATTCTATGCTAGTTTTAACTTCAATTCTGTTAGGGTAGTCCTTTTAGAAAAATGCTGCATTTTTATTTAATTACTAAAAGGAAATTGAAATATTCCAGTTTTTGATACAAATTGATATGTTTTAGTTTAAAACTCAAATATTTGGTTCAAAATGGATTTTTTTCAGTTGAAAATTTGAGGAAATTCTTAATAATTCAGGTATTTTATAGATGACTCAACTATTTTCGTAGATAATTAACCTTCTTGCTTGAAAAATAAACATTTAGTTACAAATTTAACTCTGATTCAAAATAGAACTGTTTTGCACAAATTCCGTTTTTTTCTTTTTTTTTCAGAATTCATTTTCTTCATTGAAAATGTACTTTTTTCACTTTTGATTAAAAATTTATATTTTTGATTGGAAATTGGTCTTTTTGGACTAAAGTTCATCATCATTGGTTAATAGTATAACTGCTACTTAGTTTAAAGTTGAACTACTTTATAAAAATATAAATTTTTTTTTGAAGATTCAGCATTTTAGTTTAAAATTAAAATATTTGGCCGAGAATCAACTTTTTTGTAGAAAATAAATATTGTTGGATTGAAATTAAGCTGTTTTGTAGAACAAATTCGTTTTTTGACTTGAAAATTCAACAATTAGGCATAAAATTAATCTATTACGTTAAATATTAACTTTTCTGTAGATAATTAATATGTTTGGTTAAAAATATTTCCTTCATGAGTTAGACATTCATCTATTTTCTAGAATGTTCACATATTTTGTTAAAAATTCACCTGGTGGACTAGGGTGAGTGATACAGCGGCTGAATAGTCACCAGTGAATGAACACTAAAGCGAAAAATATATAAATATAACCTTTGAAAGTTAATGTCTTTATGAATTTCTATATATTTGAAATCTTGAAGCAATTTTGAAGAGTTTGTTATACAATTCATTGCAGTAAATTCTTGTAAATAATTTAAAAAATTTCTTGAATGTGAAGCATCATCGATTATGGTGAATGATGGTGAGAAAGTCATCGACCACTATGACGTACGTGTCTAAGGAACTCCTTGTTTACACTGCTTTTACAAAAAAATTCTTTACCTTTTCTGTATCAAAGTTGTGCTGTTATAGTTGTAAGATATTATTATTCAATTTCCCACAGGGTTTTTTTTCACAAAAAGTATGTTTTTTTATTAATAAATGAGTGTTCATCTACTGGATCTTTAAATTGCCCGTGTTTCAGTGAACGAACGCTGTGTTCATTTATTGGAGCAAAACTGTCACCCCGCAGGTCCAGTGAATGAACAGCAGGTTACGGAGACCTGGCTGTTGTTTAATATTATTATATTATATATTATATATTATTATTATTATTATTACACCAGTAAGCCATTTCCCTTTCGGGGTAGGCGTGACTCACACGGCAGGGGAAAGGAGTAGTGTGTGGAAGGGATAGAGATTTTTCACATTGATCCAGAATTCTCGTGCTATTTAAGTAAATAGCACGTTCGTTCCGTAACACTGCTCTGACGCAGGTTGCTGATCAATCTCTCTAGCAATCACCCCAAGCGAAGAACCTCACGACGTCGTTATGTAAGGTTCCCCACTTGGGTCCATTAATAGCCAAGGTCTTTGTTTCATGCGTCATTCACTCTACTGACACTCTTTTTATTAACTATTTTCCGGCATACCTTCCTGTCCTGGCATACTTCTCTAGCTTCTTTTATCTCCATGCATTTTTTCATGCAGACTCTCGCGTTTCTGTGACTTCTTATGTCTCTTCTAAGTAGGGTCTCATTCACACATTCTAACCATTCTTTTCGCGGTCTACCTCTGGGAACGTTGCCATTTACTTTACC
>NC_046664.1:52399475-52430306 GCF_010883055.1 Belonocnema kinseyi
ATCTGCGAACGCTAACCCTCGTACCCTTACTGTTTCGAGATCCACACCCTCTTCGTCGAAGAGAGCCATTCTTAAACACGTGTCCATAAATAATATAAATAATCATGAAGACATAACGCATCTTTGTCTAACTCCTTGAATAATATCGAAACAGTCACTTAGTTTCCCATTCACTCTTACACTCGCTTTACTACCTGTATATATTGTTTTTATAGCTTGTAGGATCCATCCATTGACTCCATACTCTTTCAGAACTTCCGAAAGTATACTTCTATCTACCTTGTCAAAAGATCCGTACATGACCTTCCTGGCATAAACCCACTTTGGACTTCCCAAATATTTGTTTCTGTTATTTTCATTACCCTACGAATAAGTATTTTTGAATATATTTTACTTACGGTGCTTAATAAACTAATCCCTCTGTAATTTTTGCACTCGCTTTTATCTCCCTTTCTCTTGTATATTGGTACGATAATCGCTTCTTTGCAATCGTCTGGGACGTCTCCCATCTCGAAACATAAATTTATCAATTCGCAAACTCTATGTGGTATGTACTCGCCACCGTGTTTAAGCATTTCAGCGTTAATACCGTCTACTCCGGCAGCCTTACCGTTCTTCAAGTTCTTAATTATATCCCTAACCTCAGTGACACAGACTTTTTCAATTGAGTTTTCCAACGCATCTTGTTCAACATCGCAGTTGTGGTGTCCTATAGCTTCATTTCCGAATTGTCTCCTAAAATAGTCTCTGAAAGCCTCTAGTATTCCATCTGCATCATATACCATTTCCCCCTACAATTTGTCATCTTGACAATTTCTATACTTTTGTTTCCTTTCATTTTTTTATAAAGTAGTTTCCTGCTTCCTTCAAAGTCGTTTTGTATTTTTATCTCTTCTTCTGCTCTAATTGTATCTTTACTTTCTTTAACTAATCGTTTAAGTATCCTGTTTTCGCGTCTATAATCATTTCTACGTCTACTTATTTCCTCATTGCTAAGACCTGCGAAGTTCAAAGTTCTCTTGTACGCTTCTCTTTTTGCTTTTTGGGCAACCTGAATTTCATCATTCCACCACGCATCACCAGACATTCTTCCTACAACTGCGGTACCACACACTTCGATCGTCTATCTAACAAGGATATCCCGTAACATTGTCCAGGCGCCCTCTAAATCTTTGTTTTTTATACGGTCCTCTCATGTTGCTCATGTTAATTTTTGAGATCAGAAGGTAATGATCAGTATTGCATTCAGGACCCCTCATGACTCTTGTATCTTTGACTGACTCTCTTAGTCTTTCATCCGCAACAACAAAGTCAAGTATATTGCGGCTATTTCCTTTAGACCAGGTGTACATGTGGATCATTTTATGCCTAAACCAAGTATTTGTAATAAACAGACCCCTTTCTAAGCATAGACCAACTAATTTATCTCCGTTATAGTTTGTTCTTGGATCCCCAAAATTACCTAATACTCTTTCTGTATCCTGATTTTGGACGCCCACCCAACCGTTCATGTCTCCTAGTAGAATTATTCTTTCCCCATGTTCGCAGATGTTTATTGTGTCATTTAAAGTGTCCCAGAAGGCGTCTTTTACTTCTCTAGTATCACTATCAACCGGCGCGTAGCATGCCATAATAAATATTCTTCTGATTCCTACTTTCATTCTAGCCCACAGCAGCCTGGGAGACACGAAGCCATGGTCTCCGAGATGCTGCTTTGCTCTTTCATTCAAAATGAGACCTACTCCTTGTTTACCATGCGATTAACAGTCTAGTCCTGACCATATTTCAAATCCGCCTTTCAACACGCCGTTTTTTATGTCTGTAGTTTCGCATCCCTTTTTCTTTGTTTCGGGCACACATAAAATATCTAGTTTCTTCACGTCCATAGTTTCACGAAATTTTTTTACCTTGAGATCATTTACTCTCCTAGCATTCCAAACACCTAGTCTACATTCGTCGCCTGAAACATGACCTTTAGATTTTCCGTGTGCATGCCTTTTGTCATTAAAAGTTTCAGTCCTTTCCGAGGCTATTTTGTATTTTCTATTATTCATTGTTTAGATTATACGCCCAACTAACAACTTTATGCAATAAGTTTATTTTCTGAGTCGAAATCATGTCATTATTAAGTTATCAAATCGTCGTATGGTGGAGATTGTAGTTCTAACGTCAGTCCCACTAAAAACTTCAGTTAATAAGGGAGGGTTGGGAGAGGGAGGGAAGTAGAACTGGAACCGAGAGAGTCGTCTTGGGTTTGTGCGTTACATATAAATAAGTTTGTTTCAATTAATGTGACTATAAATATCGAAGCTATAAATATAAATATAAAATACAAATAGTTATAGTTTAAATGTATATTTTTTTTTGTTAGAACATCAAAAAAGGACGCACGAACTAAATTAAAGGTAAGGCGACTTTGAGGTTAGAAATTTAATGCTTTTTTGCATTTAGAAAACGTTTTTTAACTATAAAAAACATTAATTTGTGCTAGGTACTACTGCGTACAAGAAAATATATATTTATAAAAGAATTTCCATTTTTACAACACTGTGATTTATAATTGTATTTGCTGATTTAACCTAAAGCAACATAGTAATGTGCTGTATTACAAATGTTATGTGTACTAGAAATCGCAGTTTTCTATTGTATTCACTAGATAAGAGTTATCTATTTTTAAACGAAAAGTTGTATTTTTTGTAAGGTTAACAGAACTGATAGAAATGTTTTAAAAATAAATATTGCAATAAAAAATTAGGAAAAGTTAACCTAGTTCTGTGTTCAACTTTTGTATTCCCTCCTTTCTTTTTATCTAAATGTCTTGTGGTTTTTATCGAAATAGTATATTGAATAAATTTCGCAACGCTTTCTAATACTTTACATTATTTAATTGCTCATTTTGTAATGTACCCATGGAATTTTATGATGAATTTTCAATCTAAAGAACGAGTTTTTAACAAAAATGTTCAATTTTCGACCAAAAATATGCCATCAACAAAGAATTTAAATTTTCAACCAAATAGTTCATCTTTAGACAAAATAGATAAATTTATACTGAAATAACTGAAGTTTTAACCTAAAAAGAAAAATTTTCCCTCACGAAAATTAATTATCTACCAAAAAAGTAATTTTTATCCAAATACATGAATTTGAAACTAATTATTTAAATTTCAAAGAGAACAAAAAAAGATATTAAAAATACTGCAAAGATAATAAAAAATAATAGAAAATGGAATCTTTCGATTTTTTTATTTTAAAAATTATTTTCCGATAAAAAAAAAAGAAAGAATTTCCAATAAGGTTAATTGAAACAGAACAAATTTAATTTTTAAGAAAATAGATGAATCCTCACCCAAATAGATTCACCAAAGTAGTTCGAATTCCAACAAAGTAGTTGAATTTTTAACTAATTTTTAATTAATTTTCAAACAAGAATATTCTCGTTTCACTAAAAAAGACGAATTTTCAAATAAATAGTTGAATTTTTAATTAAACAATTTAGTTTTTAACGAAATATTTGAATTTTTAACGAAAAATATAAATTTGCAATAAAAAGTTCATTGAACGTGCAAAATGATGAACGTTCAGTACTACAAATGATTTTTTAAGAAAAAGTATAATAGTAATAATAATTGATATTTAAACCAAAAAAGGTCTTAATTTTGAATAAATTTATTCAATCCTTAACCAAAATAAACTGATTTTCAGACAAAAAAGAGAAATTTTTGACCAAAACTTTGAATTTACAACCCATTGATATGCATTTTCTACCGAAATAATAATATTTTTAACCCAAAAAAAGAAGGGAATTTTCGACTAAAATAGATCAATTTTTTAACAAAAATGGAATAGCTACATCTTCGGTCAACAAATTTATTTTTAACAAAATAGTTAAATTACGCAATGAAATCAAGTCTTAACTGAAATAATCAATCTTCAACATGAAAAAGTGAAATTTTAATTCAATATTTGAATTCTTAATCCAAAACATACATTTTCTGCCAGAAAACGACCAATTTTCAACAACTAGATGAATTTTAAACCGGAAAGATTAAAATTCTATAAAAAAAGATGAATAAGAAATGGAATAGTTAAATTTTCAGTTTAAATAATTTATTTTTATTTTTGAAAATCTATAAATTTCTATCAAAAAACGAATTTTTAACCAAAAAGATTAATACTGTACCACAAAAGACAGAGTTTTAACAAAATAAAAGGATTTTCGAACCAAAATATAAATTTCCTACTTTATTGTAAAATTATAACTGCTAAATCTAGAAAGGTTAATATATTCCTTTAGTGCAAAAGGTAATTAAAATTTTATATTACAAGAAAAAATATTTTAACTTTTTTCTTATTTTTGGATTTTAAATATAATGGGCTTATTTTTGCATGAAAACTGAGTAAAAATTATTATGAAATTTTTGTTTAAAATGAGAATGGTGTAATCTACAGAAGTCTTTGTATATTTGAACAAAAAAAGCACATTTTTCACAGTAAATGATGTTGAGACATTTTTATAATCGCCGATTCTGCTCAGGTAGTAATGGGGTGATGCTGGCATAATTTAAATAATTAAAAACCGTTTTAAAAATAAGAGCCTAAAATTTTTAGAACAATTGTTGGAAATAATTTTGTATTGGGACTTCGTGGAAAAAAACTTAGATGGTAACATGAAACAATATCCACTAGGGTATATCGAAAAAACAAAATGTTTTTTATACGAAGTTCTAATAGCAATGAAAACTTTTGTTTATGGAGTCAAAAACTCTCCCCTAAAGTTCCATAAAAAAATCCTTCAGTCTCTGCATCGTGTTGACATTAAAATTATTTTTATTGACTTTGAATTACCAGAACATATTTAAAAGTGACAAATTGCTCTTTATTTGACAATATAATTAATTTTCGGTATATTAATTATCAGAAAAAATAGTTGAAAGAAATTATGTTTGTACCTACATAGCAAAAATGATTTTAATTAATTAATTATTTATTGCCATTAAGAATGAAATAGTTCAAATTTCAGTAAAAAAATTTGTACTTATTAAAACAAAAATAATTTTAAATTAAATCATATAAGATTTTCTGTTTGAAACTTTAACATAATGTTAGAAAATGCACCAAGTTTCTTTCCTAAAGAAAGGGCCATTCATGCTTGCGTAGCGCGACAAATTATTTAGTAAAAGTAAAAATCTCATACTTGACCAAACAGCATTTTTTCAAGATGTTTTATTCATTACGAAAGTGCTTTTTAAAATATTCACCTTTGAAATAAGCGACAGGCTCTCCGACATCGATAACCCGCAGACGTATAAAAATCGCATTTCTCAATGCCAGGATCATTCGCGGTGAAAATATTCCGAATAAAAATTTGCTTGCATATTATAAGACCCCATAACATAGACCTGCGCTGATTTTCCTATAAAACTTTACAACAGGGTTTATTACAACTTTTATTTGCCGATCTATTTTCCAATGGTGATTTAATTTTACTCCCTCTCCTTTACTCCCTCCCTTTTTAGAACTTTCTTCATTCCATTTATTTCAATTTCACTAACATTTTATGATTTGAGCAACGATGGCTAGCAAAAGATTGAAAGCGAAAGGCAGAGAAGAACTATCAATAAATGAAAAAAAGAAGGGACATTATTTCTCGATGTTAGAAGAAGTGGTAGCGATAAATTGGCGAAGCACCCCCATTCGGAGAAATTTTCTTTCAAAGTTACGAATCTATTACCCTTCGGATTTGGATCACAAGATAAAAGAAAATTTCAGGGATCACAGACCGTCCCCTTTTTCTCCAATGATCCGTCTTAAATTGGAAAAATAAAAAAAAACTATAATTTTCATCAAATTTTTTGTCATACTGAGTTTTGAATTCAAATATTTTCTAAATGATCTTTTATGGGAACTATTCACGAACAAAGTAGATATCGTGAGATGAATTTTCAAACAAAAAAAATATGAATTTTTAACAGAAAATGTTATAGTTTATATTTCTAATAAAAAAGACGAATTTGAAAGAAAATAGTACAATTTTCAACCAAAGAATATTTTTTTATATTTTAAACAAAAATGTTAATTTTCAACCAAGTCGTTTATTTGTTTAGCGTAAAATATACATTTCAAATAAATGTTCATTTACAACCAAATAACGGAATATTCATCAAAATATTTAAATTATCAACCAAACAATAAAATTCTTAACAATAAAAGATGAATGCTCAACCAAAAATATAATAGTTTTTATTTAATTAAAACAACTTTTAAATTTAAATTGAGAATAGTTAAATTCAACCAACAGAAATTTTTAACAAAAATGTTAATTTCAAACAAATAGTTGAATTTTGTACTAAAATCATTAACTTTTCAAGACAATTTTTTAATTTTCAAGAAAATAATAAAATTTTTTACCCTAAGAAATACAGGTATTTCGAAGTAATCCAAGTAATCAAATTGGAATCTAGAATGATCTAAAAATTTAACCATTGAAAATTCATCTATTTAGTTGAAATTTCATTGTTTTCCTTAAAAAATTATCTTTTTCGTTAAAAAGTAAACTATTTGTTAAAAGTTCAACCGTTAGCTGAAAATTAAGATATTTTGTTAAAAATTCGTCTTTTGATCGAAAATACTTCTTTTTTTTTAAAGATTCAACTACTTAATTAAAAATTCATTTATTCGGTTGAAAATTAATCTAATTTGTTGAAAACTAAACAATTTTATTAAAAAGTGTTCTTTAATGCTAAAAAGTCCAATTTTTTAGATTTTATATTAAAATCTGTTTTTTTTTTTGAAATATCAGCTATTATATTTTATGTTGAGAATCTATCTCTTCTGCTAAAAATGCATCCAAAAGACAAGTTTTTTTAAAAGTGTCCTTTTTTGGAAAGCTGATTTTTGAACTGAAAATTTAACCATTTGACATTAGAGATGCATAATTTCAGTTGAGTAATCATCTCTGGTTTAAAATTTAACTAGTTTGTTAAAAATTCTTTTTTTTTCTTTTTGAAAATTAATTTTTCGTCTGAAAAATTAACTAAGTAATCCGTTTATGGTGGAAAATTTATCTGACTGACTAATCCAATATAATTTGAAGGGAATTTCACCTAAACTGGTCCGCATTTTTAAAAGTTGTTCCCCGCGCGCCACGCTTTTATTTTTAGTCAATTATTTTGTTGTTTAAACCTTGTCTCAAGTGAACCCGATTTTTTATCATAACTGCGGAACAAATTCAGGAGCATTATAAAAATAAAGTTATTATTATTATAAATCAGAAAAAATTAATTGTTTAAATAATTAATTTTTGTCACAGGCTTAAGATGGTTACTGTCCAACATATCGAAGGCATTTTTGAAGTTGGATTTTTATTTTTGATTATTTAACACGGGGCTGTTTCGGTATAAATCATCTGTCCCGGACGCATTTTTAGTATGCAATCAAGTGATCTGAAGAGAGGAGTGTGCCCCGACATATTGGAAAAAGCCTGGTTTTTACCCCATCATTGACGGAGTGTTTTGCAATCAAGTACACAATGGAGGGACCTAAAGCTTAAGGTGAGTTCCGAACTACCAGATGCTCGGTAAAGGTACATAGAAAAATTTCCAGAGGTACCGGTTCAGGGATCGAACCCCGGACCCCCGTTTTACAAAGTGGATTATGTTTTAGTATATTTTATTAACAGATAGTTTAAAACAAAATTATATTTTTTATTTAAGATTAATTTGCGTTTGGTAGACTAGCAGGGGGGAAATTAATGACATTGAAAAACTTTTATTTAAATTCTGACTAGAGTTCTATGGAAAATGTTTTTAAATGTACATAATTAGAGATAATCATTTGCAATCCCAGAAGAATCCCGATTCAATGTTTACAGTCTTACCAGCCACGCTCACTTTGGGACCTTGAAACGTCACATCCTGTAAAAAACTGAACCAATCAGAATGGTATGCAGTTGCTCTATTGACTAATGAAGTATTCAGCTGGCAACTGAATACGTCATTTGTGACCTTCCACATGTCGAATTTTGGCACATTCGCACTGCTATGCTTTAGAAATCCCTGTTTTAGTGAAATTCCGGGCACTTTGATGACCCTTTTGGGGCCTTCTTTATACTTCTTAACATGTTTTAAATGATAAACTTAAAATAGGTTATTTTCGCTTCAATCACTAGCAACCGTATTAATTTCCACATTAAGGCCATATAACGAGTGGGTCACGTGAACAGATTCCTACCTTACCCTCACCTTTTTTCTTTCCCCACTTATTTTCACACGAACCGCCATATCGAGTTGAAAATTTGGGATAATAAATAAGAAGCACTAAGGAAGGTGGGTCTGGTCCTAAATTTTAATAATTAAGAAAAAAAAATATTAACAAAAAACTGTTTTCATAATTATACAAATTTAGGAACAGACTCACCATTCTTAGTGCTTCTTGTTTAGTATCAAAAATTTTCAACTCGTTGAAGCATTTCGTGTGACAATAAGTTAAGAAATCAAAAAAAGTGGCGGTATGGTAGGAATCTGGTCACGTGACCCAATCATCACATGGCCTCAAGTGAACTAATCAGACTGATGATGACTTGCTACCCAGGCCTAATCAGAATGCCTCATCCTCCCGCAAAATTTAAAACTATACTTTTTAAACAGAAAGAAGAATATTCAAAGCTAATTAAAAAAAAACTTCTTTAATTAATTATATTCGATTTTTAGTAATCTTCAAATTTCACTAGGAAAGAAGTAAATTTAGAAATATGCAACAATCCAATTTCTCTTTTTCCTTGGAGTTTTTAGTTTCTTTCTTTCTTGAATAAAAAAATCTTTGCTGTGGTAGATGAAGTATCGATTTGCTTGATTTGACGAAACTTTTGGTTGGGCCAATAAAAATATTTTATTGAACCAACGGACATTCGTTTGATTTAACTAAATTTTCATGTATATTTGAACAAATATTCCTTCAAATAAAAAAAAAAAATTGAGTGTATATTAAATCCTTAGACTTGGTGATAACTTGCCCGCGCCACACAAATTATTTTTGACGGTGGAACAGAATGCGCACTAGGGGGATTCCCCGGATTCTATCCAATAAGAAAATCCAAGTTTTTAAATTAAACTTTCGTTATTTTTTTATTCAAAAGTCTACTGTTCTATTTTTGATTCAGAATTTATCTATTTTAATTCAAAAGTCTAATATTTTGTTAAAAATATAATTATTTTTGACAAATTTAAATAACTTGTAAGCAATTTTTTGTTAAAAATTCATTTTACTGGTTCCAAACTTAACTAATTTCAGATAAAAGTAATCGTTTTTAGTTAAAAATTAAATTATAAGATTTTGGGTTAAAAATTCATCTTTTTAGTTCAAAATAAGAGTACTTGGATGTCGTTTATATATTATGTAACACATTTAGAGGCGAGGGGGTATTCAAGAAAATCTGTTATGGTCCTATTACGAAAGTGGAGGGAGTGGGGGAAAAATGTTACGCAACATTTTTTTCAGTGTAATAATTACAACAAATTATAATTTGGAAAATTTACGAATTTTTTTTAAACTCTAACTCTTTTGTTAATCATTCATTTTAATTTCAATTTTGAAGAATCGCCTATTTAGTTGAAAATCCAACTATTTCATTAAAAGTTGAACTACTTTGTTAAAAACTGGTTTTATTGGTTGAAATATCACTATTTTGTAGAAAATTTATTACTTTGGTATAGAATTAAATTACTTAAGTAAAAATTCATCTTTTTTCCGCAGAAAATTGATTATTTTTTCTTGGTTCAAAATGTGTCTTTCTACGCAGAAAATTCATTTTTAAGCTTGAAAATTTAATTACTTGATTGCAATTTAAAAAATTGGTTAAAATATAATTTGCTTAGTTGAAAACTTATCTCTTTGGTAAATAATATGTTTTAAATTCAAGTTTAACCATTGAATTTGTTGTTAAAAATGGATATTTTTTGGTTGAAAATTAAACTATATGGATGAAAATAAATATTTTCAACGTAAGGAGTCAACCGTTTGATATTAATTCTTCTTTATTCGTTGAAAATTACTTTTTTGTTGTAAATTAATATTTTCAAGTTTACATATTATCTTTTTTGATTGGAAATTCATAAAAATGGTTTAATTTTTTTCATGGACTGAAAAATCGTTCTTAGTTGAAAATTCAACTTTTTGTTTAAAAATTCTCTTTTTGTTAAAAAATTATTCTCTTTAGGTACAATTTTCTTTTTTTTATTTTAACTATAACTGATTGATTGCAAATTCATCAGTTTTGGTTGGGGATACAACGATGTTGTTGAAAATATTTCTTTTCGGACTAAAAATGAATCTTTTTGCGTAGAAAATTCATCGCTATTGGTTGAAAATGATCTTTTTGGGAAATTCAACGCTCTTTAAGTAAAAATTCGTCATTTTTCAGTCAAAACTGTAAGTAATTTTTTTATTAAAAATAAAACGGCTTTTGGCTGCAGTTTAATATTTTATGCTGTTTTAAAATTTCACCATTTGTTTGAACAGCAAAGCATTTGATTCAAGAATGAACTATTTTGTTGAAAATGTAATTATTTTGTTCAGACTGGAACTGCCTTGTCAAACATTCGATTTTTAGATTGACAATTCATCCTTTTTGGTAGAAAAGTTTTTGGTTGAAATTCATTCTTCCTTTTTGATAATTGAGCTGTCTTCTAAAAAAGTCACTTATTTTGCTTAGAGATTCAACTATTTTGTTAAATATACAATTTTTCCTGCTGATTTTTTTTAATTCGAAAATTTGGTAATTAATTCATCTTTGTAGGTAGAAGATTCGTTTAATTAGATTGAAATTTCAACTACTTGGTTCTAAATGCACCTGATTAGGCTATTTTTTTGTTTAACTTAACTATATAGTTGAAAATGCAATATAGTTCGACTTCAAATCTTTTTATACAAAATAATTCTTTTTTGACGGATTCTAATCATTCTTAGTTGTCTTTATAGAAAACTTTGACATAAACCTTAGATATGATAAAAATATGCTCTGATTTTTCTTTTTGAGAATTATTGAATTTCACTTAAAACGTTCATTATTTCACTTTTAATGTGTTCGATATGTACCCTCACAAGGCCCCGGGTAGTTTCATACTTTTCTTAGAACATGTTCTTCGAAAAGTATGACGTGTTCTTTACCTATGGATACTTATAGAATTAGCTCAAGCGAATGAACAATTGCAACTCAGTTACACTTTGTTTGTGACCATTGGCAAAGAGCAATAAACTCTACATATTACAAAACTCTACCACAAATTAACTCGTTCGATCAAGTACTAAATTTCTAAAGAGAAATTTTTCACAATTAATCTAATTTTGGACTATTTTTACTTCCAGAGGTGGATCAGTTTTTTTTCAAGTTACAAGATTAAGTAACTTCAAGTTATCTGAAAATTTCCTTTTTTACTTTCTTGATTTTACAACCTGAAATCAAAATGACCTTGATAATAATTCCATTAAAATTAGTTAAAGCAAATAAGAAATTTGCATTGAATTTCGGAAAATGAACAACGATTTATTTTTAGAATAAAATTCAAATTGACGAGTTTCGTTGACGTAATGTTCATTAGCCATTAAAAATTATTTTCCATATTGAGTTTCAAGTCAAATTTATGACTTACGTCTTCAAATCTAACAATTGTAACTTAATAATGGTTCAAAGAAATTCAATAAAATTTGTCTAGATTTAAAACTGTATTATAAAATGCAGTTGACTTATTCAAGTTTCAGGGCCCACACTTTTTTTTGCATTTTAAACCAAATAAATTATTTTTTTTTAAAAATAATTAAATGTTCTACTAAGAAAAATTTTTCAGTCACTTTAAAACAAAAACAGTATCATTTTTAACCTGGAAATATGATTTTTTTATGGGAAGAAATGAAATAACAAAGCAAAAAGAACAGTTTTGAACAAAAGAGTTAAATTTTTAAGCCAAAAAGATTAATTTATAATTACAAAGTTACTTTTAAAACAAACAGTT
The DNA here is from genome assembly GCF_010883055.1 of Belonocnema kinseyi. Taxonomy (NCBI): domain Eukaryota; kingdom Metazoa; phylum Arthropoda; class Insecta; order Hymenoptera; family Cynipidae; genus Belonocnema; species Belonocnema kinseyi. The sequence goes on from NC_046664.1 coordinate 52,411,484, forward strand.
TCACTTTCTATCAAAACAATTAAATTTTTGTGACAAAAATATTCATTTGCACCCAAAAAGATCATTTTTAGTTGAGACTGAAATAGATAAATTTTCAGGAGAAAACATAATAGTTGATATTATTTCAACAAAACAAAAAACATTTTAATTTAAAATCATACATTTGTATTCAACTAAAAAATCCTCAACCAATTCAGATTAATTAATTCATTAATTTAAAAAGACACATTTTCTAAAAAAAAACAGTTGCATTTTCGAAACGAAAAGATTAATTTTCAACAAAAAAGTTATTTTTAAACCGAACATTTGAACTTTGTGCCAAAAATTAAAATTATAACAACATTTAGGAACTTCTCACCAAAATAGATGAACTCTCGACGGAAAATGTAAAAGGTAATATTACTTCAACTAAAACTAATTTGGTTTAACAATTATCTCAGTTGAATTTGACTAGATCAGAATAATTTTGTACCATATTAGTTTGATTTTAATTCTAAAAAAAATTTGTTTACAATAAAAAAAATTGAAACTATTACTCTGAATTTTGGGACCAAGAATGAAAAAAATTCAACTAATTTGTTGAATTTTCAAGCAAAAATTACGACTTTTCTGCAAAACAGTAGCATTTTCAAGCCAAAAGGAGGAGTTATAAACAATACAATTACTTTTTAACCAAATACTTAGACTTTATACCAGAATAGTTAAATTTTTGACAAATTACATAAATTTTTAACCAAAAAGTTGAATTTTAATCTCAAAAATATTCATCTTAAAAAAGATATAATTTTCCAAAAATGAGTAGAATTTTCTGCTAGTACTAAACCAAAAAGACACATTTTCGACAAAAGATTTGAATTTCCAAACAAAAAAGTTAGCTTTCAACCGAGTAGTTTAATTTTCAATATAAAATAAAAACGAATTTAAAACAATATAGTTCAATTTTCATCCAAACAGATGAATTTTCTTCCAAAATGTTGAATCTTTAAGCACAATACTGAATTTTAAATAAAGTAGTTCGACTTTCAACTATGTAGTTCATTTTCAAACAAGAAATACAAATTTTCATCAAAATATCCTCTACATGATTTTTTTTACCAAAAAAGATCAATTTTCAAGCTAAACACAACACTTATATACAAAAGAATTGAATTTTTAAACCGTAATGATTAATTTTCAACTAAAATATTTGTTATTTCGTAACCATCTAGTTAAACTTAAACCAAAATAGTTTTCGTCATTTGACAAAAAAACATCACAACAACGAGTAAAGGTAAAAATAAGTATCTGTTTATAATAAGTGTTTAAATGCTTGCAATAGAGCAGCTATATTTAACTAATCTTAATCTTACAAAAATTTGTAAAATCTTTGATTTTAGACAACTAAGCATTGCAAATTACGGAAAAGTGACTCTGGATCAGTAACTTGTTTATAACATTATAAAAAGATTTTTTTACTCCAAAACATTATAAATTATTTCTAACTATAGTTGCATAGTTATTATCTTGTTTTAAGACCAGTTTAAAAAAATTTATCAACATTTAAAACAGTGTCATAAATGAGAACTTACATCGAATTTGCTTTCATAGCTATACTTTAAAATTTTTATTTACAAGTCTTTTTGACGACAATGAATCAATTTAATTCCTTTTGCAATTATTTTTTTCACTATTCAAATGTTAGCGGATAAAAACTTAGCTTATTGTTATTAATTTATATGCACTGGTTGCAAAATGATTTTTTTTTAATGAATTTTTTGTATCAGGAAATAAAAAATTTGGTTGAAATTTTTCGTTTAGATATAATCTCAGATAATTCTGGATCTAGTTAAATGCAATTTATTTACAAGCTGTAGGTTAAGTTGAATTATTTTACATCTTCGGGATAGAAATATTTGCAACACTTTACTTTTCAAAAATATTTTCACATAAACATTATAGAGAAGGCATGTAACCACAATGTTAACAAGGGACTAAAAATGACATAAGGTTAAAGCTTCTTTTGTATAAACATGCATGCTTGTCGAGAAGACTTGTCACACCCTATAAAATGAAAGAGTGATTTCTGTTTACGTTTGCTGATTATGCGATTCTAAGAATTTTCTAAAGAATAATTTTCCTCTTGAACTGAAGGGAAAGTTCATAAAATAGAAAAAGTCTCTTTGGTATTGAATGCTTTGTCCTTTGTCTGGCATTAGATGACATTTCACTGCAGTTTCTGTGACGATTCTTTTCTGCAACTATTCTTTCATTGCAGTGCCAATATCAGAGCCAACGACAATTTGTCGATTCGATTGATGACGTTCAACGTTTGCTAAATTTAGATCACAGAAAAGAAACTGTCTAATAAGTTTCTCTAATTTAATTTGGGAAAATCGATATTTAATACATTCTATCAGAAGTAACAGAAATTGATGTAATTATGGTAGGATGTCCAAAAAAAGTGATTTTTTAAATTTTGTAAACGCTATACATTAAATTCCTTCTTTTTTGTGAAAAATACTGCTATAATAAATGTAATTATTTTTTAATTCACAAAAATTTCAGGATAAAACATTCTTTTATACCCAGTAAGTATTTTTATTGATTGGAAAATAGACCTATAATTTTACAGAAGCAACTCTGAAATGGTACCTAAACATTTTTTTAAAAATATTATTCGTTACAGCAGTATTTTTTAAAAAAGAAAAAATTTAGAGGGTAGCGTTTGGAAAATAAAAAAATTCAAGTTTTTACTGGGCACCCCCGATACTGAAAATATTGATACAGTGAAACCCTTCAATACCCCTCCCTTCTATAGCCCTTCCGAGAATTGATGCCGCACCGCAGGTAGATGTAACAGGAGCTGTGCGGAGTCTGCGGTTGTCACTCAGGCAACCACTCAGGCGTGAACAAACAAAAGCGGAGCGGGATATCATTAGTTAGTTCTCACCCACCGTCAGCCCCAAAAATCTGCGCTATAGAAGAGTTTCACTGTGGTATGCTAAAAAATTCAATTTAGAATTGGTATAATTTTGCATGACTTTCAGTTTGTTTAATTTATAAAACTAGAACGCATAAAGTAACTTCTAAAAATTTATCAATTTTAAAGCCACTAAAATAGTTTAATTGAGAAAAGGCAGTTGTATATAAGTATTCACCATAATTTAATTTCTCTTTTTCTTTTTGACAATTCGAATCAGTATTTTGTTTTGTTTTAATTATTACATGAAACGTGATTAAATATGGCTTGTTTAAGTAAAACTCGTTTTGAAAAAATATTGTTCTTGTAGACCTAATCTAAAAAATTGTTTAAAAATGTAATTATTCCTGTTCTTGAGTTTAGCGATTCATTCTTTTTTTTTATATTTATCAAAGTAATAGACACATAAATTTATTATTTCGTGCTTAGATTATCTATTTAAAATCAAAAGGGTGCAAAAATAAAGAATTCTAAGAAATAAACATTTTGTTTCATCAAAAACATATTTTGAAAAGTCTAAAGCAAACGAAAAAAATAGTTAAACTTTCAACAAAAAAGTTCATTTTTGATCAATAAAGGTAAATTTTTTACCAAAGAAGATTAATTATTTATAAAAGACGAATTTTCTATTCAAAAAGACGCATTTTAAACAAGACAGTTCAATGTTTAATAAAAAGATGACTTTTTAAGAAAATAATTTAATTTTTAACCAAATAGTAGTGGTTGCATTAGAAGCTTACTATTTGGTATAAAATTGAATTGTTTTTTAAAACCTAATTATATTTTTTAATCGGCAATTTGATTAAGAATTTATCTTTGTAGTTTGAAAATTCAAGTGTTTGGTTAAAATTAATTCTTTAGGGTCTAAAGACGACTGCTTTTTAAGATATTGCACTTTCTAGCTTGAAAACTTAACCATTTTCTTGAAGATTTTCTTTTGAAAAAAATTATATTTTTTTATTGAACATCCAACTGTTTTATTGAAAATCCAATAAATATCTACTTGGAATCTAAAGGATTAAAACCTTTTCGTTATAACTTTAATATAACTACATTAATATCATTAAAAAGAATTTAATTCCTATGATAGTTTTTGCTTTAATATTTTTTATCACCTTATCCCATTCCAAGCTTGTTAAAACTTTAAACTTCTTTGTTTGATTTTGTTTTTAACGGTAGCCACGATTACTAAAAAAGGATACTTTAAATTGCTTCCAATTTACACATATTTCATGAAAAACGTGTTTCTATTACACTATCTTGCGACCAGATTACTAAAACAAAATGTGGCTTTTTTATAAACAATGAACCAACCAAATTTTGTTTCAATATTTACGCTCTTCATGAAACTAGTGCATTCAGAAAAATTTAGCGATTGCATATATGTTTCAGCAATTCAAAAAATGGTATTAAATTCAATTTTTTAGCACATTTTTCTTCTAAATAAAGGTGAAAAATTGCACTTTTTACATTCTCATCAAGAAAATGTATTATATTTGTGTAAAATTTGCCCCCCCCCCCGTTTTTGTCAAATGTCCACGTTTAGAGACCATCTGAATCCGAAAAAAAGGTTTTTACGAATTTGCCTGCCTGTGTGCGTGTGTCTGTAGATTTTTAGTTTGTAAGCACGATAACTTTCGAAAGAATTGACAGATTGGAATGGCCTTTGTTATACTCTTTTAGTTTCATAAAATAAAGGTCAAGTTCGTTAGCCAGCCATTTTGGGTGAAAATTCAAAAATTGAGCGTATTTTGAAAATTTTTGTAATCACCTTGTTTAAAATTCAAAGAATTTCTGTACGGATATTCATAGCATTTAATCAGACGAAAAATTTACCCTAATGACTTTCTTTATAAAAACAAAATTTAACACAGTAATAGCATTTACAAAATTTGAAAAAACACACGAAAATCAACATTTTAAGCCAAATGACGCATGATATCAAAAAAAGTCATGAAAAGAAAAACGTTTCTTTTTCAATGCCCTGCAAGATTGTTTAAACACCTTTTTGATTTTTTTTTTTAAATTGAAAATTCAAATTTTGATAGAATAAAAAAAGAATTAAAAATAAAAAATTACGTTTTGCGGTTAAAATGTGAAAAATGGGTAAAAATATTACTGAACAAAAATTGTGAAATTCAAAAAGATCTACAAATTTGTTATAGATAACTTTTTGATAGCATCTGTGTTTTGTGTTTTAATCGTGAGAAACGATATTAACAATAAAAAATCGGCCCGCTACGTGGTCACATTCTCATTACTTATGTTTTTCAATTTCTTTTTCGTCTCATGCGTGGGTTTTGAAAAAATTTACTTTTTACATTCTCATCATTTATGATTGAGGAAGTATTAGAATTGTCGGAAATTTGACATCATACTTTTTCAACGGATCTCCACGTTTCGAGACCCTCTGAATCCGAAAATCAGGTTTTCACGATGGCGTCTGTCTGCCTGTCTGTCCGTCCGTAAACACGATAACTCTCGAAAAAATGATCAAATCAAATCCATCTTCAGCGCACTTATTTTTGGTCCTAAAAGAAAGGACGAATTCGTGAACCAGTTATTTTTAATAAAAATTCAAAAAGTGAGCGCATTTTTAAAATTTTTGAGACCACTTTTTTCTGACTTTGAAAATTCCATGTACAGATATTTCTAATATTAAAGAGAACAAACAATTTATCCTAATGACTTTTTTCAATAAAATGAACATTGTCAGAGATATAGCGTTTTCAAACATTTTTAAATCAACCGAAAATTAAAATTTGAAGCCAAACAACGCACGATATGAAAGAAAGTCAAGAAAACAAAAACATTTCTTCTTGAAAGCCCTACAAGATCATTATAACAAATTTTTGGATTTTCTTCAAAAATCAAAAATTCAAATTTTTATTGAACAAAAAATAATGAAAAATAAAAAATTCCATTTTGTGGACAAACTATGTAGGATACGAAAAAAGATGAATCAACAAAAATTGTTATCCTAAAAAAGATCTATAATTTCGTTAAGGATCACTTCTTGATAGAACGCGTACTTTTTGTTTTATTCGTGAAAAATAATATTGAAAAAAAATAAATAAAAAAAAATGTGTGGAAAAACGACGAAATTTACGAGAGAAAAAAGATTTAACAAAACCTATTTACAAATACCGGTCGGAAATCGAGCGCGCAGCGCGAGCGCACGATGAGAATGTGTACCTCAAAGCCTACAGAGCTTTGAGAAACTTAATCTTTGACAATACATAATTAAGTAGAAAATTCAGAACATGAAGACGCATATAAATACTGCCATCTAAAAGAGATCTTTTTGATACAGTTTTTTTCAAGCATTTCAAATGCAAAGAATAAATATCCGAGCGCAAAGCGCGAGGTGTAATTATGTCCGAACGCGAAGCCCGAGATTCAACCGTCGTGCGCCCTTGGCGCGCTCAAACTTGCGAGCGAAATCTAAGCTTTTCTTCTTCAAGGCTATTAAAATAAAAAAAATTGTTAGACATTTGCTGATTTATAAAAACAGCGTCAAACAGTTTGTTGAGTATGTGATCTCTTTCGATTATTTCAAACTCTTTTCATATCAGTAACAAAAATTGATTATTTACAGTGTCGATTGTATTTTTCACGATCTGTTCACTGAAAATTATAACTCTTTAAAAAAATAAATATTTTACCTTTATCTTTTAAGGTCAAATACTACCACCTGATGTTACAGCTTGCTATTACAAAAAAAAGTATTAAAAAAAAAGTATTCAAAAAAAGTCGAGGTTTAGCTGGGTTCGAACCTCAACCTCCAAATGGCCGGCCTACTTTTTCATCAAGAGGGTTTTAAATGGAAAACCTCAAAATATAAAACTAAAAACATAGTCGAAGTTTGAAAAAGACGTAAAATTGTATTTTGGTCTAAATAATGTATTTCAAGGTCAAATATATATATATATATTTTTTTTTTCTCAAAATGCTCACGTTCAGCGAAAAAAAACTTTAAGTACAATTGAAATTTGAGAGAACCAAATATGCAGTTTCAAAATTTTAAAACATCAGAACTAATGATGCCCTTTAAAAACTACTTAGCGCTTCCTTTTATACATAAATAAATTTTGAAATTAATTTTTATCTTCATTTTGGGAGCGTTCACTTATGATGTCACGCACCGCGGGAAGGGGGGCGAGGGTGTTCTTGTCAAGCGTGACAAACCGTGCCATATGGGGGGACGAGTCATTCTGCACGTGATGTCACGGAGGGTTTTCTTGTTTTTAATTAACAACCTGAAAAGTATTAAGTTCATATATATCCTAGCTGTTTGGTATGTTCTTCGAGAAAAATAAAAAAGTACCAATATTCAGGTTTATATTTTTGATGATGTACATGCAACATCTGATTCTCATATTTTAGAAGATTCCGAAAAGTATTTTATAATTATTTAAAAAAATGACCGAGTGACAAAAGGTACGGGGGGTAAAAAAAGCTTGAAATAAAGCGTGTCATCATATGTGAGCGCTCCCTTTTGAACGTCAACTACTCATTTGGTAAAAAAATTATTAATAAAGAAGAGGACGTGAAAAATCCGGCCGAAACTATAAAAGCCAAATTTTTATTTGATTGATATTAACAGAATTATAAGTCGCTGAATTCTATGGTACTCTATAGTATTGTATGGTAGGATTACACACGCTAAAGTTTCAGTCCGATAGGAGAATTTCGGTTTTTTAGGAGAGATCAGTTCAAACTCTAGCGTTCAAAGATTTATGCCCCCCCCCCCTTTGAAAATCAAAATTTTATTTATTCAAACGTGAGAAAAGATTATAATTCAATGAAGCAATTAAATGTTTGAATTCACTACAAAGGAAGTACACTTTATAAAAATATAAAATTCTCGCATCTTTTTATCTAAGAAATACGACTTTTAAAATTAAAAATTGTGGTTTTTGCACTGTTCTTTAATTACCGTGAACAAAATTTTTATCATTGAACAACATTTTCTTAAAGATAACTAACTTATGTCGAAAGGAATCCAACTAATGATGCAAAAACTGCCATTTTTTAAAATATAGATTGTCGTAATTTTCAGTTTTTCGTAGCCCCAGGCAGAAACTCTTATTGTTTCCGTCCGTCTGTACGAACTTTTTTCCAATGCGGGGAAGTCAGAGAAGAAAAAGTAATGAAATTGTTGGGCTAATGGGGAGAGTGGAAGCAGGGGCAGTGGAAATAAAGGGGAGGGCAGTGAGGTCAAATTATTGATGAGAAAGTGAGAAGAAATTACGGGAGGGTATAATGAAATAAAGGAATTGGACGTAAAGAAGTGATGTGATGGAGAGTAGAGTTAGTGAGGGTCAAAGAAAATGATAAATAAGGACATTTAAATTTGGAGAAGTGAGGGGAAATGAGGGTTTGGGAAAGTGAGGAAAAATAGGAAAGGAGAAATAAGGAAGGAGAAGTAGGGAAGGAGAAATAAGGAAGGAGAAAAAGAGGAAATGCTGAAAGGGAAAACAAGCGAAAATGTAGAAGTGGGTGAGGCGGTAAGATAAGTCAAGGGAAATGATGAGAGGTCAAGTATGTGAAATTGAGGAGGAGAGCTAAGAAATGTGCGAGGAAATAAGGGGACAGGGTAAACAAGGCAAAATTAAGAGAGCAGAGAAGGGGTAATTGTGGGTGAGGGGTAATGATTGTTTATCAGTAATGGCGGAAGGAAGGTAATCGAGAGGAAATAAGAGAAGTAATAGAAAATGTGAAGAGGGAAAGAGGGAAAGTAGGAAAAGTGCGGGGAGTGGTAAGAGGGAAGGGCAAAGTAGAGGTGGCAAGTGGAAAAGTAGGAAGCTGAAAAAGGAAGAACAAGCTAAGGGTAAAATTTAGAGAGGGGAGTTAGGTGATTAGGGATGAGTAAATATGGGAGGGGGGATGGAATTACCTAATTAATATCCTAATAGTTATAGAAAAATATACTTAAATTTCTTTTATAGGTGCGGGTGGCTAACAATTTCTACAAATAAACGTCTGGATTATTCATTCCCAACCTGATGATTATGAGAAAAGTAATAAAAAATGGATCACTTAGGTGATTGCGATGTGGAAAGTAATGTGGAGGTCCTGTTTAATATACGAGAAGGCAAGGGGTAACAAGTAGAGGGAGAGTGATTTTGTTAGTGAGAATCGAAGAGTTTCTTTCTATCAGGGAATGCAACTGAGATCGCATTGGCTCGAGGTCGCAGTCGTAAACTAATACATATGTATAGGGGTCCCTCGTAACCAGGGATTGGTATCTCGATTCGAGAAGAGAAAAAGACGGAAAACGCCTTTCTCATTAATTTTACCGTAGCGAATCGTAGTAAATGCCGCAGAGTGTGCGGTAACATTATGTTTCTACCTTGGGTTCTATTACCCTTGTTGTTAAACTTAGAGTTACTGAACTATAGACCGGCGCTGGGACAGGCCACGTGGCTTCAGACGTGTGGCTATTGCACGCGAATGCCCGTTAGCGTTTCTTTTCTTTTCATTCCCGGATTATTCATTCCGTTTCCCAGATTTTACCTTTTTTAAATTTTTTTCACTGACAGATGCCCTTTTTCAAATTCTATCGTCAGGCTGACTACTACGGTGGTCCAAATATGAAGGGCATTTTTTTCTCTCTCGAATTCTCGTGTTTATCGCCCACGAATTTGTTCGAATCTACACAAAAAAATGCGTTTTTATTTCTTGGATAAAAAGGATATATAGAGGCTCGATAGGACCCATGAAGTTTAACACGTATTTCTCATAAGAAAAAAAAGACCTTTTTATACGCTTGATTCTGAATCATGAATATTAGGTAAATTGAGTTAAAACTCAACATTTCTCTTCCTAATTAGCTATAGAATAAAAATAAATCATTAATTTTCAAATATCACTGCTATATGTCTATTTTCTATTTCCCCAGAGAAACCCCAACAATAAAAAAATGTGTTATGTGAGTTTTTGTCGCTAATTATTATTTTTTACGTCTTTTTTCAATAAATTATGTTTCTAACAAAAAAATAAGTACCTTCTACTGATAACTCTAAGTTTGGTCGCAATTTTTACGATTTTTAACAAAAACTTTCAACTTTTCAGTCGCAATAATGCAATAATCGATTCAATTTAGCAGTCCTAATTGTTAAAACAAAAAGTAATTCTTTATTATAATATTCTCATAGAATAATGCTAGACAATTAGAGTTTTCTCTACAAATATTCCACTTTTAGTCCATTTTCAAATTCAATTTAGATCATAATTATTTCAAGTTAGCAAACATAATTTTTTAAACAAATTATTATTATTTTTAATAATATTTGCTTCAGATAATGCTAGATAGTTGCGGTTTTTTTCTGAAACTATTATTTTTTGTCAACTTTTCACTAAGAACGAGGTGAAAGTTAATAAATTTTAAAAACACAATTGTTTAAATAAATTATTATCATTATTTATAACTATCTTCTCCTATAGTAATGTTAGATAGTGGCATTTTTTCTGAAATTTAACACTTTTGATCAACATTTTACTTCGAAAGAGGTAAAAATTGAGCTCACATACAAAAAGAATTGTTTAAACCAATTTTTATTGTTTATAATCATCTTTACTTACAGTAATGATATATAGCTGCGGCTCTTTTAAAAAAAATTCACTTTTTACCAACTTTCCTTATATCACAATTGGGTCACAGTTACCCCACAGATTTTCTAATTTTTTTCGACTATCTACATTTTTTTCGAGTATTTTTTTTTAGTATAGTTAAATTGGTCAAAAATATCGTTTGCTTTTGATCTTACAGCTATTTTAAGTCAGTGGGGTCAGTGAGATCCATGTGCCCTTTATGGAATTATTTGAAGGTTTGTTCTTTAAGGGATACTAATAATTGATTCAGGCTAAAACAGATAATTTTCTAAACAATTTGTTATTATTTTAAAATATAATATCTTTGAATAATGCTAGAAAGTTGCGGTTTTTTCTTAAGTATTTAACTTTTTATTTACTTTTCACTTAGTGAGGTAAATGTTATTGCAAGATAATAAAAAGAATTTGTAAAACAATAAACTATGGCTTATAACTTGGGATTTGTAGTTTATCTTCTCAAAGATTATTGCTAGAAAGTTGCGTGTTTTTTTGAAATATTTGGTTTGGTTCTTTAGTTATGAAGAAGTAATAAATCAAAAATAACGATAATCATATTTTAAACAGTCTCTTTCTTTTTGGTGAATACATTTTTCTGAGCTGAAATATATATTTGAAATATTTTTTTAATTTTCTGTATAGATTATATATGATTCATATAGTATATAGCACTCTAAATGTAAATTATTCGTGAGGCAGTTACTGATAGCCTTTCTTTTAATAATGTAATATTATTATTTATTCTTTGTTCCAAACTAAAAGTCAGTAAAAACCCGGCAACTGTCTAGAATTACTTTAAAAGAAGATAATTATAAATAATTATAAATTGTTTCAATAATTATGTTTGTTAAATTGCATTAAATATAACCACGCTTAGGTGAATATTTTTCAAAAAGTGACTATTTTCAGGACAAACTTTAAATTTTAACCATTATTTGAGAGAATATTATTTAATATAATAGCAAATTGTATAAACAATTGTCTTTGTTCACTTGTAATATTATTACCTCACTCTAATTGAGAAGTGGACCAGAAGTGGAAAATTTAAAGAAAAAAATTAATCTAGAGAGCATTATTCTAAAAGAATATGAATAATAAATGATAATAAATTGTTTGAATAGAAGAATGGTTAAAAACTTCATTAAAAATGCGACATTCTAACCTTATTCTTAGTTAAAATTGAACAAAATAATAATGAGTTATTTAAAAAATGTATGTAACATTAAATTATCAATAGAAAGTATTATTATATGTATTGTAAACAATTCGCATGAAAAATATGTAAACGCAAAAAATCATAATTACCACCAAAAACTAGCAAAATTAAATTTGTCACTATTAGGGTTTTTCCGGGACCATATAATATAGGCGTATGGGAGTGATATTTGGAAATGTATGGTTCATGTGTATTCTATAGCCGATTGTGAAGGGAAATGTTGAATTTTAGCGAGATTTATCTAATATTTACGATTCTGAATAAAATGTACAAAATCGTATTTTTTAATTATAGGAAATACGTGTTAAACTTAATGAGGCTTTTCGAACGCCTAAATATTATTGGAAACAGAAAAAAATTTGGTGGATTCGAACAAATTTGCGGCCAATAAGCAGGAAAATTCAAGACAACAAATTTTAATACGCCTAGTCTCACCTTTTACTATATTATTTTATTTGGTGTTAAATAATCAGGCAATTTTTTATTAAAAAGAAATATTCAACTTGAGGTCCAAGGCCTTTAAACACTAAAAAGTATTAACTTTTTGTTGTGTTATAATGAGAAATGAGTAACGTAAAAGCAGTAATTATAACCAAAAAATCATGGTAGGGATGACTAAAAATAATTTTACCCTAATTTTATTGATCATCCTCCAATTAAATGTAAAACAAACACTATAGGAATTGAAAATTTGTAATGTGCCTTTTTGGTACAGCTTAGATATTTTCCGCCTTGAAAGACCAAAAATTTCTTTATAAAAGTTCTTTAATTTAAAGACAATAGAACTTCTTTTTTGGGCCATTAAAACACCCTTACAAAAAGGTATGATACCTTCTTTTATGGAAAAATGCGTAACTGTTTAAACAGAGTATATCCACTATTAAAAGGTAATAACTACCTTCTGTGAAGAATATAAAGTTATATTTTCCTTGTTTTTTATTAATGATGCAATTCTTAAGATATGTGATTAGATTTTTTAAGAATTTATTTGCCAAATTAAAAAATATAAACTTTTTTATTCAACAGAATGACTTCTAAAAATTTAAAAGCAACCCTTGAAGACACTTATCATAAATATTTTGCTTCTTTAAAGTTAAAAAAAAAATTGTCTTATGAATTTATACAAAAACCTACCTATCTTAAGGGTTACGACTAAAATTAAGAAATAAGCAATATATATAATTTTAAATAAGTTCCAGTCTCATTTTTGGACATCAACGTAAAACTGCCAGTAACTTTACGCAGAAAGATGATATTATATCTTTTGTTTTATCAAGAATGGTTTCGTAGCCGAAAACTAGAACACGCATTCTTTTTAGATCATTTTGAAAAAGCACATTATAAATCTCCAACCCCCTATAGATGATGGTTTGTTTAATTTTTTTGGGTAGCATACTGAATAAAAAGAGGGAACAATTATTTTCAAGCATGCCTGCGATAATTTGATTACAATAATTACTGCTTTAAAATAACTTATTGGTGCTTTTTACAACAAAAACAATACTTTTCAGCGTTCAAAGGACTTGGACAAGAGGTTAAACTTTTTTTTTATTTATAAAAAATTTTACAATTATTTTTACACAATATGAAAGAAAATATAGGGTTGAGATAAGGATACAAAAAAATACAAGAATATACTATTCATAATCCTTTAGATGCTCTATTTCTTGACAGATTTAAAAGTTTTTTTTAGAAACGCTCAGCATTCAATTCTAAAAAGATTAGAGAACTTAGATTTTTAAATTTATTTTTGTGTGCAGGAATTTTTGGCAAATAAAGTTATTGAGTTGGAAGGAAGGATATTTTAATCTTCATTTTTTTCTGATTTAAAAGATGATCTTTTTCTATTTTCATCATTTTTATTTATGTATTTTATTTCTGTTTGTAGAAATATTTTAACAAATAAAGACACAGAGTAAGCATTTTCAACCATATGATTTTTTGTATTAGTAAAAATATATAAATTAACTACTGATCGGTATCATTGCATCTGCATTCATAGAACATAAACATACACATATTCACTTAAATTATTAGGAATAAATTCTTGACTATAGTGCTAAACTATTTAAAACATTTTTTCATTGAAAGTTTGTTACATTGACTGCTGGATCGATAGACAGTAACTAATGACGTCTATGTGTGAACAATTTCTTAACAATTATACAATGTTGGTTTTTGCCTCTAGGCCACACCTCTCCTTCTTTCCAATATGATTTTATGGCAAACGTTTCTTTTTTTACAAAACCCCATTTGATTAAAGCATTAATTTATAATATTTGTAATCATAAATGAGTAGTATTTATTGTTTTTTATTTATTTTCCGATGCGTGAATATCTAGGTGTTTCGAATATTTAAAAAGAAAAAATCGCCTTTTTTAGAAAAGTTTTATGGTTGAACATTTATCTAATAAATTATTTATAAAAATCGATAATTTATTTTTTGCAGCAAATTTGACAAATAATAATTCTTCACGGAAACCCCCGGCTTCAAAGTTTAAATCATTCTTAAAAATTAACCTGTTTCAAGTCAAAATCACATTTGCTTACAACATTTTTCATTATAATTTAAAAATATAGTAAATCCCTTTTCTTAAATTTCGAATAGAGAGGTTTTAAAATCCCTCTTCATAACTCAGAATAAAAATTATTTTTCAGAATTTTTTGTTCCATGCGAAAAATAGTTGATTCCAAGGCAAAATTAACTAAGTGACGATTAAATTAATTTTCAAAATATCCTGTACAAAGTCAGAATTATATTTATTTACAAAAATTTCAATTTAGAAATGCAGTAACTTTCTTTTTAAAAAGCTTGGAAAAGCGAGTTTTCAGATCGGGACAATTTCATACTAGAAACAGATTTGTTCAAATTCCCTTTTTTTGAATCAGAATTATAATTCTTTTCTGAAATTCCAATTCCATGTGAAAAACTTTCTTCTTATGTAAAAATTCCCTCTTTCAAGTCGAATTACGATTTGAATAGAAACTTTTCTGTCCTAAAGTTTAAAATATAATTTTATACGGAAATTCCCTGTCTCAATTGCCATATTTCTGTACTGAAATTCCCTTTCCTGAATTAAAAATATAATTTACAACTAAAATTATCTGTCCTAACTCAGAATTGTAATTACTTTTGAAAATGTCCTATTTCAAGTAAGAATGATTATTTTCGCACCAATTCTCCATTCCAATGCAGAATTAGAGCAGTGAAATATATCAAACCACTATTTACTGGGTAGTACATTTGAGAGAAAAATCCCGGTGACTGAATCACACTTCCGGTCATTTGCCGAGTTTGTCCCGGTGAAAGAATTCCGTTAATATCCCCTACTTTCCGATGTTCGGATTAAATAGATTAAATAGTTTCCAAACTTAAAAATGATTGATAAAATCGACAAAAAAAAGATCTATTATTAATTTCTGTAAATCTTCACAGAGGCTTCTAGGCACACTTCGGAAAAAAATAGTTTAGATTAAAATTTTTACATTCTCATTTCTGAGAATGTAATGTAATCGTCCAAAATTTCGATCTCTGGTTTTTAACGGATCTTTACGTTTCGGAACTCGCAGAATCCGAAAATCATAACATTTCATCGGTGTCTGTCTGTATGTCTGTATGTATGGTTACCTGAATTTTGTAGCCATGCTAACTTTTGAAGGATTTGTCCAATCGAGTCCGCATTTGATACACTTCTGAAGTTACCCAAAATGAAGGCTAAGGTCATTAATCAGATATTTCGAACCAAAATTAAAAAATTGGGCGCATTTTCAAAAAATCGAAATTTTTATTTTAATTTAAAAAAATTTTGTGGAAGTTTTTTATGAATGCGTGAAAGACTTGCAAACTATCTAAATAAAAGTTTTCATTTTGATGAAAACTAGAAAAGTTATATACTTTTCAAAAATTTGAAAATTTTCAAAAAATATAAAAAATTATTTTTTTCGTAAATCCAAAAATCTCATTCAAAATTTTCACTAGATACCAAATATATTTCAAAACTATTCTACTCGAATTGTTTTATTAGCCCAATTTAAAAAAAATTAGAACCTGTATAACCTATTTGTTAAGCGCGAAGCGCAATTATCGCAATGAGAATGTAATCGTCAAGGCCGTAGGTACTTTGAGAACCTTCTTTAATGACAAAAAAAATTGTTCAGCTTCACTTAAGAAAAGGGAAAATGATTAAACAACCACAGCAGGGCCCTATTAGGATCAGAAAAAATAAAATGTGATCATTATTTTGCAATATCAGAATAAGCAGTACCAGACGAAGGTACACAAAAAAAATGTTAATATACATTTGATATAATAGTTTTTAACATAGAATGTAGAAAATTGCGCATTGTGGTCTGTACACAAATATGGAGGGAACCAACAGTTGCGCGGCCTAGGCGCGCTCAAACTAACGAGCGAAGCGTGCCGCGCGCGGAGCGCGCTTTGAGAATGTGCCCGCGAAGTGGGCGGATTTTTTAAAATAAAATTAACCCAAATAGAAATTTAGAGAATCCTGCGAAGAATAACATTAGGCCTTGATTATTAGGATTAAATAAAAATTATAACTTTTCCCTAAAGAGAAAGGAGAAACTAAACATTTGAATTACTACTGTTAAATAAACAACTATAACCTCAACTATTTTTTTCTGAATTTTTCTTAGAAGCCTCCATCAATATTTAAAGATATTAATAATAGATATTTTCTGTCGATTTTATAAATTATTTTAAAGATTGGCAACTTTTGAGATTGATTGTACGTAGTATGCATCGTTAAACCAAATTCATGGGATTTAAGGTTTAAGAGAGTGAAAATTAATTTTTAATTAAATAAAAATTAATTGAAAATTTTAAATTGTAAGGGTAGATTTAGCGTGGGAATGATTAAATTATGAGTTTCTTAAACGTGCTCCTAACTCTCTTTTATAGAATATGTACAGGGAACATTCTATAAATTGAGTTCAATTCTAACTTTCTAAAATACGTGCTTTACACTATATGTCAGAATTAAAAATATCATAATACTTTATATTGAGTGACATTAATTCCCGCAGGTAAAGTGTTGAGTTATTTTTCAGATTTTCGCTGAAATCGAAATTTTATCGTTTATCCTGTTAAAAAAATTGAACAACTTCCGATATTAAAGAACTCAATATTAGGGTTTGCCAAAATGTAATTAATTTCTTTTTGATTCTGGAGAGCAACAACCCCCCCCCCCGCCCTTCCACTCATTTCGTAAAATTCCCTGAAGAAAGAAATTTCGTTTTTTCATCGATCAATATCAATTCGCGCCACCAGGCTTTTAAAATTATCATGAGATTTTATATGGGAAAATCTCAGTATAAAAAAAGGGAATAACAACTACTTTTAACAACTTTGTATAAATTAAAGTTCAGTCGCATTTAAAAAAATGATCCTCGAATAATCTTCATCCAATAACTTTTAATTACGACAAAAATCTGTATTTACTTGTGAAAATTATTAAAATAAAAAAAGAATGTTGCCACAAAACAAAGTCTTCTAATAACTAAGGTTCTTTCTGAGTAATTGTCCATCGACTTCATAACAAAAAACAATATCCATTTGTTGACAAGTACTTAAGTTGTGAATTTGTTTATAAAATTTCTTATGAGATAAGAAATTTTATGAATAAATGAAATTTTTCGGTTAAAAATATACGAAAATATGTATTTTTTTATCAAATTAATTTAAAAAATTACGAATTATCACCAAATTAAAAAAAATCGTATATATTTTTTATGGTCCATAAATTTTTTATCAAGTTTGTTGAAGTAACAAAAAATAAAGTAAGCGTTTAGAGCGTTAAATGGCTAAGATATACATTCAGTTATGCAATTCATTCATAACATTAAATTTATATCTGTTATATTTTGCAAATACATTTTTTTAAATTTAGTATTACATTTACGTCTAATACAAGCAACAAAAAAGCTAAAAAATCGTACTTTCTTGATGGTTTTAGACAAGCTTTAAAAATTTAGCCTAAATCTCACGTTTGCCAAGTTACGGCCTAGTGTTTCAACAATTTTTATTTGTGTAAACCATTTATTATTTTATAATATCGGAAATTAATGTTGTTTTCTTCATACTATGGCCTAATCAATAAAGGCGAGCACCTATTTCTGAAAATATCAGTAATAAGGATTACGTAAAAAAATATGATTTTTAAATATTCCCTTCAAATAATCTTAAAACAACAGTTTTATTATTTTTAAGCCATTCAAAATCCTTAGAAAGCTTCTACATTTGTTGTTCGAAATTATCAAAACTCTACATTTTGTATTTAATTTTTTTCAATATTTAATAATTTTTAATTATTTTTGAGAAATTGTAAAGACTACTAAATATCTTTTTGAATATTTCAATTTTTGGATTTTTTATACAATTTTCTCTTAAAATTAATTTTTCAAAATAGTATATTTTCTAAATTTTCCTAAGAACCTTAACAATTTTTTTATTTTATCAAATGCACCAAATTTGTCTATAATTTTGTAATCTTGTAAAATTTGAATATGTTTTGAAATCTTTTTCGCTTTATTCTTAAAATTAATTTTCATATAAAAAAATTATTTTGAAATTTTCTAGGAATTTGAAGAAAAATTTTGTTAATTATATTTTGTATCTACCATTGTTTTACTATTTCAAACCAATCAAACTTAAAAAATCTTTTTAGATTAATGCGGTATTGCTAAAAATGTACAAGCCTGTTTTCAGATTTTTTAGCTTAACTTCCATTCGAGCTGTGCCTTAGGAAACGTGTGAAAAAAATTTTTATACGAGGGGTGTTCAAAAAATAAGGTGACTTTATGGTTTTCTCAAAAAATATTCATTTATTCCTCAATATTTATGTTGTTCCCTTCAAAGTAATCCCCCTCAGATACAATACACTTGTGCCAACGCTTTTTCCAATCATCGATGGACTTCTGATAATCATTTTGTGGTATAGCCTTGAGTTCTTTCAGCGATGCAGTTTTTATCTCCTAAATCGTTGAAAATCGATGTCCTTTCATGGGTCTCTTCA